>NC_080555.1:5619375-5985000 GCF_028640845.1 Ahaetulla prasina
CGTGCGCCTTTGGCATTGAGTCATGGCGGCCACATGACCACGGAGACGTCTTCGGACAGCGCTGGCTCTTCGGCTTAGAAACGGAGATGAGCACCGCCTCCTAGAGTCAGGAATGACTAGCACATATGTGCCAGGGGAACCTTTACCTTTACCTTTAGGGAAAGTAAGTGAATACCACCCCTGGCTAGAATGGCATTTATGGTGTATATCATTCAAAGAACCAGCTCCTCGGGCATCCCAAAGCCACCGATCAGGTCTGCGTGTGGGGCAAACCTCGAATGGCAAGGTTTTGGTTAGCAAGACAGACTCCAGAATGCGGGGAAGAAAAAAAAGTCTTTGCAGAAAAATGTGATATTTTTTTTAAGCGAGAAACACAGCCCCGGCCCCCTTCTCCTTTCTAACTCAGCCTTGCGTCCCAGGAGAGGCGGCGTGTCACATGGTCACACACCCAAAGGCGTGCAAGCACACAAGAGGCACACTTTTCCCCATTTCTGCGATCCGTCTCCCCACACCCCGTATTGTAGCAGCCCGGATCGGCGGTGACTGAATTTGCACTTCTCTTCACCCATGCACGCTAGCCTGCCCCCCCCCCCCACCACACCCCCTCCCCCCTCCCCCCCACACCCAAGGAGGCTGGCTCGCACTCTTTGCGAGCTGTTAAATGTGTTTTCACACAAGAGGCTTTAAAAACGTGTCAGAGCCCCTGGCACGGGATTTGTTGATGCGGGAGAAGAACGGGGAAGGAGGAGCACGGTTCTTTGCGCGGTCTGCGGCATGAGCGCCACAGCGGAAAGCCGCAAAGGGTCACCTGCGAAGGGACAACAAGCCGATTGGCTGCTGGCCTCTAGAGCCCAGATTTGGGGAGTGAACGGTAGTCCTCGACTTACGACGGTTCGTTTAGCGACCACTCCGAGTTATGACGGCACTGAAAAAAGTGACTTAGCACCATTTTTTTTTTACCCATGTGACCCTTGCGGCATCCCCAAGATCACACGATCAAAACTCAGGCTCTTGGCAACTGGCTCTCCTGGGATCACAAAGTGATCGGCTTTTGCAATTTTTTTAGCCGGGAAGGTCAATGGGGAAGCCACTTAACAGCTGAAGTGGTTCCCTTAAGGAAGGTCGTAAAATAGGGGCAAAACCTGCTTAACAAATGTCTCGCTTAGCAGCTGAAATTTGGGGCTCCATTGTGGTCATAAGTCCGGGACTACCTCTACTGGTAGTCCTTCACTTACAACCATTCGTTTAGTAACCGCTCAAAGTTACGACGGCACTGAAAAACGGGACCAAAGACCGTTTTTCACACTTAACGACCATCGCAGCATCCCCGACTGGTTCATATTTATGACGGTGGCAGCCTCCTAGTGTCACATGATCCCCTTTTGCGACCTTCTGACCAGCAAAGTCAATGGGGGAAGCCAGATTTCACTTAACAACCCTGTGACTAAATTTAACACCTGCCCTGATTCACTTTAACAACTGTGGCGAGAAAGAAAAGTCGTAAAAGGGGGGGGGGAAATTCGCTTAACAAATGTCTCATAAATTTTGAGCTCCCTTGTGGTCGTAAGTCGAGGGCTCCCTGCATTCTGGCTCTGCCTCCACCACCTACCTCCAAGCGCTTGGATCGAAGGAACATCGCCTCCCCTTTTCAACCTGTCTGCATTTTCTTTCTATGACAGGGACAAGGAGTGAGTAAGAAGGGGAGGGGGTTGTAGGAAGAGACACCCCCCCTCCTTAGAGTGGCCCTTTCAGGTACCTGACTAGTTGTCGATCAGAAAGGTCGGCAGTTTGGCGGTTCGAATCCCTAGTACCTGCGTGAGCTGGGGGGGGTTGGACTAGATGACCTCCGAGGCACCTTCCAACTCCTGTGCCTGTTAACAACTGCCCCTGCCAGCTTTTCTTATTTTTCATTCAGGGCCCTGGAGACGGGGAGAGGCTCCCCTCGGCTGCTCCTTCCTTTAATCGCGTTTTTCAAGGTTGCCCCAGCCGCCGTTCTTATCTATGCAAATCCAAAGAGGCTGCAGTGAACGGGGTGTCTTGTGCAAATAGGCGTGAAGGAGATTGGAGTGCCAGAAAATCAACCGAGATTTATGGTTGCGGGTTGTCTGGTGTTGTTATTTACGCGCCTTCTTCCTCCTCCGCCAGGTAGCCCTGATAGCCCTCGGTTGATTTTTGATTATCTACCGCAGGTAAGATAGATGCCGCTTTGAATCGCGCAACTTTGGGTTGTCCACGTTTCGAGATTCCGATGGCGTTAAAGCGGTTTTTCCATAATTCAGGGTGCTTTTTTTTTTTTTGAAAAGGGGAGAAAACAAAATACCTGCGTTTTTTTCCCCCTTAATCAAAGCATCACGGATAAAATTCTATCTATTTGGTCGTTAGGAGTATATATATATAAAAAAAGGGACTTGATGGCACGTCATTAATCAGTCGGTCAATCAAATCAAATCGGTCCCAGGGAATTGCTTGCAATTTTAGCTTTAATTTGAACATTGAGTCTTATTAAAATGTCCCTTGTATGAACAGTTAATGTCTCTGTACTTGGCTGTTAGCAGATTGCCTCTGGTGAACGGCCCAGGCAAGGAAAAAACACACATTGCTGCTGACACCTTAAAGCAGGGGCGGACTTCAACTCCCAGAATTCTCCCAGAATTCTCCAGCCAGCAAAGCTGTGTGTCACACAAAGCCAATCATTGGACACACACATGGAACTGCACACAGGCCTGGGAGGACCATAATCCTTTCCCAAGTGGAGTTCTAAGTTTTTAAATCAGGGCTGGGCGGGTTACAGTGAATTAAATAACATACCATCATAACAGAGTTGGAAAGGACCTTGAAGGTCTTCTAGTTCAACCCCCTGCCCAGGCAGGAAACCCTACCCCACTTCAGACAAATGGCTATCCAACATTTTCTTTAAAATTTCCAGTGTTGGAGCATTCACAACTTCTGCAGGCAAGTTGTTCCACTGGTTAATTGTTCTAACTGTCAGGAAATTTCTCCTTAGTTCTAAGTTGCTTCTCTCCTTGATTAGTTTCCACCCATTGCTTCTTGTCCTGCCTTCAGGTGCTTTGGAGAATAGCTTGACCCCCAAATCTTCTTTGTGGCAGCCCCTGAGATATTGGAACATTGCCATCATATCTCCCCTAGTCCTTCTTTTCATTAAACTAGACATACCCAGTTCCTGCAACCGTTCTTCATATGTTTTAGTCTCCAGTCCCCTAATCCTCTTTGTTGCTCTTCTCTGCACTCTTTCTACAGTCTCAACATCCTTTTTACATCGTGGCGATGTAAAATTACATCATTATGGCATCCAGCTGATGAGGTTCCCCAGTGAGCAAACTATTGGGGAATTCTGGGAGTTGAAGTCCACCCATCTTAAACCATGTTGGCTGGGGAATTCTGGGAATTGAAGTCCGCCTGTCTAAAAGCAGGCTGCTGGGGAATTCTGGGAGTTGAAGTCCAGGCATCTTAAAGTTGTTAAGAAACACTTCTGTACAAGAAGTACCATGAATTAAAGTTACAGCTGAAAGTTAACAGCAAAAGTGAATCAGATAGTGGGAGAATCATATCGACACGTATACATCCAAACAAAGCAATTTCTACTTTGCCCAACTCCTCCAGGGGTGTCCAAACTTGGTCCCTTTAAGACTTGTGGACTTCAATTCCCAGAGTTCCTCAGCCAGCTTTGCTGGCTGAGGGACTCTGGGAGTTGAAGTCCACAAGTCTTAAAGGGACCAAGTTTGGACACCCCTGTCTAGACTCTCAATCGCCACTGGAAAAAAAATGTCGGTAATCAAGTTACCGAACAAGCCCGTAGGATTTAGAAGCTGGTAGCCTGCCCCTTTAATCTCTTTTCTCTGTGTGTGACTTAAAAAGTAGGAAGAAAAGCAGCCATGCTTGGAATCACATGGAGGGATTTCTGTACCTAAACATTGGTGATTCAAGCAAGTGTCTTATTTTAAACTAGGTGGCTCAGCGGCTCAGACTGAGCTTGTCGATCAGAAAGGTCGGCAGTTTGGTGGTTCGAATCCCTAGTGCAGGTCTCCTGCACGAGCAGGGGGTTGGACTAGAGGACCTCCAAGATCCCTTCCAACTCAGTTACTGTTACTATTATTACTAACATCCGATGTAAAACAACTTAGGAGCAAAACCAGAGCAAAACTGCAAAGTGCGTGCGTTGAAGGCAGTCACGCCATCCGAAGGAGAATGTGCGTTTTGTTTTAATTCCAGATTAATAAATTTGATCCACAGGTCAAACGAGCAAGCCGTGGACGGACAGGAGCAAACGCTAACATTTCTTTATTTTGCAAACCGAATCTTAGCGGCCCTTCAGGCCGCAAATAAACCCATTGCAACAACAAGAAAAGCTCAACCCATTCAGATGATGCTGAGATGCCTCATTTCTAGAGAGGCAAAAAACAACAACAAAAAAGGCCAAAGTTTTCAGGAAACATAAAATCCGTCCAGCCACAGACTCTTCCTTGACCCAAACACCAGTTTTGACTGTATTTTGGGGGAAGGTGAGTCCCTGCAGAGGCCTTGCATGTATTGGGAAAATCTGCATTTTAAGCAGCACGCATCAGGAGTTTTTAAGAAGGAAAATCCACTTGCAAAACTATATAAATAACACAGAAAATCTCTAGGTGGATTGTTTCCCCCCCGCCCAATAATTCAAAGGCCAAATGGATGACACTGAATACAAGTCGTCCTCGACTTAACGATGACAATGGACCCCCGATTTCTGCTGCTAAGCAGGACAGTTGTTACTGTCAATTTTGCCCCGTGTTTACGACCCTGCTTGCCACCGTTGTTAAGTGAATCGCCGCCGTTGTGAAGCTAGTATCGCGGTTATTAAGTGAACCCGGCTTCCCCATTTGACTTGGCTTGTCGGGAGGTCGCAAGAGAGGGGATCACGTGACCCCTGGACACTGCAACCGTCGTAAATACGAGACAGTTGCCAAGTGTCTGAATCTTCGAGAAAATGACAGATTTACGGAGAAGGCTGCAGTAGGATAGATTTTCAATAGTGAAGGATGTTGCAAAAGTGCTTTTTCAAGAGGTGAGAACACTGAAGGTTGCTTTAAATATATTTGTGTGTGAGTGTATATGGATATGTATAATGCTCCCAGAAGCACGAAGCTGAAGCCTGAAGATGACGAATGAGACTTCGTCGAAACGTCACCAAGACACTTCCAATTTTACGCGGGAGAAAACCCGAATAACCAAAGACCTACATACAAACACCCGCGAAAACCTCACAAAACAAAATATGTATATATGTATATATATATTAATATAGTTCCCCTGCATTGCCCTCTGCTGGCACTTTCTGGCTACCAGATCAAGACCTGCATTGAAAAACCGAGCTTGTCGATCAGAAAGGTTGGCAGTTCGGCGGTTCGAATCCCTAGTACAGGTCTCTTGCGTGAGCAGGGGATTGGACTAGATGACCTCCAAGGACCCTTCCAACTCGGTTACTGTTACTGACAAAGGCACGAGTTCCTCTCCCCCTTTCCCATTCCTAAATCTCCAGCCCTAAAACCGCAATTCCTGGCCTCCTTCCCCCTCCTACAGCAAAAAATTACTTCCATCACAGTTGCCCTGTGATGCATTCGGGACCGTGTGCGAAACCTGCCCTGCGCTCACCCACAAAGTGCTTGCGAAAGCCACGAGCGTCATTTATTTATTTATTTATTACACACACACGGAGGCACACCCCTTGCTCGTTGCTCAAACCCCATCGCAGAACAGTGGTCTTCTCTATTATCCTTCCATCTTCTCTATTATTCTTCCGTCACCGTTGCCACGTTTCTCTCTTCCCCCCTGCCCCCCCTCTCAGCTGTAATATTTGTGCGATTGCCAAAGGGGGGGTTGTTATTTTTCACTTCCATTCCCGAAGGCAGAAGGAGTGGCTGCTTCAGTAAACAGAAGGGCTCCGGCGGGATTTTCCAAAAGCTTGTAAATGGGTTGACAGGCTAACAATTTGGGAGATTGGGTTTCTTGGTCTGTTAGAGGCTCCCCTCTTCTGGGAAAACGTGGTTAGAGAAGATTCATATAATTGAGCGGTCCCGTCTGTTTGTCTGTCCGTCCGTTCTGTCTTTTTATCCATCCATCTTCTACCTGTCTAGCCATTCATCCATCCATCCATCCATTCATCAACCTTCAGGTTACCAAATCTTTTTATTTACTGGCATGCACAGAGAGAGAGAGAGGGAGAGAGAGAAAGAGAGAGAGAGAGAGACGGACAGAATTTTTATTACAGCGGTTTTGAAATTGGAAGATAAAAAAGGAATACTAATATAAGGTAAGAAAAAAGACAAATCAGAAAGCTAAAATAGCAAGAAAGGTTAAAAAAAGGTAAAAGAAAAATAGTAAAGAAAGAAAAAAGAGAGAAAGAAAGAAAGAGAAAGGAAGGAAGGAAGGAAGGAAAAGAAAGAAAGAAAGAAAGAAAGAAAGAAAGAAAGAAAGAAAGAAAGAAAGAAAGAAATGGAGAGAGAAAGGACAAAGGAGTTACAGCGCTATTGTCTTCTTTTTATAACCTAGCTTGTCTAATTGGCAAAACCATCAATCATACATTCATTTTTTTTAACAGAACATGACAGGACAGAATTACAGAGGTGGAAGGGCCCTTAGTGGCCTTCTAAACCATCCCCCTACTCAGGCAGCAAACCCTACATCTTTGCAGAGAAATTGTTGTCCAATGTCTTAAAAAACCCCACAACGTTAGAGCACCCACCATTTCTGGAAGCAAGCCATTCCACTGATCAATTGTCTGGAAAAATTTCCCCTTAGTTCTAGGTTGCATCTTTCCTTGATACGATTTTCCTGTTTCGTGCAACACGTCCAGAAAGGACTTTTCCAACGCAACAATAAAGATGGATGGTATCTTTTCTCTGGTCAAAGAAATCAGTTAAGCCAGTTTCATCCTTTTTGCCAAGCATTCCTCCACTCTGGGTATTATTTCTACCTTTCTGGATACAATAATCTCACTAAAGTTATAATCTTATTGTTGTAGCCTGCGGAGCTGGCAGCAGAGTCGGACAGTGAGGAGGTTGGGGAGGAACGCGGGCCAGTCCTGGAGTCTGGGGAAGGCTCAGATGAGGGCTCTGCGTCAGAGGCAGAGAGGGGGCCAGGGCCATTTGGGAGTTATATGCTGACTCCAGAGCCTCCAGAATCTGACGTCAGCAAGGCAGAGGAACAGGGGGAGCCTGTTCCCAGTGCATGCATGCGCAGAGCTGCCAGAAGACAAGAATAGAAGATAAAAGGGGCGACTCAGGAGTAAGTCTTGGCGATGATTGGCCCCTCCCATAAGACATAAAGGAGGAGCAAAGGCACATGAGCCTTTGCAGGAAGCAACGTTGTTGTTGATGCTGGTCAGTTTGTATTCTGAAGCTCCGTTTTGACTCTGTCCTCAGTGTGGCCTTGCAAAGCTAATTGCCAATTAGGTTTTTGGCTGCATATCAAGGGAGATAAAGGTGGGTGCTTATCAGCCTTATCTCGAAGGACTGTGGCAGACTTCTGTCAGGCTCTTTACATAATCTTAGTGATTCAGCACGGGCTGTGAATAAACAGAATCCACAGCCGTTAAAATAAAAAGAGGATTTTGGGGACTAATTGTGTGCTTCTTACTGGTATCAGGAAGCCTGGGTCAGAACACTTACCAAATCTGAGAGGCAAAGGTTCAGATGACCACAAGACACAGCCAAGTCCCTGTTCTGAAAAGAAGATGGCTGACCGCAGCAGCCGAAGGGCCAAGAAACAGATCTGTCCTACAAAATTCCTCTCTGGATTAAGGGGAGGACCTGGGATCGCCCATGTGCTCCATACAGAGGTCATGGATGGCTGTATGACCTCCATACAGAGCATCTCAGATGGGTTTTAGAGCTGTGGGAACCAAGGAAAGGTCAACTTTGTCCAACTCTCCCAAGTTTGAAGCCTTCAAACCTAAGATGGTTTCGCCCGCCTCTTTTCTTAATCACTTCTGGAAATGGCTTGTTAACTGCTTTTTTGGATATTCAGAACCTTCAGAATGATAAGTTTCATCACACTGGGTGATTCTCCTTCAATCCTCAGTGAAAGAAATGTCATGTAAATTTAAGAACTTGGAAAAAAAAAACCAAACACCCTGAAATAAATAGCAAACGGCTGATTAAAACGTTGATTTTTGGAAATTATAAACGGACTAAGAGGCCTGAAGGATGGGAAATAAGATTTTTGAAATTAATTACAAGAATCCTTCCCGTGGGTTGTTTAAAATCCTATTAAAAATATATGAAGATTTTTGAATCCGAGTGTAAGAAATCTTCCCGTGGGAAAATGTGATGGATTAGAGAGGGGGAAGAAGAAAAAAAAAGTATGATAAGAGGAAACTTTGAAGGCTGGACACTAGAGGCAACCAGTAAGAGCTAAAGAGCTGATAATTAAAAGGAGAAAAAGGCCCCTCGTTAAAAGAACTTTGGAAAAAAGTCAAGGATATTGGGGAACAATGCTCCCAGACGTTTATCTTGAGATTGTCTGCTACCATAAAAATGGATTTAAAAGAGGAAATAGAAAGGGATACAACTGGGGATCAAGCTGTTAGGGATTTGGATTTAAAAAAAAAAAAACAAGTCACAAGACTGCTAGAGAAAAAGACAGTTACACTGGATTTGAAAAGGGAACTGGCTGATGTCTCAATACCTAACAGGGACACTTGAATAATAGAAGCGACTAATCCATCGGCAGCATTTGCTCATTTCAAAAAAAAAACAGCAGGTAACAAACGAGCATTTTCTTTCTCTCCTGTTGAGAAACGTTCGCCCTGCCTGGCACCCCTCCCTCTGTTCCTACCGCCAAGCCAAGATACCGAAAGTCCTCGACTTCACGACCACGACGGAGCCCAACATTTCTGTGGCAAAGTGAAATGCTTGTTAAGTGAGTTTTGCCCCGTTTTGTGACCTTCCTGGCCACCGCTGTTAAGCGAAGTCCTGCCGTCGTTAAATTAGTAGCACGGTTGCTAAGTGGATCTGGCTTCCCCATTGACTCGGCTTGTGAGAAGGAGGCCGAAAGGGGATCACGTGACCCCGGGACACTGCAACCGTCGTAATGCCGTTTGTCAGAAATAGTGTAGGGTCTCCTGCTTGACCAGGGGGATTGGACTAGATCCGGTGTCAGCAACCCGTGGCTCCAGAGCTGCATGTGGCTTTTTGGGCCCTCTGCTGTGGCTCCCTGTCCCATCACTGGTTGGCCCTGCCCGTCGCCCTCCCCTCCCAGTCACTCCTTGCCTGGCCTTGGAAATCTGAGAGATGGGGGGGAGAGAGAGGGGGGAGAGAGAGAGAGACAGAGAGAGGGGGGGAGAGGGGAAGATAGAGGGGGGGGGAGAGAGATACAGAGAGAGGGGAGAAAGAGAGAGAGAAAGAAAGAAAACGGTTTTGTGGTTCCCAGTGTTTTTTAACAACCGGTTCTCAGCCCTAATGATCGGCTGAGTAGGCATGGCTGGGCGGGGGGGGTGTCATGTGACAGGGTGGGTGACGTGGAGTCTGTCTGTCTGTCTGTCTGTCTGTCTGTCTGTCTCTCTCGCTCTCTCTCTCTCTTTTTCTCTCCCCAAAAATGAAGAGGTTCTAGGTTTTCACAGCTCTTCTGAACAACAGCAAAAGTGTCAACCAGGTCTCCGAGGAAACCTCATTCTAGGGGGCAGGTGTTGTGACAGAGATGGTGCACCTCTGGGGTCCTGATAGATGACCTTGTTTAATCGAAGGAACCCAGAATGCACCACTTTGCAGGATCAAATCAGAATGGGAGGCAGATGTTCCTTCGAGTAATCTGGCCAGTGGTAAAATCCTGCCGGTTCTGTCCGGTGGCAGCAAACTTTGGCGAACTGGTAGCGGCAGCAGCAAGAGGCTCCGCCCACCAGCCTGGACATCATTACTTCCTGGTTTTAAACAGGAAGTAACCTGTTTTTTACCCTTGGCGTATGCACAGAAGGCTTTGCGCATGCACAGAGAGTCCAAAATTGGATGTGACGATGCACACTTCCAAACCGGTAGGGAAGGTAAGTAGATTTCAACCCCTGAACCTGGCCCTATGCCATCTTGGATGGTTAGAAGGAACCAAAGAAAAAAGACCAAGGGAGAAACTGGGGTTTCAGGGAGGCTTACAGTCCAAAGTCAAGAAATGCATGGCAGCTCCCGGATTCGGTCCGAAGCCCCCTCTCTCCAGTAGCCTCCCACTTCCAGCCTCCATCTTTGGCATCCAGCTTCTCACCTGCTTGCGAACAGCTCCTGCGATTTTTGTCATTTGAAATACGTCACATTCGCCCCCCCCGCCAGCCCCCCACCCTCCCCCACCCCCGATGCAACTCGGATAAATCAAGCAAGGAGCTAGGTTGCTAATGAGCTGTTTTTGCAATTTCTTGCAAAAATTGACACATTGGAAAAGCTGGGGGGGTGGGTGGGGTGGAAAAGAAAGAAAGAGAGAGAGAGAGAAGAGAGAAAGAAAGAAAGGCTTAATTGGGGAAGAGATGAAGCAGTTAATTAGAGTCAGGCACAAAGGGGGTGTCGGTATCAGCCCATATTTCAACGTAAGCTGTCTCCACGCCATTTCCAGGCAGGGTCTGCTACTCTGTGGCTCTGACAAGCCACTTTGGGGGATGCAAAGCCTTTCGTGTCCACTTTTCCCCCAGCCTTCATCATGTGTGTGTGTGTGTGTGTGTGTGTGTGTGTGTATTTGTGTCCGTCCAGGGAGGGTCTTTTCTCTCTTGAGAAGGTGATTTTTCTATTGAGATTCTCACTCAACCAGGCCCCCAAAAGTGCTTTTCAAAAGGCAACTGGACTTTCTTGTTTTCCTTTGAAGACATTTCGCTTCTCATCCAAGAAGCTTCTTCAGTTCTGGCCAGAACTGAACAGAAAGAAAGTTCAGTTGCCTTTTGAAAAGCGCCTTTGGGAGAAGGTGATCTCTAACCCTTTACTCCATCACTTCTCCTGGCTTTGTCAATTATATCTAACAGGAGCAGGGGTAGGATTCAGCCGGTTCGGGCGTACCGGTGGGATTCAGCCGGTTCGGGCGTACCGGTAGCACCGACGATCAGCTGGGAGCGAACCAGTTTGCTCTGACGATCAGGTGGACCCACCCACCCGCCCCTGCACACTTTACTTACCTTTATCCTCTCCGCTGATTCATGGCTCAGCTGTGTTAGTCCCCAGAAGTAACGCGGAAGTTTAGTTTTGTCAAAACTGTGCACGCGTGTGCACTGCAATGTGCACGCGCAAAGTACGTGCGTGAGACACACAATCACCGAACCGGTTGTGAAACCGGCAGGATCCTACCACCGAATGGGAGGCTTGCAAACCACAGATTGGTCGCAAGCAGCTGAGAAGTAATCTTTCCCCCTGGGGATCATGTCAGGAGAGAGATCTGCTGAGAAGATGCCTTTCCTTCCTCACTTCCATCTCGTCTGCACCCGGTTCCTTACAATTGATACATGTTTGTCAAGTGCAAGCAACCAGACACACAGACCAAGAGTTCAGACTAGCTACTTTATTGTTTTCTGCCTATTTCACAGGAATCTTCCCAGACTGGCAGATTTGCCTGGGGAAGAGCAGATAAGGCTCCAGGGCATTCAGAGGAAGTCAGTCAGATCTTGCCCTCTTGTGGGACAGCTTCTCTCCCACAACAGGGTTGTACATTTTCCTTTCATCTCTTCACTCTCCCATTCTGATCTTCAGAAGATGTACATAAAATTCCTTGGCATCGTTCAGAAGACCCAACTTCAGGCAATTTCCACAGTCTGGCATCTTCCAGATCAGTCTTTCTCCACCTTTGGTTGCTTGAAGATACAGTAGGTGGACTTCAACACCCAGAATTTCCCAAACCAGCTCCTGAATCTGCTGCTTTGCTCCACTCACGGAATAAACCGAAGCATAAATTAATCCATAAAGGGATGGATTAGCACAACTTCACTCAGTCACCCAATAAAACTAACCAAGGTCAACATGTGGAAACAAGGCATCCATTAGATCAGTGTTTCTCCACCTTGGCTAAGGTGGACATGATGACGGGTGGATTGGAAGATGAGTGAACTTGAAGATGAGTAGACTTCAAGTCCCAGAACTGAAGATGGCTGGACCTCAACTCTCAGAATTGAAGATGGATGGATCTCAACTCTTAGAATTGAATATGGATGGACCTCAACTCTCAGAATTGAAGATGGATGGACCTCAACTCTCAGAATTGAAGATGGATGGACCTCAACTCTCAGAATTGAAGATGGATGGACCTCAACTCTCAGAATTGAAGATGGATGGACCTCAACTCTCAAAATTGGAGATGGATGAACCTAACTCCCAGAATTGAAGATGAGTAGATCTCAACTTCCAGAACTGAAGAAGGATGAAGTTCAACACCCCAAATCCCAAATCCCCAGGCTGCCTGGTGTCTGGAGAATTCTGGGAGTTGAAGTTCCACCCATCTTTAAGCGGCCATGTTTGAGAAACACTGTTCCAGATGCTTTGGAGTGACTATGTCCCGCGTTTCCAGATGTGGCCACCAGGCAACCAGATGCCTTCAGAATGAAAGCCAAAAATCATAGACCTTTTTCCCTTATTCCTCTTCCCAGCCACCCATATCCAAAAGTAGACTATTCCTGAAGAGAGTGCTACTCTCATTTATCCATCCTGTTGTTAGCTGAGGTGGTTTTCCAATGACATTCTTCATAATCTGTTTAAATTCCCAGAGGGGGTCTAATATTAAACCGAGATCACAGTAAAAGTATCCGAAAAGCCAGAGCTGTGAACATCAGTGCAGCCACAAAGGCAACAGTTGTATTCTGCTGTGTCCAATTACGAGATAAATTCCCAACGATAAGCCAGAAGCGTCGGTGAAAAGATTCCCAAATCCATTTAAACCAACGCCCTGTTCCTAAATGCTATTTACTCAGATCTTTACAGCCATTCCCCTCACTGAAGGGCTTCTAGCTCCCCTCACTGTGTTTTGTTTTGTTCTTTTGTCATACATATTCCAGCAGCTGTTATTAAATTCCCAACACGCACAACGTGTGTTATCTTTTAACAAACCCAATAAGCAACACGTTGCTGCCTGCGGTAGAGAATGCCCCACTGCTTCTGTAATAATTCCCAGTATTGATTTCCAATAGGTCTTTTTTCTTCTTTTTCCTTCCCCACCCCCCTTCTTTCTTTCTTTCTTTCTTTCTTTCTTTCTTTCTTTCTTTCTTTCTTTCTTTCTTTCTTTCTTTCTTTCTTTCTTTCTTTCTTTCCTTATCGCAGCCCCTGGCCATAGCAAGGGCCCGGAAAAGCCACAGTGTCAAACAGCTAATTGCACTCTGCGCTCGGTATCATATATTGGTGCAAGTGCGTTTAGAAAATTACGAAAAATCTTTGCGTTACCGTGCAGTTCCGTACGCCGACACCCGTTATCATTCAAAGGGCTTTGCCAATCAGCCATCCAAATATGGTTTTCCCAAGGGCCTCTGGTGGTTCAGGCTGGTAAGACAGTCTGTTATTATTAACACAGCTGCTTGCAATTATTGCAGGTTCAAGTCCCACCAGGCCCAAGGTTGACTCAGCCTTCCATCCTTTATAAGGTAGGTAAAATGAGGACCCAGATTGTTGGGGGCAATAAGTTGACTTTGTATATAATATACAAATGGATGAAGACTATTGCTTAACACAGTGTAAGCCGCCCTGAGTCTTCGGAGAAGGGCGGGATATAAATGCAAATTAAAAAAAAAAAAGCTGCCTTGAACTCCCATCATGCCTCAGTCAGTACAGGGCAGTCCTCAAGTTAACGACCAAGACAATTGAGATCAAACATTTCCATTGCTAGTCCTCGACTTACGACCACAACGATGCCCAAAATTTACGTGGCTTCATGAGATATTGGTTAAGTGAGGGTTTTTTTGCCCCGTTTTGCAACTTTTCTTGCCCGAGTTGTTAAGTGAATCGCTGCAGTTCTTAAGTTAGGGACACGGTCGTTAAGTGAATCTGGCTCCCCCCCATTGATTTGGCTTGTCAGAAGGTGGCAAAAGGGGATCACGTGACCCCGGGACACTGCGACCGTCATAAATATGAGCCAGTTGTCAAGCATCCGAATACAAGCCAGGTGAACATGGGGATGCTACAACGGTCGTAAGTATGAAAAATGGTCGTAAGTCACTTTTTTTCTGCGTCGTCGTGATTTTGAACAGACACTAAATGAATTGTTGTAAACCGAGAGCTATCTGTACACCCACAATGCTACAATTGGCGTTCCCACAATGCTCCAGTCAACGTACCATATGAAGCTACAGCTGAGGTAACTTTTAAGACCTGTGGACTTCAACTCCCAGAATTCCCCAGTGAGCTACGATCTTTTTTTTTTCCTTGGCCACAGTTGCTAAGCGAATCGCTGTAGTTGTTAAATGAATCCCACAGTCGTTAAGCGAATCCAGCTTCCCCCATTGACTTTGCTTGTCAGAAGCTGCTTGGGAAGGTCACTAATGGTGATAACCTGCCCCCCCCCCCCGGGGGATGCTACAACTGGTCTAAATTCATGCTGTTTTGCCAAATTTTGATCACGCACCTGTGGGGGAAACACTACAGCAGCCGTATGTCCGAGGATTGGCCTTACGTCATTATTTTCGGTGCTGTGACTTCAGATGGGGGCACTCGACGAATGGTTGTAAGTCGAAGACTGGACTATATTTTGCTCTGTTTCTAGTCCTGTCGGAACGTACGCAGAAATCTCTCCATCTCGGGATAAAGGCAGTGGAGGTATTCAGCCAGTTCAGATCAGTTCAGACGAACCTGTAGCGGCGACCCGCCCACCTGGCCCTGGCGTAATACCGTCCTATTTACCCACATTTTCAGTCCGGGCGCATGCGCGAGCAAAGTGCGTGCACAAAAAGGGCATGTGTGCGTGAAGCGAGCATGTGCGCGGGCGGGGCGAACCAGTGATAAGAATATGTGAAACCCACCTCTGAATAAAGGTGTTGTGTCTTGCCCGCTCTCACAGCAGCCGGGGCCTTCTTATCTGCTCCCGAACACGGAGGAATGTATGCCTCCCGGCCCCAGTCCTGGCTCCATGCCCAGACAAGCTGAAGAGGAGGGGGCACCTCCCGGTCCCAGCCCTGGCTCCATGCCCAAGCAGGCTGCAGAGGAGGGAGCACCCCCTGGCCCCAGCCCTGGCTCCATGCCCAGGCAAACGGAGCAGCTAGACCCCTCCCCCTCCTCCACAGCATGTGAGCCTGAGGAAAGTTTACTTCCAACAGCTGCTGATTGGAGTGACCCTCGCATCAGAAGACTGGATAGGCGGAGGCAACAGAAGGAAGGGAGGGGCAGGCCTTAATGAGTGCTGAGTCATGGAGCCACACCCCATGGCCTATATAAAGGATCTGCTTTCTGGCAGTCTCTGAGTCAGGCAAAGTCGAACTTATCTTGCTGAAGTCACTTACTGGTCTCCTGCCTGCTCTGAGGACTTTGCTAGGACTTTGGGCAGAGCTGCAGAGGCAAGCCTGATTTGGATTTCCCTGACCCGGCCGTCAGCGGAGGAGTGGGACACGACAAAAGGGTAGCTCTGGATGATCTCACGGGTCTCTCATTTTAACAATACAATCAAAGACATCGCCCAGCAAGTCTCTCTTTCCCAACTTGGCTTAGGGTTTGGTTTTGTTTTTTTAAAAAAAAAAGAGTGGAGGGGGGTGGAAATGCCAAAATAAGCCTTTTTGACAGGCCCCTCTCGTCTCCCTCTCTCCCCTCGTCTACGATCACGGAAACGTGGCGCAAAAGAGCCAAGTGTGATAGTGTCGGAAGCTACAATAAGCAACCGAGGAGGGAAAAACAACTTTTCGCTCTCAAAAAGAGCCATTTTGGTACCAGGCCAAACGTGTGACTCGAGGATGATAAAAAATTCGTTCTTTGTTTCAAGGTAGCTTTTTTTGTTTTTTTTCTTCCTTCCTGAACCGAACAATGTGAGTTAAAAACAGAGGAACCTGGGGGGGGAAAAAAATAGTGCCCCCACCTCCAATTTGCTTTAAAAAAATATATATAGGCAGGTCCTCGATTTATGAACACAATTGAGCCCCGAATTGATGTTGGTAAAAGTGAGACAATTGGTCAAGTGCATTTTTTGCGCCATTTTACCCGCTGCAGGTGTCAGCAACCTTGCAGCTCTTTGGGCCCTCTGCTGTGGCTTCCTGTCGGGTGATGCCACCACTGACCGGCCCTTCCCCTCACCCTCCCCTCCCAATCATTCCTCGCCTGGCCTGAGACGGTAAGGGAGATGGTGGGGGATGGAGAAGCGGCCGGGGAAGAGACAGAGAGGTACAGAGAGGGAGGGAGGGAGGGAGAGAGAGGGAGAGATCAAAAGGGTTTTGTGGTTCCTGGTGTTTTTTACCAACCGGTTCTCTGCCCTAATGGGTAGGCGTGGCTAGGGGAGGGGTCATGTGACTGGTGAAAGTGAGTGACGTGGCGTTGGCCACGCCCACCCAGGTTTTGCGGCTCCCGGCGTTTTCTTTTCTGTGGGAAACGGATCCGAATGGCTCTTTTGAGTGTTTTAAGGTTGCAGACCCTTCTTGTAAGGAATCACTGCCGTTGGGAAGTGACAAACGTGGTCGTTAAGTGAATCGGGCTTCTTCCCACCTTGACTTTGCTTGTCAGAGGGTCGCCCAAGGGGATCACGCAGGAGCCCAAGACCCTGCAACCGTCATAAATGCGAACCAAGTTGTCCGAGTGTCCGAACGTTTGCCGTGAGAATCGGTGCGACGGTCGCAAGGGTGAAAAAACGATCCCGAGTTGCTTTTTTCGGTGCCGTAACTTGAAATAGTCACTAAGCAAATGGTTATAAACCGAGGACTACATTACGGGAATTACAATGACCTCTCCAGGTTTAAAGAAACAGGCGATGCGTAACTAATAACGGAACAAGAAGTCAAAAACCAATAGACAGTTTCGGAATCAAGTCAAGGATAGCCGTTATTAACCCAGCAATTATTTCTTTTATTTCTCTTTATTTAATCTCTACAGCCGCCCAACTCCACCAAATGATTCTGGATGACTTAAAAAAATCTTTTTAAAAACCCTATTAAAAACAATATTAAAACAGTAAAAGCCATCCACGAAATGAATTAATACATTTGCAGCCTTACAGAAATCCGGCTGTTTTGTGTTCCCCCCCCCTTTTAATTTGCAGTGGGGCTTCTTTATTTATAATGTCGATTTATAAGGCCAACCCCAACTCAATGCTGCCTCTTTTTGTAAGAGTCTGACACATTTTTTGGGGGGGGGGAAAAAAAGGAACTGAGTCAGAACTGATTTTGCTCAGATGCCGATCCGATCAGGAAAATAATAATTTAAAAAAAAACCCTCTTGCAGGCTTAGAACTCCCACACACAACGGGGGAAAGTTCCTTTAATCAAGTTGCCAGCCTAATAAGCAATTAAATCCGTAAGTGAAGAAATGAATTGTGAGCCTGGAGAATGGGAGTTGCAGTTTTAATGAAGGCTTGTATGGATCTCGGGACTAAATGAGCAGGAACTGGGCATCCAGGAATTTATGAATTGCACAATGTGGGAAGCCAGCCAGGTTTTACTTCTGATCTTGCCTCGGCTAGAACAAAACAGAAAACAGGACAGGGTGGAAGGATGGATGGAAGGAAGGAAGGTAGGAAGGAAGGAAGGAAGGAAGGAAGGAAGGAAGGAAGGAAGGAAGGAAGGAAGGAAGGAAGGAAGGAAGGACACAATGCAGGAAGCCAGCCAGGCTAAATGGTTTTGCTTCTGATCTTGTCTCTGCTAGAACAAAACAGAAAACAGGACAGGACAGGATGGAAGGATGGAAGGAAGGAAGGAAGGAAGGAAGGAAGGAAGGAAGGAAGGAAGGAAGGGAGGGAGGGAGGAAGGGAGGGAGGGATGAGAGGGACACAATGCAGAAAGTCAGCCAGGCTAAATGGTTTTGTTTCTGATTTGCCTCTGCTAGAACAGAATGGAAGGAAGGAAGGAAGGAAGGGACAGGTAGTCCTCAACCTATGACCACGTGAGCCCAAAATTTCTGTTGCTAAGCAAGACAGTTGTTAAGTGGGTTCGGCCCAATTTTACAGCCTCGCTTGCCACATTTATTAAGTAAATCACGGCAGTTTTTGAGTTATTAACACGGTTAAGTAAATCTGGCTTCCCCATTGACTTTGCTTGCCTTGGTTAAAGTCCCCCCCCATCTTCAAGCCTGCTGGCTGGGGAATTCTGGGAGTTGAAGTCCGCCTGTCTTAAAGCCTTCCAACTGGGGAATTCTGGGAGTTGAAGTCCACCCATCTCAAACTAGGCCAGACTGAAAAATCACCAATTCAGCCTCCCTCCACCATCCAAAAATTGAAATGAAATGGGACACACGCAAAAAGCTTACGATGGAAAAACTAGAGTAGCAGCTGCAGGCGTTGATTGACATCCCTGGCCTGGGGTGTCCCCCCTCCCCATTATCAGCGACATTTGCTTTGGGACGCTTCCCCTCCCCTCCTTCTCTGGCAGCCCTTCTCCCTGGCACCGCTGCCCAGCCGGGGCCTTTTTCTTCCTGCTTGTCTTTCTCCCTAACAGTAATGATCATCGTTCTGGAGCCCGTGGAGGGCCGGCCTCACGCTTTGACGTGCCAATTTATGCAAAGTGCGCACATTATGCAAATGTTATTAGGATTATTTGATCTTGCAAATCTCGCCACCTGATTTATTAGCCGCAAATTGCAGTCGGTGTCAGCAGACGGCAGGTCCCTGGCAGTTCTTGGCAGGTAGCTGGGAGAGGGGCTCTGCCCGGTGTGCCAATGGGGAGGAGGGTGGGGGAGAGGGACACACACACACACACACACACACACACACACACCCCAAAAACAGAAAATGGGGCTCAGAGACGAACCGAAGAAGCTCGGTTGCGGGTTCGACAAGCCGAGTATGAGATGGCTGACATGCTGCCTGTCTGAGCTGAGAGCCGGAAGCTAGATGACCGATTCAACTGGATTCGGCTGGGCTTCTCCTAACTGTGGCTTCTTGGCTCAGCCACAATTGCCTGGCCTAGCCCAGGATGGGAGGGCCAATGGAACAAAGGCGGTTTTGACATGTGTGCCCCAGAGCGACCCCATCAGATTAGATTGGATGTAGAAGTCATGCTTATTTGTAAAACTCATGCCTCTGGGGTGTCCGTCTGTCTGCCTATCTATCTATCTATCTATCTATCTATCTATCTATCTATCTATCTATCTATCTATCTATCTATCTATCTATCTATCTATCTATCCATCGTTTCCTTCCTCCCTCCCTCCTTCTCTCTTCTTTCCCTCCCTCCCTCCTTCTCTCTTCTTTCCCTCCCTCCCTCCCTCTCTTGCATCCCTCCATCCATCCATCCATCCATCACTAACTACCTATCTATTTATTGTTTCTTTCCTCCTTCCTTCCCTCTTCTCTCCTTCCTTCCTCCCTCCCTCCCACCCTCCTTTGCCTCTATCTATCTATCTATCTATCTATCTATCTATCTATCTATCTATCTATCTATCTATCCATCTATCTTCCTTCCTCCTTCCTTCTCCCTTCCTTCCATCTATCTATCTATCTATCTATCTATCTATCTATCTATCTATCTATCTATCTATCCATCCATCTATTTATTGTTTCCTTCCTCTTCCATCCACCCACCCACCCACCTATCCATCTATCGCTTCCTTCCTCCTTCCTTCTCCTTCCTTCCTCCTTCCTTCCATCTATCTATCTATCCATCTATCTCTATTTATTGTTTCCTTCCTCCTCCCTTCTTCCATCCACCCACCCACCATCTATCCATCTATCTATCGTTTCCTTCCTTCCTCCTTCCTTGCCTCTTCTCTCCTCCCTCCCTCTCTCTCTTGCATCCATCCATCCATCCATCTATCTATCATCTATCTATCTATCTATCTATTTATTGTTTCCTTCCTCCTTCCTTCCTCTTCTCTCCTTCCTTCCTCCCTCCCTCCCACCCTCCTTTGCCTCTATCTATCTATCTATCTATCTATCTATCTATCTATCCATCTATCTATCTATCCATCCATCTATCTATTTATTGTTTCCTTCCTTCTCCTTCCTTCCATCTATCTATCTATCTATCTATCTATCTATCTATCTATCTATCTATCTATCCATCCATCCATCTATCTATTTATTGTTTCCTTCCTCTTCCATCCACCCATCTCAAACTAGGCCAGACTGAAAAATCACCAATTCAGCCTCCCTCCACCATCCAAAAATTGAAATGAAATGGGACACACGCAAAAAGCTTACGATGGAAAAACTAGAGTAGCAGCTGCAGGCGTTGATTGACATCCCTGGCCTGGGGTGTCCCTCCCCATTATCAGCGACATTTGCTTTGGGACGCTTCCCCTCCCCTCCTTCTCTGGCAGCCCTTCTCCCTGGCACCGCTGCCCAGCCGGGGCCTTTTTCTTCCTGCTTGTCTTTCTCCCTAACAGTAATGATCATCGTTCTGGAGCCCGTGGAGGGCCGGCCTCACGCTTTGACGTGCCAATTTATGCAAAGTGCGCACATTATGCAAATGTTATTAGGATTATTTGATCTTGCAAATCTCGCCACCTGATTTATTAGCCGCAAATTGCAGTCGGTGTCAGCAGACGGCAGGTCCCTGGCAGTTCTTGGCAGGTAGCTGGGAGAGGGGCTCTGCCCGGTGTGCCAATGGGGAGGAGGGTGGGGGAGAGGGACACACACACACACACACACACACACACACACACACCAAAAACAGAAAATGGCGCTCAGAGATGAACCGAAGAAGCTCGGTTGTGGGTTCGACAAGCCGAGTATGAGATGGCTGACATGCTGCCTGTCTGAGCTGAGAGCCGGAAGCTAGATGACCGATTCAACTGGATTCGGCTGGGCTTCTCCTAACTGTGGCTTCTTGGCTCAGCCACAATTGCCTGGCCTAGCCCAGGATGGGAGGGCCAATGAAACAAAGGCGGTTTTGACATGTGTGCCCCAGAGCGACCCCATCAGATCAGATTGGATGTAGAAGTCATGCTTATTTGTAAAACTCATGCCTCTGGGGTGTCCGTCTGTCTGCCTATCTATCTATCTATCTATCTATCTATCTATCTATCTATCTATCTATCTATCCATCCATCTATCTATTTATTGTTTCCTTCCTCCTTCCATCCACCCACCCACCCACCTATCTATCCATCTATCGTTTCCTTCCTCCTTCCTTCTCCCTTCCTTCCTTCCTTCCTTCCATCTATCTATCTATCCATCTATCTCTATTTATTGTTTCCTTCCTCCTCCCTTCTTCCATCCACCCACCCACCATCTATCCATCTATCTATCGTTTCCTTCCTTCCTCCTTCCTTGCCTCTTCTCTCCTCCCTCCCTCTCTCTTGCATCCATCCATCCATCCATCTATCTATCATCTATCTATCTATCTATCTATTTATTGTTTCCTTCCTCCTTCCTTCCTCTTCTCTCCTTCCTTCCTCCCTCCCTCCCACCCTCCTTTGCCTCTATCTATCTATCTATCTATCTATCTATCTATCTATCCATCTATCTATCTATCCATCCATCTATCTATTTATTGTTTCCTTCCTTCTCCTTCCTTCCATCTATCTATCTATCTATCTATCTATCTATCTATCTATCTATCTATCTATCTATCCATCCATCTATCTATTTATTGTTTCCTTCCTCCTTCCATCCTCCCACCCACCCACCTATCTATCCATCTATCGTTTCCTTCCTCCTTCCTTCTCCCTTCCTTCCTTCCTTCCTTCCATCTATCTATCTATCCATCTATCTCTATTTATTGTTTCCTTCCTCCTCCCTTCTTCCATCCACCCACCCACCATCTATCCATCTATCTATCGTTTCCTTCCTTCCTCCTTCCTTGCCTCTTCTCTCCTCCCTCCCTCTCTCTCTTGCATCCGTCTATCTATCTATCTATCTATCTATCTATCTATCTATCTATCTATCTATCTATCTATCTATCATCTATCTATCATTTCTTTCCTCCTTCCTTCCCTCTTCTCTCCTTCCTTCCTTCCTCCCTCCCTCCCACCCACCCTACCTTATATCTATCTAGCTATCTCTAATTTATATGTCTCCCATCTCGCTCTTCAGAGTGATTCTGGCCTTAGCCATGTGGATAGCATTCACTCTTGGTTTGCTGAACCAAACCACAGTAAATTTGAGGCAAGTTCGAATCTGCAGTCGTTCCCACCCACCCCCCAGCCCCCACCCCGCCCCCATCATTGCTAAAACTGCCAGGTGAGCAAACAACGGCTTATCTTGAGGACTAGAACTGAAGGGGCCCGGTTTCCCAGTACCTTGAGATAGACTGTTCCTGGACCTGGAGGTTCCGTGTGCTCTCAAGGTGCTAAGAGCTTCACCATTGGCCAATGGTGAATCTTTTGGTGTTTTAAATTGTTTTATTTTAATCTTAACCAGCAGCAATCGCAGCATCTACCGGTGGCGACTTCCATTAAGGATTTTGCATTAAGCAAAATGGTATTTCACGTCCGCCTCTCCTCCTCTCTTACTGCCACTCCATTTGCACTCAAGTTGACTATTGTCAGAGAGAAGGAGAGGCTCTTTTTATAAAATCAATCCCCTCCTCTGGCATGCAAAATGAGGCCCGAGGCCCAACCTCAAGACCTTCCGGCCCTCAACACACTCCCCCTATAGACGGTAGCTTCAGCGGTGAAATCCAGATTACTTTACTACTGGTTCTGTGGGCGTGGCTTGGTGGGCGTGGCAGGGGAAGGATACTGCAAAACCTCCATTCCCTCCCCACTCCAGGGGGAAGGATATTGCAAAACCTCCATTCCCGCTCCACTCTGGGACCAGCCAGAGGTGGTACTCAAAATTTCCGCTACCGGTTCTCCAAACTGCTCAAAATTTCCGCTACCAGTTCTCCAGAATCTGCTGGATTTCACCCCTGAGTAGCTTGCCCCGTACTTTCCAAGCACAGGAAGCCGGGCATCGTTCGCCAAGCACCCATTCTCTTCCGGAGGGGTGGAAAGTCTGGGAGTTGGGGGGCAAAGAGACGCCCTCTCCCCTCCCTCCCGCTTTCTGCCCAGCGTCCCACCGCAACAGAAGTGGGACCGCAACTTCACCGAGGGCCTGATGACAAGCCACCCGGCCATTACATCAGCTGCAAACTCCCAACGGTGGCGAGAACAGAAGTAAACACTCTTCCATCCGTCGCTTGCAAGCTCCCCCCCCCCCCCGCGGCCCTTTCGCTCCTCCGCTCTGCTTCTCCTCGGTTGGAGAGACGGAGCCCCCGCCCCACGCAAGATGCTGGCAGGATTGACTCCAGATTAGGAAGTGTGTGGTGGTGGGGGACTGAAATAAGAGACACACAGATACACACACACACATCGGCATGGACTTCCTTGCTTTTTGTGGCCGACCACAACTGTCGTGGCTATTTTGACTCTCTGACCAACATGCCAGGATGCCTCTGGTGGGTTTTGAAGGATGGATCCCCCGGCATTCCTCCCCATTGCTCATCCCTGCTTGGCAGAGTGGATACTGTGGCAGCCCCCCATACAAGGCTCTGGAGAAGCTCAAATGCACGCCCCCTCTCACAGGAAGCAAAGCCCTTGCTGAGAGCACCTGTGTGCCTTCCATCAATAGTGCAAATTATTAGAAACCCGATGGGTGGACTTCCACTCCCAGAATTCCCCATTTGGATGTTTTAAGATGGGTGGACTTCAACCCCCAGAATCCTCCAGCCAGCCTGCTTTAAGATGGGTGGACTTCCACTCCCAGAATCCCCCAGCCAGCCTGCTTTAAGATGCGTGGACTTCAACTCCCAGAATCTCCCAGCCAGCCTGCTTTAAGCTGGGTGGACTTCAACCTCCAGAATCCCCCAGCCAGCCTGCTTTAAGATGGGTGGACTTCAACTCCCAGAATCCCCCAGCCAGCCTGCTTTAAGATGCGTGGACTTCAACTCCCAGAATCTCCCAGCCAGCCTGCTTTAAGATGGCTGGGCTTCCACTCCCACAATCCCCCAGTCAGACGTCCATACATCTTAAAGTTGCTGAGGTTGAGAGACACTGCAGACAAGGTAACTTTGTGATTGTTTGAAGCAGCAAAAGGCTGGAGCACAAAAAGAGATGAGGGGAGGGGAGGAAGGGGAGGGAGAGAAAAGAGAAGAGAAGAGAGGAAGCGGAGAGGGAGAGGAAAGGGAGAGGAGAGGAGAGGAGAGGAAAAACAAGACTAAAAGTCCTCCCGGCCTCCACTTAGAATTGGTCAAATGTCTTCGGCTGCTGGATGGGCCGTTGCTCGAACCTACCAGATTAGAAGCCTGCACATCAAGTGCGCCTGCAAGCCTGAATCGGTTTAATAAGCGGATTATCCTGGCTTTCGTCAGTTAATCACACGGGGAAGGGAGCCCACCAAGTTGCAGTGATTGAGTTTAGCGGCAAGTTCCCCACTGTTGATTTGTGGGACAGAAATGCCTAATGCGCCCCCCCCTCCCCACTTCCCGTAATCTTTCCACAGAGGATGGGAATAAGGGTCAGGCTGGAAATCGGTTGGGATGCAGCGTTCAGCTGGCATAGAGCTTCGGGAAGCTCTCTTCTGCTGCTTGCATCGCGTAGACACAGGTGGACTGCTCCTAACCAAGGAGGTTCCTTAGAGGCCTTAAGGCCGTGGTTGACGTGGCCTCCCCAGTTCCCTCTTAGCATCCAGAGTTTCCCCGGCTGCCTTTCAACTGCCTGCTGGGGTGGGATCCCAAATTCTGCGCTTACAGCTAGTCCTCGATGTACGACCACAACGGAGCCCCAAATTTCTAAGCGAGGCAGTTGTTCGGTGAGCTTTGCCCCATTTTACGATCTTCCCGCCGCCGTTGTTAAGTGAATCACCGCAGTTGTTCAGTTAGTCACGTGTTGTTAAGTGAATCCATCTTCCTCATTGACTTGGCTTGTCAGGCGGTCGCAGAATGGGGATCGCGCGACCGTCGTAAATGCGAGCCCATTGCCGAGCGTCTGAATTTTGATCGCGTGACCCTGGGGACGCTGCGACCGTCATAAGTGTGAAAAAAGGGGTCAAAAGTCACCTTTTCGCAGTGCTGTTGTAACTTTGATGGGTCACTAAATGAACTGTTGTAAGTAGAGGATTTCCTGGATCGCACATGACCTGGAGGAAAATTTTTCCTTTTTTCCAAACCTGGCTTGGTGCGGAGATGGGATGAACAGCGCAGAAGGGAAATGGGAGAAGCTGCTGGCCTCCATTCTGAGGGATTCATCTAAGATCTTTGTGCAGCCCCGAAGATTACTGCCTTCTCTGCCAAGGCTGCATAAAAGACAAGCGGGCCCATATTCCTTTGCCCCGTCTCGGTCTCTCGATCGGCATAGCTTAGAGTTGTAACACATCTAGCCCAAATACCAGTGGGGAAATCCAAATTTTTTTTACTACTGGTTCTGTGGGCGTGGCTTGGTGGGCATGGCAGGGAAAGGATACTGCAAAATCCCCATTTCCTCCCCACTTCAGGGGGAAGGATACTGCAAAATCCCCATTCCCTCCCCTCTCCAGGGGAAGGACACTGCAAAATCCCCATTCCCTCCCCACTCCAGAAGAAGGATATTGCAAAATCCCCATTTCCTTCCCACTCCAAGGGAAAGATATTGCAAAATCTCCATTCCCGGCCCATTCCGCTACCGGTTCTCCAGACTGCTCAAAATTTCCGCTACCGGTTCTCCAGAACCTGTCAGAACCTGCTGGATTTCACCCCTGCCAAATACTCTACTCCTTCTCTATGGCAGCCATTTTCCAACACTGGAGGCTTTCAAGAAGAGATTGGACAACCATTTGTCTGAAATAGTGTAGGGTTTCCTGCCTAAGCAGGGGGTTGGACTAGAAGACCTCCAAGGTCCCTTTCAACTCTGTTAGTCCAGTCCAGTCCAGTCCAATCCAATCCAATCCAATCCAAAGTGGTATTCAGCTGGTTTGCACTGGTTCACCCAAACTGGTAGCGGAAATCGTGGGTGGGCCCACTCACCCACCCACCCACCATCCTATGCCATCCTATTTAGGCACGTTTTTGAAGCCGGGCACATGCGCAGAAGGCCGGGTGCATATGTGCGCACGAACCGGGGGTACCTGTGCACAAAGCGAGCATGCGTGCAAGCGGGGGGGAAGCGAATCGGTAGTAACATAATATGAAACCCACTGCTCATTCCATTCCATTCTTCTCTATTCTGTATTCTAGTCTGGTCTAGTCTTGTCTTTTTTTTGTTTGTTTATGGATGACCAGAACTGCATTTTGGCTTAAATGCTCTTGAAAGAGAAAGAAAGAATTGAAATTTTTTTCTGCTCATCCATGTGATTGGACTGCACGGGGTTCAGATAGCCTCTGGGCCCGTTCAGAAAATGCATCATCCGTTGGAAGTTCGTACAAGAGTTTCTCGACCTTGGTCACGTTAAGATGTGTGTGGACCTCAATTCCCAGACTTCCCCAAGTAGCATGCTGCTGAGGAATTCTGGGAGTTGAAGTCCCCATACCTAAAGCCTGCTGACTGGGGAATTCTGGGAGTTGAAGTCCACCCATCTTAAAATGGCCAAGATTGGAAAAACCACTGGTACATAAAGCAGTTAAAATCCCTGAGTTGGAATCTGAGCTGGGAATTTTAGCGGTTTCATGATAAAACTTAGGAGAGAGGCTTCTTTTCTTTGATTTCTTTTCTGGATGTTTCTATATTTGAGGCAGAGACCTTCTCCCATTAAAAAACAAAAACAAAAACCCAAATGACACACAAGCATCAAAGTTACAAACGATGCTATAAACATTTGCCCAGAAAATGTATTGGGCGGTTCAGAAAAATACGACGATGCCAATAATACCAGTAATACAGATGTTACTAATAATTCAGGCAAAAGTGGTTGTTTTTCCCTGCTGCAGAAACATCTGGCCAAGGCCATTCCCATTGATATATAATTGACTAATGGACAAGAAGAAAAGCAATATTTAGGCTGCAATCCTGTAATCCAGGAGTCCCCAACCTTTCGGACCTCAGGGACCACTAAATTCATAATTTTAAATCCCGCGGACCACTAATATGCTCTGCCTAATGACTGGCTGGGTGGGCGTGGCTAGGTGGTCAGGTGACTGGGTGGGCATGGCCAACTCGATGTCACTCACATTGAGGGGCACCTCGCCAGCCTCTACTCGCCCCTCCCCTCCCAGCCACTACTCGCCTGCCTGCCTGGGCTCCTTAGGGCCCCAATAGGAAGCAGTTGTTGGAGCTAAGCAGCCACCACGAGAAAGAGTTGGCAAAACAGCTCAGTTCAAATTGGATCTGGCCGAGAAGGAGGCGCAGCAGAAGCACCTCACTGAGGACTAGGAGCATAGACGTTCCAAGCAGAGGGAAGACCTGCAGGAGTGCAAGGCCAGGTACCGGCGCCTGGAGACTCAGTGGGCTGAGATGGTCAGCCAGTTCCAGGCCATGATGCAGTCCCACTGGAACAAGGTCCTCCAGTTCTTTGCCACTAGCAGCACTTCCTCCAGCCTTTGCCCAAAGCTCCGCACCAGGAGGCCAAAGCAGACCCCAAGTCAGAATTTCTGCCCCCCTCCGACCCACACAAAAAGACCCCGAAGGGGGAGACTCTTTGCAGCAACACAAACATTTATTGCACGTATCCGTCCCAGGGGCCATAATTTGAGGACCCCCTAATTTAGTGCAGTATAAAAAATGCAATTAATTTTTCTGCGGACCACCAAAATTTTCTCACAGACTACCAGTGGTCCATGGACCACCGGTTGGTGTGACCGCTGCTCTAATCCTCTTGCCTCAAAATAAACATACATACGAAGAATGGTTGCTAGAATTGGGTATGTCTAGTTCAGGGGTCAGCAACCTGCGGCTCTTTCACCCGTCTGCTGCGGCTCCCTGTCACGGCACCCGCCGGCACATGATTTATTGATCTTTTCAACCCCCGGTAGGCCAACCATGGATAAATCCAAGAAAAGAAAAGTTTCAGAAGAAAACAGAACGTTTAATTCAACTACATCTGCTAGTTTTGTGGCCGCTCAAGAAATAGTCAGGCACGGGAAGGGTTTTTGTGGCTCCCGGTGTTTTCTGTTCTGTGGGAAACGGGTCCAAATGGCTCTTTTGAATGTTTAAGGTTGCAGACCCCTGGGCTAGTCTAAAGAAAAGAAGGACTAAAAGTGACATGATAGCAGTCTTCCAATATTTGAGGGGCTGTCACAAAGAAGATTTGGGGGTCCACCTGTTCTCCAAAGCACCGGAAGAAAAGTCATGGTTGAAAACTGAGCAAGGAGAGAAGCAACCTGGAACTAAGGCGGAATTTCCTGACAGTTGAAACGATTAACCAGTGGAACAGCCTGCCACCAGACGTTGTGGGTGCTCCATCACTGGAGGCTTTTAAGAAGAGACTGGACAAGCGTTTGTCTGAAATGGGATGGGGTCTCCTGCTTGAGCAGAGGGGTTGGGCTAGAAGACCTCTGTGGTCCCTTCCAACTCTGTTATTCTCTTCTTCCTTCCTATCTCCCTCCCTCCCTCCCTCCATCACTGGAGGTTTTAAAGAAGAGACTGGACGGCCATTTGTCTGTTTTAAGCAGGGAGTCAGACTAGAAGACCTCCAAGGTCCCTTCCCACTCTGGTCTTCTGTAAACCCCAATGATGCCTCTCCATTCATTCCGCAGAAAGTGGTTCTCGTTGAACTATCCAAACCCGGTTTCAAATGGCGCTGCACTCCATACACAAAACTCCAGCACACTTTCTTGCCTTCTACTTCTACACACACACACACAAATGCGTAAGCACGCGCACACACATACACACACTGTCTCCCAGCACCAAATCTCTTGAAAATTTCCTCTGCTCCTTCCATTGATGATGACAAGATGATGAAATACCCAAGAGCAGAGCAAGACACCACACAAACACACCCGTGGCACAACCCTCCCGGGTATTCCCCATCCTCCTGTTTTACTCCTTAGCTGCTGTGTTTACTTGGAAGCCACTGACAAGGCCGGCAAAGTTGACAGGTTTTTTGTTTTTTTGAAAAATCCAAGACCTTTACAGTTTATACCTGGGTAGGTGGATTGCAAAAAGCGAGTCTCAGCTCTCACTTTTTTTGGGTTTTTTTGTTAAAATGATATGACATTGGGAAATTATTCTGAAATCATTCTCCTGATTTTTTTTGTTAGGGAGGAGTTTAAGGGATGAGAAAGAAAGGAAGGAAGGAAGGCAGGCAGGAAGGAGGGAGGGAGAAAGAAAGGAAGGAAGAAGCGAGGGAAGGAGGGAGGGAGAAAGAGGAAGGAAGGTGGGAAGGAAGGAGAAAGAAGGGAAGAAGGGAGGGAGAAAGAAGAAGGAAGGAAGGAGAAAGAAGGGAGGGAGGGAGGAAGAGAGGAAGGAGAAAGAAAGGAGGGAGGTAGAAAGGAAGGAAGGAGAAAGAAAGGAGGGAGGGAGAAAGGAAGGAAGGAGAAAGAAGGGAGGGAGGGAGGAAGAGGGGAAGGAGAAAGAAAGGAGGGAGGGAGAAAGGAAGGAAGGAGAAAGAAGGGAGGGAGGGAGAAAGGGGAAGGAAGGAAGGAAGAAAGAAAGAAAAGATCTGTTTATTTCCCTTTGGGGTTTTTATAAGTTTCTAAACTAGGCCCCATGTTTAGGTGGTAAGCGTCCCATCTGCAATTTCAGATTTCAGATTTTACCTAAATTATAGGCTGAGTTTTATGCACCATAAACTCGCTTTACAAACTTCTAAAATTCTCTCTTTGCCATGAATGGATCTTTGAAGGGATCTTGAGGAGAGGAAATCCTCATTAAATCCCCTTCTCTCTTATTTTCCCTTTTCACTGTGTGTCATTCTCAAGTCAGGTTCCACAAGTTTCCCCCCAGAAACAGCCTTGCATTTCGCTTCAGCATCCCTTACAAGGCCAAGCATTTGCACAAGCCAACTTTCTCCACCAGCCTCTTCCTCCTGACCCATTGCCCCTTGACACCACCCACATCCTATCAGGCTGAAAAATATTGATATTGTCCGCCTGAAACTCCAAACCTCGACTCCTTGGAGGGCGGGAAGAAGAGAGAAAATAAGAGAAAGACGAAAAAAAGAGAAAAACTCGAAAAAACGATCAAGCGGTAGCCCCTAAAGTTCAAAACTTGTTTCTTCAAAATGTCACACTTGAGTTGGTGGGGCAAGAGGTGGGGTGAATCAAGGAACAGGGCCCAGTGAAATGGATGGGGTATGTGGGTGTGTTGCCAGAAAGACACTCAGAAGGGTTGTGTGAAGCTAACACAACCATCTCGATCAAAAACCGTCTCCTTCTGATCTCTTTTGGCTTATTTCCACTCGACGGCCTTGAGGGTTGGTTGCCAGCCATTTCATAATCAGGACAATTTTCTCTCGTGCCACTCCGCTAATTCTGTGATATTCTGATGAGTTGTTTATTTAAAACTGGAGTTCTCTGCCCTCTTGGGGAAACTGGGTGGGCGGGAGGTAGGTGGAACGAGGTGGCAGGGATGGAAGGCCGAGATTAAAAACCGGGCTAATCCAATAATCTGCCTCCAATAATCTGCCTCCGCGCCTCCCCCCCTCCCCCCTTTTAAACCCTCTTGCGAGATCTCCTTTCGTTAAACCTTGCCAACTTTCACTTTTGCTGCGTGGGTCCTTTTGAAAGCAAATTAATCTCCCCAGATTTGGAGTCGGGAGAAACGGGTCACTCGCCCGCCCTTCGCCGTTGCCCCAAATTTGCCCAGCGGAGTGTCAAAAATAAATAAATAATCCCCCTTCGGTGTAATCCGCCAATCCTCTTGCTGACTCGGAGCTTGGAAAAACCCAGATTTGCACACCCGAAAGCGTATTTAGAGGTGGGGGGGGGCGGCTGGCTGGCGTACTGACTGGGTAACGTCCAGAGCGGTTTGGCCCCCTTCTCGCCTCGAAGAGGTTGCAAGGGAAGACCGCAAAGGGCCCTGAGAGCAGAACATGGGCTTCTGTTTGCCACAACCCTTCTTGAATCTTTTTTTTTTTTTAAATTAACCTAGATTCCCCGTTCAGATCTCGGTTATATGTCCTCGGCTATCCGATTAAGGCTTCATATTTTTCGAGGCGTGGGAGAAGGACCAACCGCGTATCACTCAACACATATCAACGCAAGGGCTCCGATTTTGCAGCCCGACACCCGACAAAGCCCGTGGCTGCAAACAGATGATTGGTAGCATCTTTTGACCAGGCTGGTCAACGGCGTCTTCCCTACGTGTTAACAGACTCAAGCATCTCTGCATTCATATGCCAGTCTTGCCCAGGAACGGCCGTGCCAGAGGCGCATGAAAATTCACCGCTGGATTTGCCAGCCACGGACGGCACCCTCTGCTTATGGGCAGGTGTGAACTCACGCCTGAAGACGTGCGCTGGCCAAACTAACTCCCTCTTCCTTCGCTGACCATCCCTGCCTTCCCTTCTCCACGGAGGAAGAACAGGAGTCAAGTCCAGGCGTCTCAGCACAGCTACCACACTCCCCCAAAAAAACCCTCACAATTTTTGCACGGCACCAGTGGGGTGGGTGGGGGAGAGTAAAGACGCCGTAAAAATACACCGCAAGAAATATCACTCTCACTCACTGCCTTGATGTATTCAACCACCGGCAGGCCAATCCGAGATTTCGCCCCAAATCAAAACAACCCCTCCTCAACGAAGTATCGGATGCCAGTTCGATGCCCTCCAGAAATTCCCAGGAGCAAACATTTCTCTCCTTCTCGGTTTATTTCGATCAGCCATCCGTGCCATCTCGGTAAAAGGCAGCTAGCCGCTTGCTAGCTCATCTCTTTCTCTCCCCCCCCACCACCTCCATCCTTGGCAGACCAAACGCTGCCAGCTTGGTGCCCCGAGCCTCTCTCTCCGTTTGCTGCCAAAGCTGTGCCAGGGGGATAAAATTGACCTTGCTCTTACCTGGTCAGGAGATTAGTCCAGTTGAGAGCGGATGGACCGAGCCCCTATTTTTTTTTTTTTTCCTCCCTCGTTGGTAAAGTTTATGACGCCAGCCAGCTGCATATTCCAGTGGCGAGAAGCAAATAACCAGGAGGGAAGGGAATTGGTGATGACACGGTGGGAGGGAGGGAGAGAAGGGGAGAGCAGGGCAGGCGAGGGAAGGAGGGAAAGCTGGGATGTGAAAAGGGGAGAGAGAGAGAGAGAGGGAGAAAGAGAGAGAGAGAGGAAGGGAGGAAAACAACCCCCCACCTCAAATAGAGAGCAGAGATTAGACCAGGGACATTGTTCCTGCAGCGAGCAGAAAGCAGCGAGATGTATAGGTCTCGGTGCCTGTGTTTGTGTGTGTGTAAGCGTGTGTGTGTGTGTGTGTGTGTCTGCATGCCACACTCGGGAAGAGAGGATGCGGTGACACACAAACGCCAGATGAGATCAAGAGCGCTGTTGGTTTGTGTTCAGCACCGCTGTTTTTTCTCCGCCGTCGCTGCTGCTGCTGCCGGTGCCTCGGCGCCGGCTGGCTCGGTCCAAGCGAGACCTCCTACGCCTTCAGCATCCTCTTTTCTCCGCTTTGAAGTGCATCCTTTGGCGGCGGCGCCCAGGGAGAGAGGGGTGGGGGGAAGCTGCTGTTCCCTCCTCTCTTCCCCGATGCCAGGGGGGCGATTGGAAAGCCAGGAGAAGGAAAAGGGTGGGATTGCCAACAGTGGGAAAGCCCATTTGGACCAGGAGGGCTCCCTTCAGCGGATTTGGCATCCCTGCAGGGGCTAAACAGGGAAAATTTGGGGAGGGGGAGGGATGAGCGGCCTCGAGCCCACTTGAATACCAAAGAGGCGGGTGAGGCGTTTTGAAGTCTGCCCACTTCATTTGGCGCCCACCCTGAGCAAAATGAGCCTCAGGTGGGCACCAAATGGCCTGCTGAGATCCAGGAGAGACCCTAGCCCAGGAGTACAGGTAGTCCTCGACTTACGGCCACGGACAGAACCCCAAAATTTATCTGGCTCTGCGAGACAATGGGTTAAGCGAGTTTTGCCCCATTTTACGCCTTTTCTTGCCCGCCGTTGTTAAGTGAATCCCTGCAGTTCCGATTCTCACGGTCGTTAAGTGAATCCGGCTTTCCCATTTGACCTGGCTGGTCTGAAGGTCACAAAAAGGGGATCACGTGACCCCGGGACACACTGCAACCGTCTTCAGTACGAGCCAGTTGCCAAAGCGTCTGAATTTTGATCACGTGATCTTGGGGATGCTGCAGCGGTCGTAAGTGTGAAAAACGGTCATGAGTCACGTTGGTTTTTCAGTGCCGCTGTAGCTTTGTAAGGCCGCTACTTGAACTGTTGTAAGTCGAGGACTACTATCTTAACTCACATCGATGACCAAAAAAATACATAAAAATAAAAATACGGGGACTTTTCTGCACTTTTTCTAGAGTCTCGACATCTTTTTTTTATAGTGTGGTGACCAAAATATTGTCTTAACTGAAAATCAAATGGTTTTGTATATTATTTTAACCCTGAGGGACCACAGAGGTCAGCAGCTGGTGAACTTCAGCCTGATTATTTATGAAGAAATTGGTGTATTTGGTGCCCCGGAGTTTCAGCCCAGCTCAGGACCTCTCCCACAAATATGCAGGATTTATAGCCCATTTTGATCCCTTAGCCAGGGCGAGGGGGTGGGTGTTGTAGTCCAGCACATGGGTGAGGGAGGCTGGTCTGGTCTGCTTGATCTAGCATCATCCTTCCTCCCAGGGAGATTTAGAAAATTGCTCCTTCAAGCTTGCTCGCTAACTGCTGTCTTCCAGGACAGAAAATTGTCAATATTTATCCATTCCTCATCGTTGCCCTGCTCTGCCCACTAATGAAGCAACCTTATTAGAATCTTGCTCCCGCTTGCCAATTTTTATTTAGTTTTATTTTATTTTTTTTATTTTTTTTGCACTTGGCGAAACGATTCCTTCTAGCTCCATTCGTAAGCGTGCTTTGAGATGGGTGGACTTCAGCTCCCAGAATCCCCCAGCCAGCTTGCTTTAAGATGGGTGGACCAACTCCCAGAATTCCCCAGCTGGCATGCTTTAAAATGGATGGACTTCAACTCCCAGAATTCTCCAGTCAGCAAACTTGGGGATGGACTTCAACTCCCAGAATTCCCCAGCCAGCAGGCTTTCCAATGGCTGGTGAACTCTGGGAGTTGAAGTCCACCCGTTTTCAAGTGGCCAAGGTTGAGAAACACTGACAGAGATCCATCGTTTTCAGCTGGAGAACCTTCCTGCTTGACGGGAAGATAGTTAAATAGAAAAAAATCAAGACATCCCTCTTATGTACTTCCGGATATATCGATTGCAGATGGGCCATCCTGCAGTTGATTAAAAATGTAAACAGGATTCTACCCCTCCCAAGAAATCTCGCTAAAGAGACTGCAAAAATCACGCTTGGGGTTGGGGCGGAAATCACTTTTTCCTTGGAAGCAGGTACCCCAAACCGTGATGCTTCTTTTCGAGAAATTGGGACCAGTTGAGAAGGGGACTAAAGGGCCAAATACTCAGCTTCCATGCTGGCTGGGGAATTCTGGGAGTTGACGTCCACATATCTTAAAAAGCATGCTGGTTGATTTTCATAGAGCGTGGGGCAAAACAGTGGTATATCCTCCATGCATTGCAACACAATTCCTCCCCTCCGAAAATTTATTTTTTAATCTGTCCCATCCATATTTGGTCTGTTGGGCTGGCTGGGAAGTGTAGGTTTTGTACCGTGTTTCCCCAAAAATAAGAAAGGATCTTATATTAATTTTTGCTCCAAAAGACACATTAGGGCTTATTTTCTGGTTAGGTCTTATTATGGGTGGGGAGGGAATAGAGATGTAGTGGCTCAGTGGCTAAGACACTGAGTTTGTTGATCGAAAGGTCGGCAGTTCAGCAGTTCGAATCCCTAGTGCTGCGTAATGGGGTGAGCTCCCGTGACTTGTCCCAGCTTCTGCCAACCTAGCAGTTCAAAAGCAGGTTAAAAAATGCAAGTAGAAAAATAGGGACCACCTTTAGTGGGAAGGGAACAGCGTTCCGTGCGCCTTTAGTGTTGAGTCATGCTGACCACATGACCACGGAGACATCTTCAGACAGCGCTGGCTCTTCGGCTTTGAAACGGAGATGAGCACTGCCCCCTAGAGTCAGGAATGACTAGCACATACGTGCAAGGGGAACCTTTACCTTTGCCTTTATGGTACTAAATGCACCCATCTGGCTGACAATCTTAACTAGGGCTTATTTTGGGGGTAGGGCTTTCATTACAAGCATCCTGAAAAATCATGCTAGGACTTATTTTGTATTCCACACTTATATTTGTTCCACTGATTAATAGTTCTCACTGTCAGGAAATTTCTCCTCAATTCCAGATTGCTTCTCTCCTTGGTTAGTTTCCATCCATTGCTTCTTGTCCTGCCTTCGGGTCCTTTGGAGGATAGGTCGACCCCCTTTTCTCTGGGGCAACCCCTCAAATATTAGAACTCTGCTCTCATGTCACCTCAATCCTTCTTTTAATTAAAGTAGACCTACCCAATCCCTGCAACCGTTCTTCATATGTGGAAGATAAGTGACGATCATATGCGACGAAATCATCGGTCATTTGTCTCAGTGCCCTTGTAACGTCAAACGGTCGCTAAACAAATGGTCGTAAGTCGAGGAGGGCCTTCAAATCAGGCACCCAGGCACATCAAGGTTAACACGACTAAGCCTTTGGCGTGCCTGCTGGCACTGGTTCTCTAACCAACTTGTCTTTATTCCGGAGGCGGATCTGCCCTTATCGATATCATATCAAAAGCACAATTACTTGTCGATAATCCAGAAACAATCCCGTTCAATGGGATGCAAAACCACATCCGTCAATAATTCAAAAATGGTAGGCATTGATTTTTTTTCCCCCTTTCCTTTTTCTTTCCTTTTTCTTTTTTTTAAAAAGAAGCCATCCAACTTTTAAAGAAGCGGGATGTCAAGAGAATAACCTACCAATTGCCGGCGATGAAAACCGGGATTTTTTTGGGTGACTCGGGAAGAAGCGCCAGCTTTCAGCTTAGCTCTTTGCGGAGCGATGTCATGCGATGACAAGGCTGAGATGTTCCTCTTTTCTTCTTCTCTATAAGCGGATTAAACTAATCTGGGGGTTTATATTTCTGAGTTATTTTATTTCTTGCTGAAACTGCACCTCGATACCACCTTGCAGTTTGCCACCAAATTTGGAGTACGCCGATGTCGGGCAGTGCTTACGGGGTGCCAAAAAAAAAAACAACCCAGGATGGTGAGCAGGGGGCGCCCCTTGGGCTATTGAGGTGTCCACCCATCGTTTTTCAGCTCAGGGTTGAACTGAGAGGTCCTTGGTGCTCTCTAAGCTTGGTTGTTGTCTTGCAGGCGTTTCATGACCAAACTAGATAGCATCATCAGTGCTAGAAAGGAATGAGGTTTGGGGAGAAGAAGGAAGACTGGGGAGAAGGAGGACTATGGGTTCCTTGGTGATCTCTGAGCTTGGTGGTTTTCTTTTAGATGTTTCATGACCCAACTAGGTAGCATCATCAGTGCTAGAAAGGAATGAGGTTTGGGGGGGAGGAGGAGAAAGAGGAAGAGGATTGTGGAATCCTTGATGCTCTCTGAGCTTGGCTGTTTTCTTGCACACATTTCATGACCCAACTAGCTAACATCATCAGCACTAGAAGGGAGTGGGGCTTGCAAAGTGGAGGAGGACTGTGGGGTCTTTGGCGTGCTCTGAGATTGGTTGTTTTCTTGCAGACCTTTCATGACCAAACTAGATAGCGTCATCAGTGCTAGAAAGGAATGGGGTTGGAGGAGGAGGAGGAGAATGATCCTTGATGCTCTCTAACCTTGGTTGTTTTCTTGTAGACGTTTCATGACCCAAGCTAGGTAACCCCAGGTGCCCTGATGATGTTACCTACTTTGGGGAAGGAAATAAATAAAGAATTCACCAGTGCCTCCATGCCTCAGTCGGATCTCAGGTGCCGAAGGATCTCTGGCTATTTGTAGGCGTTGCTTTTCACCCCTCCGATGATTTGGGAGACCTCTCTTCCACATGCCACAGGGCCGGGTTTCATCAACTTGGCCACTTTAAGACATGTGGACTTCAAGTCCCAGAATTCCCCAGCCGCCATAGTCTCCTCGTTGAGTTGTAAAAGGAAAGGAAACCCAATGAGATTAATCCTCACTGTTGCAAAGCCAGACTAGATGTGGGGAGCAGCAAGGCATTTGGGGGGGGGGGTTGGAGGGCGTGCGTCAACGCATTTCCACCCTGACTTTATTCAGGCCAGCGATGAACAAACTCTGATCAACTCTCACACCTGCGTGATGGCCAAGTCACCTTCTCTTGGCTCCAGATATTTTCCAAACGGTCCCTGCTGAAATTTGGACTCCATGTTTTTTGGAACCCTTGAGCTGCTTTCTGGGCCCGGAGCAGGGATGAAATCCAGCAGGTTCTGAAAGGTTCTGGAGAACTGGTAGCGGAAATTTTGAGCAGTTCGTAGAACCGGCAAATACCACCCCACTCAGTTCGTAGAACCGGCAAATACCTACCCCACTCTGGCTGGTCCCAGAGTGGGGTAGGAGTGGAGATTCTGCAATATCCTTCCCCCAGGAGTGGGGAGGGAATGGGGATTTTGTAGTATCCTTCCCCTGGAGTGGGGTAAGAATGGAGATTTTGTAGTATCTTTCTCCTGCCACGCCCATCAAGACATGCCCACAGAACCAGTAGTAAAAAAATTTGGATTTCACCACTGCCACGGACCGATACCCTGCTTGTGGGATGTCCTCTCCAGCAATCCCCAAAGAATTGTGAAGCACAAACCGGGGCCTCTCTCCCACTCCCCCAATCTGCATGCATCACCCGATAATCGCGCTCCGAAAACCCACTCGTGCTTTGCACGGTGTGTGTATGTGTGTCACTGTTGCATTTCCCTGGCTGAGCTTCTTTCTTTTTTGATGATGTGGGGGGGGGGAGATGAACTGAAGGGTGCACAGGTGAGCCTCTGTCTGAGCAAGCATCTGCTGAAATTGATCAGCCGTGGCAGAGCGGCGAAGTGGTGGTGGGGGCGTGTGGGGAGAGCCGTGCGCAGGTTGCCCGAGCAACTGAAAAGCATGATGCTAAAGAAGGGGAGAAGCCAGAGGGGGGCCGTGACTGGTTCTGGCCCAGCCTCTGGAGCATGAATGAGGCTGTTGGGAGGGCACACAGTGAGACGGGCAGCGATCCCCCGCGAACGCAAGTGGCTAAGGCTGGACTATTTTCTCCCCGACGGTCCCTGACCGCTGGTTTAAGAAAAGACTGGACAAGGATTTGTCTGAAATCAATATACCCATGTTTCCCCGAAAATAAGACCGGGTCTTATATTAATTTTTGCTCCAAAAGACGTATTAGGGCTTATTTTCTGGTTAGGTCTTATTTTGGGGTGGAAATACGGTACTAAATGCATCCCTCTGGCTGACTATCTTAACTGGGGCTTATTTTGGGGGTAGGGCTTATATTAAGAGCATCCTGAAGAATCAGGCTAGGACTTATTTTCCAGTTGGGTCTTATTTTCAGGGGAAACAGGGTAGGATCTCCTGCTTGAGCAGAGGGTTGGACTAGAAGACCTCCAAGGTCCCTTCCAACCCTGTTATTCTGTTACCTGCCAACTCAAAGCAGGCCCCCCAACTTCCCAGGGGGCGGGGGAGGGCTCATGAGCCCTTCCCCACACGCAGGCAGGGCTGCCGAAAGAAAGGAGAGGAACTTGAGCAGGGTGGAAGAGGGGAGGAAAAAAAAAACTCACAAGCTTGCTAACATTCACACTCTGCCCTCGACTTGCTGAGCTGGGTGCGGTAATATGCCAGGCCTGTCGAGAGAAGACAGAGAAACGGTCGCTCCCCGAGACTCTCTTGCTGGGATCCGTGCAGCCCAACCCGATCTGTAAAAACCCCACACTAGCCATGATCCTTTTTCTGTGTTTTGTGGTTTGGCATTGGGTGTGAACCAGTGGTGGGATTCAAATAATTTAATGACCGGTTCTCTGCCTTAATGACCGGCTGGGTGGACGTGCCCATGGTGGGCTCGGCCAGAGGGTGTCGTGTCCCCCTCCCCCTCCGACGACCGGGTCTAGGAAGTCCGTATCAAGCATGGCCACGAAGCCTCTGCAGCTTTGCCAAATTCCTTTCAGATTTCTCAGGGCAGGCAGGAATCCAAGTTGTGACTTCAGCAAACTAAAGGAGACTTTGCTTGACTCAAAGTTGCTTGACTCAAGCTAATCCTTTATATAGGCTGTGGGGTGTGGCTCCATGACTCAGCACTTATCCAGGCCTGCCCCTCCCTTCCTTCTGCTGACTTCGCCTCTCAGATCTCCGGAAGCGGGGATCCATCCACTGTGAATTCTCTTCCTCTGGATCTGCTGCCGGTAATTCCAGCACGTGGCTGGCTCCCTGCTCACATGCTGTAGGAGTGAGGTTTGTTTGTTCATTCCTGACATTCTGTCCGGGCATGGGGCCAGGGCTGGGGGCTGGAGGCATGCCAGGCCGTTCCTCTTCATTATCAGACTCTGAATCTGACAGCAGGCCCGGGAGGCGACGGGAGGGGCCCGGCTGAGGAGAGGAGGGAGGACAAGGCACAACAGGGGGTGTGACAAGCAGCACTTGGTCTCCTACACTGCCCTAGGAGCAAAAATAGGCTGCAGGGGGACGGGCGCCCCATTTTGGGCCTAGTAGGTCTCCCTGCAGCCTCCTGGGAGCAAAAACAGGATGTGTGGGACTTCTGGAATGGGTGGGGTGGGAAGGGCCAGTCAGCAATTTAACAGCCGGTTCGGCCGAAGTGGTGCGAACCGGTTGAATCCCACCACCAGTGTGAACTGCGAACTCCTTCCACCGGCCATAGGATTCACTGGCCAACTGTCACGTTGGGATGGAGGATTTTTAGATTTAGAAACAGGAATTGGGAGCCGTTCTTCCCAAAAAATGGTTGCTGTCTCACTTAAAGGCCACACCGTTTAACAATGGATTTTCTGGTCCCGATGGTTGTCATAAGTCGAGGCCTACTTGTCAGTGATGCTCCAAGACTGCTGTTCCTTTCTACTTTGATGATCGTTTCCAGCCCTTCAGAAGGTCTTGAGGTCCTCCAGGCAAGCTGACTTGAAGCATCTCCAACATTCCTCCTTGATAAGGGTGAGCAGTGTTGGCTTGGCATCTTCAAACTGACCCGGAGGGGAATAACAACAATTGGAAGGGACCTTGGAGGTCTTCTAGTCCAACCCCCTGCTCAAGGCAGGAATAGATTTCAGAATCAATAAATGAGAATATTGTAGTTCAGGGGCTCCTTGGTACTGTCTGAGCTTGGTGGCTTTTCTTGCAGACATTTTATGATCCAAACTAGGTAACATCATCAGCGCAAACCCCACCCGCTTGTAACACTGATGACGTTAGCTAGTTGGGTCATGAAACGTCTGCAAGAAAACCCCCCAACTCAGAGAGAACCAAGGAGCCCTGATTTCAGAATCACTTGCTCATGTTTTGAAAAGCTCCTCATGCACACATCCTCCTCCTCCTCCTCCTCCTCCTCCTCCTCCTCCTTCTCCTCCTCCTTCTCCTCCTCCTCCTCCTCCTCCTTCTCCTCCTCCTTCTCCTCCTCCTCCTCCTCCTCCTCCTCCTCCTCCTCCTCTTCAATTCAACTCAATTCAACTCAATTCAAACCTTTATTGTCAGAGTACAACATTTGTACAATGAGATTAGCTGAGCCTCCCTTGCCTAAGGTTCCAGTATCCTGCTGGAAACCTGGCACAGCGAAGGGGTGGCGGTGGAATCCATATCGCCTTCCGGAAGACGATCGTCCATCCAACCCCCAAAGCCCCCCATCACTCTCTGCTGGCTGCCTGCAGGCTCTGGAGCCGAGCGAGAACTGACAACTTCAATTAGGTCGCCCAGGTCCATCCGAGCCCGCTTGGGGAAGCCGGCGATTAAGCCTTTGCAGGCATGATTGACAGGAGCCCGCTTGACTGTAGAGAGATTGGCAGTGTGGGGGGTGGGTGGGATGGAGAGTGACCCGGGGCAGCAGCAGCAGCAACGCCAGTGGGCTTGGGGCGTTGAGAGGCAGCTGGCAGAATGGCAAATCCCGCCGATTTGACAGATCCGGTTTTCAAATTCCAGACTTCTGTGACCATTGACGGTATTCTCCTTTAGATTCTATAAGAAACAACAACTTCGTTCCTCTACCCATCAGCCAGTCCTTCAGCGTTCCTGAAGCGAAGGCCAGGAAACTGGTCGGGGTGTTCCTTCCTCCTGCCCATGCCACCACCCCCTTTTTCTTTTCTTTCTTTCTTTCTTTTCTTTTTTTTTTTGCAATTTGACTTTTCCTTTCTGCCTTGTCAGAATTTTGATCGCATCTTCCTCCTGGGAGCAAGACTCTTCTTGGGTTGTCTAATTCTTGAAAGGCGGGGAAGAGAAAACCAGCTTTCTGTAGCGTCAAAACTGGGATCCATCTACCGTGTGTCCTCGAAAATAAGACCTCCCTGGATAATAAGCCTAATTGGGTTTTTGAGCGCATGCACTAAAATAAGCCCTCCCCGAAAATATTAAAACACATGCGCAGCCGGTCCCCGCCATTTCCTCTGGTTAGAGTTAGGGAGACAGAGCTGGAAATCAGGTAAGACGGCAAGAGGAGCCCCATCCTGCTCCACGCGCCCCAAAATAATAAGACCTCCCCGAAAATAAGGCCAAGCGCTTATTTTGGGGGTCAAAAATATCTCCAGGTGTTGTGACCAAAGCCCAAGTAGTGATTACTAAACACAATTCAGTCCTCAACAAATTTATTTTATTAAAATTTATTAAGAATTTTGTTTTGTCCGAAACACCAACCTTTGATGTCTTTGGCAACCTGCCAAAGGCTTTTCTTGGCAAAACCCCCACAAAGTTCAAGAGACGCTGACAAAAAGCACGGAAATCAATGTTGCTTTTCTACAAAGAACCCAACGGCTCACTGCTGCTCTTTTAAGTCTTATGGGAGGGGCCAATCATCACCTGGCCTTACTTCTGAGTCGTCCTTTTTGCTTTAGCTGCTCTAGTCCTGCCTTAGCTATGGAAACCAGCTGGGTGACTTTGGGCCAATCACTAGGCGACGGTGAGTTCTAGTCCCGCCTTATGCATGGAAACCAGCTGGGTGACTTTGGGCCAATCACCAGGCGACAGTGAATTCTAGTCCTGCCTTACCCATGGAAACCCGCTGGGTGACTTTGGGCCAATCACCAGGCGACAGTGAGTTCTAGTCCCGCCTTAGCCGTGAAAGACAGCTGGATGACTTTGGGCCAATCACCAGGCGACAGTGAGTTCTGGTCTCGCCTTATGCATGCAAGCCAACAGCATGATTTTGGGCCAGCCACCAGGAAGAGGTGAATTCTAGTCCTGCCTTCTGCATGAAAGCCAGCTAGGTGACTTTGGGCCTGTGACTCTCTCTCGGCCAAACCCACCTCACAGGGTTGTTGTTGTGGGGGAAGATAGGAGAAGGAAGGAGTATCTGGTATCTTGGCCGCCTTGAGTTATTTGTAAAAATAATGAAGGCAGGATGCAAATAAACAAATGAGAAAACAAAGCGAGAAATGTGCAGTGATCCAAAACCAGATTTTTAAGAGCTTCATTCGTAAACTCTATCTTTCAACACACACACACACACACACACACACACACACACACACTTAATTCTTTCCACCTCCCCCTTCCAAAAAAGATGTTTCTTCAGCTGGTTCTCCTTGAAAAATAGAAGCCCAAACTGTCTGAAGCCAACCTGTTCGGCGGCACTTTCGTTAAGTCGCCTGGCGCAAAAATTTCCTCCGCGAACGGAATGTAACTTTTATGGTCTGGCGTGAAATCGATAGGCAATTCACATATTGATTTTATGAGTGTAGTTTTATTTTATTCCTCCCTCCCTCCCCCTCCATCCGCCCCACACGCCGGATTACAAGATGCTTGGGGCCCGTATGGGGGGGGGGGAAATGCAATATCTATATATTTTAAAAATAAAACAATATGGATAATGCTGCGGAGTCTGGCAGCTTTCAGCCACGTCAGATTCTTCTCCCTATTGATATTCCTCCCGAGGAGAGTTGCAGGTTTGCGGTACAGAGACAACCTACATTTAGTGACTGCTCAAAGTTACGACGGCACTGGGAAAAAAAGCGACTTGTGACCGTTTTTCACACTTAACGACCGTTGCAGCATCCCCCGTGGTCAAAACTCTTAGCAGCTGGCATGTATTGCAACTGACACGGTTGCAGCATTACTGGGGACTGTGACAGCTGACAATCTGAACACCCCACATCGCTTACGGTTTGGGGAATTTACCGTGTTCCCCCCAAAATAAATCCGGGTCTTATATTAAATTTTGCTCCAAAAGACACATTAGGGCTTATTTTCTGGTTAGGTCTTGTTTTGGGGTGGAAATACGGTACTAAACGTCTCCATCTGCTGATCATCTTAACTGGGGCTTATTTTGGGGGGAGGGCTTATATTACCAGCATTCTGAAAAATCACGCTAGGCCTTATTTTCCGGTTGGGTCTTATTTTCGGGGAAACAGGATAGACTAGAATAGAACTGGAAGGGGCCTTGGAGGTCTTCTAGTCCAACCCCTGCTGAAGCAGGGAAAGGAAACCTGTGCGCAGGAGCACCGAAGGCCAGGTGGCCACTCGAGGCTAGAAGGCTGTAGGATTTGGAAGTGGGGGGGAGAGAGAGAGAGAGAGGGAGGGAGGATATCTTTATATATCTGTATCTATCTATACTGTATATCTATCAGTCTCTGTCTGTCTGTTTATCCATCCATCCAACATCTTAATATATCATTCCATCCCTCTAGCTATCCAGAGAGAGAGAAAGAGAGAGAGAGAGGATATATTTATATATCTGTATCTATCTATCTATCAATCTTTGTCTGTCTATCTATCTATCTATCCATCCACCCATCCTACATCTTAATCCATCCTTCCATCCCTCTAGCTATCCAGAGAGAGAGGGGGGGATATCTTTATATATCTGTATCTATCTATACTGTATATATATATCAATGTCTGTCTGTCTATCCATCCATCCATCCATCCATCCATCCATCCATCCATCCATCCATCCATCCATCCATCCAACATCTTAATACATCTTTCCATCCCTCTAGCTATCCAGGTAGATAGATAGATAGATAGATAGATAGATAGATAGATAGATAGATAGATAGATAGGTAGGTAGGTAGGTAGGTAGGTAGGTAGGTAGGTAGGTAGGTAGGTAGGTAGGTAGGTAAGTAGATAGATATAGGATATCTTTATACATCTGTATCATCTATCTATCTATCTATCTATCTATCTATCTATCTATCTATCTATCTATCTATCTATCTATCTATCTATCTATCTCTGTTTGTCTGTCTATCCATCCATCCATCCACTCACCCACCTACCTACCTACCTACCTACCTACCTACCTACCTACCTACTTACTTACCTATCATCTATATCTATCTAATCCACCTCTCATCTGTCTCTCTCTCTCTCTCTCTAAGCCACCCTCCCCTGCTGCCCTGCAAAGTTACTGCCAGCCCACCCTGTCTGTAGTCTGGCTGAGTGAGAGCCCCTCCCTACCCCCACCCCACCCTCACCAAGTCTCTGGTGGGTTGGCCAGTGCTCTCCTGTCCCCTTTTACCCGAATTCCCTTCCCCTCTCAGTTCAGCCTTTGGGAGCATCTGGCTGATTTCCCAGGGCGCCTGGGACCCATTCCGCGGTGGGTGTTTCCGAGGTGAGCGCATCCTTACCCGCTTGCTCCTGTTGCCATGGCAACCTCCTGAAACAGGTGCAAAGCGCTAGGGCTCGGATGGGCGTGGGGAGGCTGTGCCTGCCAGCTTGTTGGGGCGGGTGGTGGTGGAGGAAGCTGAGTGAGAAACAACTCTTGAAAGCTGCACCAAGTGGCATTTATGTACTTGCCCCAACCTGGGGGCAGCGAATGGCCATATTCTTACAACATTGAGGCACGTACACGATAGCAGCAAGATATAACTTAGGGCAGGGGTCTCCAAACCGGGGGGGGGGGATTTTGAGACTTGCAGACTTCAGCTCCCAGAATTCCCCAGCCAGCAACTGCAGCGGTTCTTTTAACAACTGTGGCAAAAACAAACAAACAAAAGGTTATAAAAATATAAAAGGTTATACAGGAACAAGAGTTGTTAATGCCTGGAATGCACTACCTGACTCTGTGGTCTCTTCCCAAAATCCCCAAAGCTTTAACCAAAAACTGTCTACCATTGACCTCACCCCATTCCTAAGAGGTCTGTAAGGGGTGTGCATAAGAGCACAAACGTGCCTACCGTTCCTGTCCTATTGTTTCCTTTCATTATATCCAATTAATATAGTTATTACATACTCATACTTATATATATGCTTATATATTGTATAGTTATTACATGCTTATGCTTATATATACTGTGTGACAAAAATAAACAAATAAATAAAAATAAATAAACAAACGGTTGCGACTCACTTACAATAGCACCAGGGGAGGGATTCAGAAATTTTAGCAACTGGTTCTCTGGCCTAGTTGCTGGGTAGGCGTGGCCATGGTGGGCATGGCCTACTCAGTTTCCTGCACCGCGAGTGGGCGTTTTTGCCCTCCCCAGGCTCCGGAGGCTTTCAGACCCTCCCAGAGGCTCCGCACAGGCCCTGCACTTACCTGAAATCCAAAAGGGATCGCATGGAGATCCCTGGGAGGGGCGCGGTGGGGTGGGCGGGGTCAGCCAATCCTTGTAACTACCGGTTTGGCGAACCAGATTAAAATTAACATCCGGTTCGTCTGAACCGGTCAAACCGGCTGAATCCCAGCCCTGATAACACTTTAAATTACAATAGAAATCCTAGCCCCAAATGCAATCCTAAGTCAAGGACACCCGGTAGATCGGAAGTACGTTTTCAGCTCATTTGGGATCCCTCCAGATTCATCTTTCGAAAAAATACACGAGTTTATTTAATATCCAGCCTTCCATCCCAAGCAAGGGGCCTCCGATGGAAAAAACAACAACAACCAGATAGCAAGCTGAATGCAGAAAAACAAAGAGCGGGGGGGAGGGGGGAGAAATCCCCATAAATGAAACCACAGAATAACAGTGCAGTTGGGCACGTAGATTTCTACTCAGAATTAAATCCCTCGGTGTTAATTGGACAATATCGACCTAGGTCGCTTTGCTGGCTGTTTCTAAAAATGTAGCTAGGCTAATCTTTTGCAGAAAAACAGCAAACAGCTCTTTGGGAGGCTGAGAGCATTTCACAAAAATTTGCCTGATAATCAAGAGTGGTTGGGTTGTTGTTTTTTTTTCAAGAGGCTGCAAGTTCCTTCTGCAATTTTATATTCTTCCCTTCCCCCCCCCCCCACCAAGTTAAGATCAGCCAGGTAGTCCTTGACTTACCACTGTTTGTTTAACGACCGTTCAAAGTTACAACGGAGCTTAAAAACAAGTGACTTGCAGCAGATGTTAAATTAGTCACAAGGTTGTTAAGTGAATCCGGCTTCCCCATTGGCTTTGCTCGTCAGAAACTCACAAAAGGAAATCACGTCACACACACACACACACACACACACACACACACACACACACACACACAGAGGGACATTGCAACCGTCATAAATATGAGTCAGTTGCCAAGGGTCTGAATCTTGATCACGTGACTGAAAAACGGTCGTAAGTCACTTTTTCCAATGCCGTTGAAAATTCAAACCGTCACCAAATAAATATTTGTCAGAGTCAAGGACTCCCTGCAGAGTTCGAAACTCTAAGCTCCCCAGAGTCATCTTGGCATCAGCAGGGTCTAAATTGAATGAAATAAAAAATACCGTATTTTTCAGAGTATAAGATGCTCTGGACTATAAGACGCACCTACCTTTTTTGGGGAGGAAAATAAGAAAAAAAAAAATCTGCCTCTGCCTCCCAGCAATTTGCCTTCTTGCAGCATACAGCAAACAGCCTGTTTCCGTTTCAGTTTCAGCACAGCCTGATTAGCACAAGAAAAAAAAATCTGCCTCTGCCTCCCAGCAATTTGCCTCCTTGCAGCAAACAGCCCGTTTCAGCTTCAGCACGGCCTGATTAGCACAAGCAGCTGATTGTCGGTTGGATCGGCCTCCCGAAGATCAGCTGTTTCAGGTTGCAGGGATTGGCATAGAGTATTGCCGCCTCCACGCGCCCCATTTTCCGAGGGGGGTGGCAGCGGGTGGGTGGGGCTACATTCAATGTATAAGACGCACCCACATTTTCATCCTCTTTTGGGGGGGGGGAAAGTGCATCTTATACTCCGAAAAATACGGTATATATATTAGCTCTATCATTAGGATTTATGGATTTGGACTATTCCCAGCCCCGAACAGGACTCGGGGGATAAGTTAACATCCCAATTTCTGGATGCTCCTTTCAGGTTCAACAAGATTGTGGGTCCCATCAGGGACAGATTGTAGAGACTGAAGATGGCAAAATTGTGTAACAACTCTTGAGCATGTGAATCAACCGAAATAGCTCCTAACCAGACAGCAATTTAACATCTTTTTTTTTTCTCTGTTTTCCTTTTAGCTAACAGTTCCCTGCTGGGAGGCGGCGGCGGTAAGTTTTCTAATTGATAGCTTTTTTTTTTTTTTTGCCTCCATGTCTTTGTAATTAATATCTCTGGCTGATTGGGAAAGGGAAGGGAAGAAAAATAGGATCCGGGCAAACGGCTGGTGGCTGGCCCAGCAGATGTTTGGAGTGTAAGGAAGGCCCAGCTGGATCGGACCTACTTTACATCTTGCCCCAGCCGTGACAAAATAGACGTTCCCCGCCAGCTGACGTTGATCCCTGTGGCCATCCAGAATTTGTGGGACTACACAACCCATCCTCTTTGATTACTGGCCGTAATGGGAACTAGAGTCCAATTACTTCCAGAGGGCTGTTGCATCTCTATTTTACTTTACCTTATTTCACTTCCACGTTCACCTTGGCTTTCACTTTCGCTTTTACCTCACTTCACTTCCACCTTCGCTTTCACCTTCACTTTCACTCAACATAGCTTTCGCTTTTACCCTTCATATCCACTTTCACTTCCCCAGTTTCACTTCGCTTCACTTCCACCTTCGATCACTTTCACTTACTTCACTTTCACTTTCACCTAACTTCCCTTTCCTCTTCCCTTTCGCTTTCAGTTCACTTCCACCTTCAGCTTCGCCTCTGCCTTCGCCCTCAGTTTCACTCTCACCTTTTACTTCCACGCCTGCTTCATTTTACTTTCACTTTCACTTTATTCCCTTCCCTTCTTTGCTTCGTTCTATGTTATTTATTTCATTTCTTAAATCAAATGTCGATAGTGTCCAGGGGTGGGATTGAAAAAATTTCAATTTTTTGAAATTGAATTTTCAAAGGCCCTGCACTTACCTCGCATCCAAAAAGGACCGCATGGAGACTCCTGGGAAGGGCGGGGTGAGCTGGGCGGGGCCAGCCGGTCCTTGCAATTACTGGTTTGGCGAACCAGATGTAAAATTAGCATCTGTAAAATTCCGAACCGACTGAATCCCACCCCTGAAAGTGTCCCTCTTGCTGCTATGTGACTCTTTCTCTCTATCCTGTGGTTTCTTTTCCGTGTCTGCTACTTAAGAACTCGTATTAACTTTGCCCCTATATCCCTGTCCAAGTAAATAGCCGTTGGAAAGCCAGTCCTGCATTTATTTCTCTTTTTGGGGAGATATGGTTGGGAGAATCTTGTTTTTATTCAAAGCCATCTGCCAATGAAACTCGGCCTCTCTTCAATGCTGTGTCATGATAAGAATGTTTATGGAAATCTGCATGTTGTGGGAATGTGTTCTTCTTGCAGGTTGTGTAAACGTGTTTATGTGAACGGAAAAACCTCCATCCAGGATTTTAAGAGGAGATTGGACGGCCATTTGTTTAAAATGGTGTTGGGGGTTGGACTAGAAGACCTCCAAGGTCTCTTCCAACTCCGTTATTCCCTGTCGTTTCTAAACCCCATTTAAGAATTTATGGATTTTTTTCCCCCAAATTCAGCCGGTGGTGGAGTCTTCCATGAACCACTGCTTGGGGAAATCTGCATTTTAGCATTTGATGTGAACCGTATCGCTCTTTGCTCTGGTTATTTTCCTGGGATGCAGCCTTAGGAGGCCTCTTGTTAGCACATTTCTAATCTGCTTCTTAGGGCGAGAGAAAAATTCCGAGTGAAAATTTCTCCGGGCTGTCCCAGAAATCCAAAAAAATGCTTGTGATAGCAGTTCATTTACATAATCGATTCAGCAAGGCCATTAAAAAAATGAAATTGGTCGATCAGCCGGTTGTTTGGCAGAATAGAAAACAAACTTTGGCATATATTAAAAGGGAAAAAAAGAAAAATTTATAAAGAAACGACTTCCGCTTTCTTCTCAACAAGTATAAATAATTTTAGTACCGGTAATTTATCACTTTCTCTTAAAATACAACATTTTCTTTTTCCCATATCTCATCTCTTATCTATAAACACATCCTTAAAGCCTCATTGTTCAATCCCGATCAGCAAAAATCCATTCAGAATTACCAGAGATAACAACGTAACAGTTTTAACCTTGCTCAAATAAACCACCTTTACATTCCTTCCTTTTACAATCTTGATCTTAAGTCCCTCCAAATAATGTCCTGGAATTTGATTTCTTTTCTCTTTCTTTTTTTGTCCCTTCTCACAAAATCCTCTTTTGCAAATCCAATACAGGGAATTTATCCAAGTCACTCTTTTGATTTTTTTTAAAATTTGTATATTCCTTTTAATTATTAAGACACACGTGGCTACCTTTGTATGTTCATTGCAGTACCTTTGGGGGCTTCTTTTTATTTGATTTTCAAATCAGGGTTTTGTCCTGACCCACTTCCTCCTAAGCTCCTCAGTGTCATCACCCTCTTCAAGAACCTATAAAAATATTCCCCCACCACTTAACTAAATACTTTCTGCTCCTCCAATTGTTCTTACCACAAATGTAAGGCCCCACTCAGTGGTGGGTTGCCCCTGGTTCAGTCCGGTTCTATAGAACCGGTAGTAAAACCGGTGGGAGGCTCCGCCCACTTGCCACGACGTCATCACGGGTGATCTGCGCATGCGCAGAAACACACGCACACACACACACGCTCCCATTGCAAACCGGTAGTAAAGTTAAGTAGAACCCACCCCTGGCCCCACTGCGCGTTGTGGACGCTGTCTACAAAGCAAGGATTTTCACAGGTTTTCAGCTTCCTATGGATTCTCTGTTTTCCATACAAACAGCAAGTTGTGTTTGGTTCCTGACACACATTCTGTAATGGTACGTGGGAAGACCTTGGGAAGCCGGCGAAGAGAAGGGAACAGTTAGATAAGAGACAGCTGAGCCCGGAGCTAAATACAGGTAATCCTTGGCTCACTTCCATTTGTTTAAAGCAGGGGTCTGCAACCTTCAACACTCAAAGAGCCATTTGGACCCGTTTCCCACAGAAAAGAAAACACCGAGAGCCACAAAAACCCTTCCCGTGCCTGACTATTTCTTGAGCGGCCACAAAACTAGCAGATGTAGTTGAAATTAAACGTTCTGTTTTCTTCTGAAACTTTTCTTTTCTCGGATTTACCAATGGTTGGCCTACTGGGGATCGAAAAGCTCAACAAATCACATACCGGGCGGGTGTCGCACATTGGCAGTTGTGACACATATTTTGAGTGACAGGGAGCCGCATCAGAGGGGTGAAAGAGCCACATGCGGCTCCAGAGCCCCAGGTTGCTGACCCTTGGTTTACAAGTTTCAAGGGCGCTGAAAAAAGGGACTTTGTAACCATTTTTTAACCCTTAGAACTGTTGCAGCTTCCTCCTGGTCGCGTGATCAAAATTCAGAGACGCTTGGCAACTGATTCATATTTATGACGGTTGCAGTGTCCCCGGGCTCACGCGATCCCCTGCTTTTGACCGGTCCCACTGGTTTCCCCAGTGTCGATGGGGAAACCGGATTCGCTTCACAACTCTTGTTACTAATTTAACAACTTGCGGTGATCCGCTTCGCGAATGTGGCGAGGAAGGTCGTAAAAACGGGGCAAAACCTCACCACTCTCTCACCCAGCAAACCCGGAAATTTGGGGCTCCGTCGTGGTCGTAAGTCGAGGACTGCCCCATGGCGGGCAAAACAAGAGGCTCACAATGGACCTCCTCTCAGCCTGTTAAAAATTGACAGCAGGAGAATGGTACTTTCAGACCGGCCAGATTCTGTCAGGGTAGCTTTATAATAAACACGGAATTAAGTTTATCCAGTTGTGATTTCTGTCTGGTTTCTCCCGCGAGGCCGACACATTTTGGAGGACCAAAGTCTCCCGGGATTTAGCTGTCACCATCCCCGTCTCCTGCCTAGTATTACAGCTTTCTGTGCCACATGAGATACCGTCCTTCAGGTTTTCAAGCTGCCCCCGAGTCCAACACGCTCAAGCTGAGACACGTCACATTCCTGCATCTTTTAGGTCGGGGTTTTATTTATTTGCACCCCAAATTTGTTTACTGCCCCCCCACTCCACAAGAACAGGAAGCATCAGGGGACATCCGAATTTGAAAGCGTCCCCAAATAAAAGCCAGCGTTCTTTGCTGTTCACCAAAAATAAAAATAAAATAGAACAAAAAATAAACCAAGAATAAAATATATCTCATCATTCATGTGTGTGTGTGTGTGTGTGTGTGTGTGTCTTGTATCTTTACGATTTATATTGTTTTATTTGTTTCCTAGTATGATTTGATTGCTTATTAGTAACCTATGACTATCACTAAGCATATCTTATGATTCTTGATGAATGCTTTTTTTATGTACAGTGAGAGCTTATGCACCAAAGACAAATTGGTATTACAAATACAAATTGTAATACAAATTACAGTGTATTGCCTTATACACTGTAAGCCGCCCTGAGTCTTCGGAGAAGGGCGGGATATAAATGTAAATTTAAAAAAAAAAAATTCCTTGTGTGTGCAATGACACTTGGCCAATAAAGAATTCTATCTATCTATCTATCTATCTATCTATCTATCTATCTATCTATCTATCTATCTATCTATCTATCTATCTATCATCTATCTAGACAAGACAGACAGAAAGATAGATGTGGATGGTAGAAAATAGTTATCTATTGGTAGATGTCTGTCTATCTGTCCATCTATCATCTATCAATCTATCTGTCAATCTATCTATGATCTTTCAATCTATCATGTATATCCTCTATCTATCATCCATCCATCCATCCATCCATCCATCCATCCATCCATCCATCCATCCATCCTATCTATCATCTATCTATCTATCTATCTATCTATCTATCTATCTATCTATCTATCTATCTATCTATCTATCTATCTCAAGGAATATATCAGGTGATCCCATCTTTTTATTCAGCAATGAAATGCAGCCATTTCTGCAATGATGGTTGAACAAGGGATACATGCTGGCTTGACAGAGAGGGGAATCTTGGTCTTTTTTTAAGCAAACCAACTTCCTTTCCATTTCACCAGCTTGGTCTTTCTCCAAATTTTTCAGCACCATTCTCAGTGACCAGAAAACGTGGATGTAAAAAAATTGCTCATTTTTAGGATAAGAAGCATTAAAAAAAAACCAAAAACCACACATGTGAGAATGTGCTCAGCTGAGGAAAAATATATATATTTTCAACGACGCAAGCTTTCCTATAATTTCTTCTTCTTCTTCTTTTAATCTACGGCTTAGTTCTTAAATGCCATGGAGTGGATTTATAAATAAGCATATTTGAAGCTAACCTGAGCTAGAAAGAGATTAAGTCTCTCACCCCTCTATGCGGTGGGGCGGGGGAAATCCCCCCACCCACCCCGCCTGCCCTCATTTTCAAGAAAGTTTAGTGGAAAAGATCAGCCGAGAACAGTTACTCCTACAGAGCAACACTGAGCAGCCTCTTCCAATAGCCAGTGATTATGCAAGCAGTAGACACAGGCTAGTACAGTGATGGCTAACCTTCTTGCCGTTGCGTGCCAGAAGCGGGGGGAGCGCGTGCGACTCCCCCACACTCTCCCCGCTTTTGGCAGGTGGCGACAAGACTACCAGAGCCTTTCTTGGAGCCTAGGGAGGGTGAAAACGGCCCATTTCCCAGCTTCTGTTGGGCCTGGAAGGCCCGAAAATCAATTGGCTGCCGCATGCTGGAACTGAGCTGCGGCAATGCTCGCGTGTCCACAGATCTGGCTCCGCGTGTCACAGGTGGCATAGAGTGCCGTAGGCTCGCCGTCACGGGGCTAGTAGAACACAGGCAGTCCTTGACTTATAACCGTTCATTTAGTGGCCATTCGAAATTACAACAGCAATGAAAAAAAGGACTTATAGCCGTTTTTCACCTTTACGACCGTTGCGGCATCCCCGTACTTGTCCCATGGTCAAAATTCGGACACTTGGCAACTGATTCATATTTATGACGGTCCCAGTGGTCCCGGGTGTGTGTGTGTGTGTCACATGATCCCCTTTTGCGACCTTCCAACAACCGAAGTCAACAGGGGGAAGCCAGGCCCACTTAACAGCCGTGTCCCTAACTTAACAATTATGGCGATGCACTTAACAACGGCGGCCAGGAAGGTCGTAGAACGGGGCCAAACTCACTTAGCAAACGTCTCGCTTAGCAGCGGGTATGTTGGGCTGTGGTCACAAGTCAAGGAACTCCCTGTATTCGTGAACAAATCCTTGGTGCTTGTTTCCTGGGTGCTCCCTGAGCTGGGTGGTTTTCTTGCGGACGTTTCGAGACCCAGCTAGGTAACGTCATCAGTGTTAGGGTTTGCAGAGCGGAGGAGGACTGTCCTTGGTGCTCTGAGCTGGGTTGTTTTCTTGCAGACTTTTCACGACCCAACTAGATAACATCATCAGCGCTAGAAGGGAGTTGGATTGAGGAGGAGGAGGAGGAGAAAGAGAAAGAAGAGGAGGAGGAGGGGGAGGAAGAGGAGGAGGAGGAGAGGGAGGAGGAGGAGGGGGAGGAAAAGAAGGAGAAAGGAAGAGGAGGAGGAGGAAGAGGAGGAGGACTGTGGGGCCCTTGGTTCTCTCTGAGCTGGGTGGTTTTCTTGCAGACTTTTCACGACCCAACTAGGTAACATCATCAGTGCTAGAAGGGAAAGGGCTTTGCAGGGAGAAGGGGGAGGAGGATGGTGGGGTCCTTGGGTGAGCTCGGTGCCTCTCTTGCAAACCTAACAGCTAACATCACAACTTGCATCCACCAAGGGGCTGTTTACAATTCTGCGATCTCCCCGTCCCCCCCCGCCCGCCCCGCCCCATAAGGAGTGCAGCCCAGCTGTTGCTCAGCCAAAATATTTGCAAAGCGAGCCTTGCCAGCAAGCAAATTGCAAAGAGAGGAAGGGGTCCAGCAAACAAAGCCCTCCCTCCCCCACCCACTTTCCTCAAGGCTGCCCCCCCCTCTCCCAGCAACCTCGTTGCCAGCATTAATGGGTCTCTTATTTATGTCTGAACCCCCGGTGATCCCATTCGGTTGCACTCCTTAAAGCCCCGAACTTGTCAACTCTTCTTTTTTTGTCACGTTGATAAACAAGACTCAGCCGGGGGGCGATTTATTCTCCCATCCATTAACCTGTGCTCCCCCCCCCGCCCGCTTGGAAATAAACTCTGAAGCTGCAGACTTAGCAATGACCCTCCTTTCGCCCCCCCTCCCCTTTCCTCTCTCACCCCCCTCTCCCCAGCTAGCCAGGATTGCCTACAGTATATGGGGAGGAATTGACAGAGATCAGTGCAGAAGGCCTGGCTAAAGACTGCTGGTCCCATAGTCAGCCCGATTGGAAGAAATGGTTTTCCTAAGCAGGTAGTCCTCAAGGTTTTTGAGCCAAGAGGCTGGGATTCAGCCAGCTGTGCTGACTTGTGGAAACCTCAGTCCTTGACTGAGTTGCCTTGGAGTGAGATGGGCAACAGAGATTTAATCTATCAGTCAGTCAGTCAATCAATCAATCAATCAATCAATCTGCAGCTTGAATTCTGGCCAAGCCATTTCAGTTGTTCCTTGCTTGTTCCTTCCTTTATAAATTGGTTTAAGGTAAAGGTTCCCCTCGCACCTACCTGCTAGTCGTTCCTGACTCTAGGGGGCGGTGCTCATCTCCGTTTCAAAGCCGAAGAGCCAGCGCTGTCCGAGGACGTCTCCGTGGTCATGTGGCTGGCATGACTCAACGCCAAAGGCGCACGGAACACTGTTCCCTTCCCACCAAAGGTGGCCCCTATTTTTCTACTTGCATTTTTTACCTGCTTTCCAGCTGCTAGGTTGGCAGAAGCTGGGACAAGTCACAGGAGCTCACCCCATTACGCGGCACTAGGGATTCAAACAGTCAACTTTTCGATTGACAAGCTCAGCGTCTTAGCCACTGAGCCACTGCATCCCTTATAAATTATAAATCGGTTTAGAAGGCCACAAAAGGGGATCAGGATGCAGCTACAGTCAAAGTAGTGAAAAATGGCTGCAAACAAGAGTGAAACCCAGCAGGTTCTGGCAGGTTCTGGAGAACCGGTAGCGGAAATTTTGAGCAGTTCAGAGAACCGGCAAATACCACCTCTGGCTGGCCCCAGAGTAGGGTGGGAATGGAGGTTTTGCAGTATCCTGCTGGAGTGGGGTGGGAATGGAGATGTCCCCTGCCACACCCCACCAAGCCACGCCCACAGAACCGGTAGTAAAAAAAAAATGGATTTCCCCACTGGTCGCAAGTCACTTTTTTTAGTGCCGTTGTAACTTCGAGCAGTCACTAAGCACATGGTTGTAAATTGAGGACTCTCTGTAAGCCGTTTTTGCAAGTGGAAGTGAGGGTTCCACTTTGAGTGGCTAAAAACAACTAAAATGAAGGGATCTAAATTCTTAATCAGCAAAAAAACATTAAGTCCAAAATTAAGGGAGGGAAAGAGTTTTACCAATCCCAGGTTCTGCAGACATACACACACATAACCAAATGTGTCAAATCCTGCCTAGCGAGCAGGTTGTGTCTATGAGGAAGGGAGGGAGGGGAGGGGAGGAAGGAAAGGAAAGGAAAGGAAAGGAAAAGAAAGGAAAAGAAAGGGGAAGGAGGGAGGGGAAGGGAGGAAGGAGGAAGGAGGAAGGAAGGACAAAGAAAAATGAAAGGAAGGAAGGAAGGAAGGAAGGAAGGAAGGAAGGGACTGAGGGAGGGAGGGAGGGAAGGAAAGGAAGAGAGGGAGGAAAGGAAAGAGGAAGGAAGAGGGATGGAGGAAGGAGGAAGGAAGGAAGAAGAAAAATGAAAAGAAAGAGAGAGAAAGAGAGAAAAAGAAAAAAGAAAGAAAAAGAAAGAAAGAGGGACTGAGGAGGGAGGGAGGGAAGGAAAGGAAGAGAGGGAGGAAGGAAGGGAGGAGAGGAGGGGAAAGTAAAGGAAAGAGGAAGGAAGAGGGATGGAGGAAGGAGGAAGGAAGGAAGAAGAAAAATGAAAAGAAAGAGAGAGAAAGAGAGAAAAAGAAAAAAGAAAGAAAGAAAGGGGGACGGAGGGAGGGAGGGGGAAGGAAAGGAAGGAAGGAGAGGAGGAGGAGGAAGGAGGAAAGGAAAGGAAGAGGGATGGAGGAAGGAGGAAGGAAGGAAAAAGAAAATGAAAAGAGAGAGAGAGAGAAAAAGAAAGAAAGAAAAAGAAAGAAAGAGGGACTGAGGGAGGGAGGGGGAAGGAAAGGAAGGAAGGAGAGGAGGAGGAGGAAGGAGGAAAGGAAAGGAAGAGGGATGGAGGAAGGAGGAAGGAAGGAAGAAGAAAAATGAAAAGAGAGAGAGAAAGAGAGAAAAAGAAAGAAAAAGAAAGAAAGAAAGAAAAAGGGACTGAGGGAGGGGGAAGGAAAGGAAGGAAGGAGAGGGGGAGGAGGGAGGAAAGGAAAGGGGAAGGGGAGGGAGGAAGGAGGAAGGAAGGAAGGAAAAAGAAAAACAAAAAGAGAGAAAGAGAAAGAAAGAAAGGAAAATGAAAGAAAGAGAAAGAAAGAATGAAAGAAAGAAAGAAAGGAAAAAATGAAAGAAAGAAAGAAAGAAAGAAAGAGGGACAGGCAGGCAGGCAGGAAACCCAAAATAAGCCCCCAGAGGGATTGAAATCACTTTCTCCATCTCAGGGAGGACCTTCATATCTTCCCACCTGCCGGAGATGCGAGTGACGAGACTCACTTCAAACCTGGTTAAGATTGATGCCCCCGAAAACACTAATCCTGACAACTGGGAGCCTCCTTTTCATGGCTCCCGGAGGGGCTAAAAATAGCTCTTCTGAAAAATGCTCCTGTCGGAGCACATCTGGACGGAGGCGCCCTCCAGATGTTGCCTGAACACCTGGAAGCTGAGCGTCCCTAAAGATTTGGCTTGGCTTGAGGAAGGGGGTCATTTTTCTGAAGGAGAGCGCCACCCCAAACACACGTGCGTGTGTGTGTGTGTGTGTGTGTGTGTGTGTGTGTGTGTTTAATCTGAGAAGCCGAAGAGAGCTGACAATTAAAAAAAACGGCTTGCAAACGCAGCTAAATTTGCTTCTGCAAATGAAGCCGCCATCGCAACCCAACGAGGTAAAAAATAGACAGTATTTAGTGCAATGAAAATGTTGTGTCTGTTGCTACAAACAGTCCTTGACATACGACCACAATTGGGGGCCAAGAGTTTCCATCGCTAAAGAAGGCAGCTGTTCAGTGAGTTGCGCACACTTGCTTTTTCGAGCTTTTGATCAGCAGCGAATCACTGCAGTCGTTAAGCGGATTGTGTGGTCCTTAAGCGAATCCGCCTCCCCCCCATTGAGTTTGCGGACTGGGAAGGTCACAGATGGCCGTCCCATGACTTCGGGATTCTACGACCACCCTAAATACATGCCAAGCAGTGGTGAAATGTAAAATTTGTTACTACTGGTTCTGTGGGCGTGGCTTGGTGGTGGTGGGTAATGTGACTGAGTGGGCGTGGCCAACTTTTTTTTTTAACTTTTAAACGCATTTTTTCTACAACCTCTTCGGCCGAAGAGGTTGTAGAAAACATGCTTTTTAAAAGGCTCCTCTGACGATCCCAGCTGAGTTGCCTGATCATCAGAGGCTTTTCTTTTCTTTTAAAAGCATTTTTTTTTTGCCTTTAAAAGAAAAGAAAACCCTCTGACGATCAGGCAACTCAGCTGGGTTCATCAGAGGAGCCTTTTAAAAGCATTTTTTCTACAACCTCTTCGGCCAAAGAGGTTGTATAAAAAATGCTTTTAAAAGGCTCTGACGATCCCAGCTGAGCCGCGCGATCATCAGAGGCTTTTTTTTTTACTTTTAAAAGCATTTTTTCAGAACAAATGCTTTTAAAAGTTTTTTTTAAAAAACCTCTGATAATCGTGTGGCTCAGCTGGGCATGGCGGGGGTGCAGGAATTTTTACTACTGGTTCTCCAAACCACCCGCCAGCATCTCTACCGGATCAGGCGATCCAGTCCGAACCGAGAGCATTTCACCCCTGATGCCAAGCCCCTAAATTTTGCTTACATGACCGTACGGATGCCCCGATGGTCGTAAGTGCGAGGACTAAAGTCACTTTTTCCCCCCAGTGCCCATGCAACTGCGAACAGTCGTTAACGAGTGGTCCTATGTTGAGGACTCCCCGTAGCCTGTATGCCTAGCTCCTGATGGCCGATGTTCATTGCACAGTCCTAGCAATAATGCTGGCCAGTGCGTATCTTTGCTTCCCGGCTACGTCATTTTATTCACGAGTGAAATTCATATATATATTTCGAAGTACGTGTCTACGCAGCCACCGGCCCCACCCTAAAGCAATTTTTGTAAAAAGCTTTTTTTATTTTATTATTTCATTTATGGGGCTAAAACCTCTCAGGAAAGGCATTCCCCATCCCTTCCAAATTTAATAGACGAACAAAAAGCTCAGCCGAAAGGACCATTTTCTGATATTGCACGGGGCGAATTCTCGTCCTTTTTCAGATTCTCAAAGCCCGGTTAGACATCGAGATTTAGCTTGACTGGTCCTTCTTTCTCCCCCCCCCCCGCCCTTCCCTTTCCACCCGTACCCATTCGGCTGCCACTTCGCCCGGTGTCCTTGTCCAGAACTACAATTTCAGTCCATTACTTTGTGGTGGGGGGGTTGTTGTTGTTTTAATTTTATTTCCCAGCCTTTAAAAGTTGTTTTGCAATCAAATTAAAAAGAGAGGAAGAAAGAGATGGAGCGAGTTTTTTTTTTTGCTTGGGGGGGGCTGAAAGAGAGTGATGCCCTTCCGCTAATGCACTCTCTTGCGGACTAAGTGCCATAAATCTCATGCGTAGTGTTAAAAAGCTGGACCTCGGAACTGGGCTATTCGTTAAAAAATCCCCCATAAATCTCTTGTCGGGCTGAGCTAATGAAGAAAAACAACAAACTGTCAATCAGAGAAGCTTCCACAGGCTTCCCTTTTCCTGATCATCCCCCAAAAGCTGCTTACACAAGATGTCAAAGGATAGTGGTCCTTTAAAAACAACAGCAACATTATATTCAAGGTAAGGTGCGGGAAAAGCTGGATTTTTACCCTGTCGTTGCAATCAATCTTCTGTGCCTGCTTGATTTTATTTATTTAGCTAGCATATGGCGTCTACAGAGGTCACGCAATGTATAAGCTGAAGTTTAAACGTGCCCATCTCCCAGGGATAAGGAAAGGGGAAAGGGGAGGGAAGGGAAGGGAAGGGCGAAAAGGAAGGAAGGAAGGAAGGAAGGAAGGAAGGAAGGAAGGAAGGAAGGAAGGAAGGAAGGAAGGAAAGAGAAAGAAGGAGAGAAAAGAGAAAGGAAAGGGGAAAAGAAGGAAGGAGAAAGAAAGGGGAAGGGAAGAGAAAGGAAAGGAAAGGAAATTAGAAGAAAGGAAGGGAAGGGAAAATAGAAGAAAGGAAAGGAAAGGAGAGGAAAGGAAAGGAAAGGAAAAGAAAGGAAAAGAAAGGAGAAAGAAAGAAACAAGGAAGGAAGGAAGGGTGCAATTTTTAATGTTTGTTTTTTAAAAATTGGCGTGTGCAATTCTGCATCTTGCCAACTTAATCATCAGCCAGAATCAAGCTGGAAGGGACCTCAGAGGTCTTCTAGTCCAACCCCCCCTGCTCAAGCAGGAGACCCCATCCCATTTCAGACAGGTGGCTGTCCAGGCTCTTCTTAAAAACCTCCAGTAATGGAGCACCCACAACTTCTGGTGGCAAGCCGTTCCGCTGGTTAATTGTCCTCACTGTTAATTCCAAGTTGCTTCTCTCTCCTTGATGCGTTTCCATCTTTTGCTTCTTGTCCTGCCTTCAGGTGCTTTGGAAACTAAGTTGACCTTCCTCCTCTTTGTAGCAGCCCTGGTCCTTCATTTCTCTAGACTAGACTAGACTAGAATAACAGAGTTGGAAGGGACCTTGGAGGTCTTCTAGTCCAACCCCCTGCTTAGGCAGGAAACCCTCAACCACTTCAGACAAATGGTTATCCAACATCTTCTTAAAAACTTCCAGTGTTGGAGCATTCACAACTTCTGGAGGCAAGTAGTTCCACTGTTTAATTGTTCTAACTGTCAGGAAATTTCTCCTTAGTTCTGAGTTGCTTCTCTCCTTGATTAGTTTCCACCCGTTGCTTCTTGTCCTGCCTTCAGGTGCTTTGGAGAATAGCTTGGCTAGCCCTACCCAGTTCCTGCAACCGTTCTTCATATGTTTTAGTTTCCAGGCCTTTAATCATCCTTGCAGCTCTTCTCTGCGCTTTTTCCCGAAATCTAAATGTCTTTTTTTTTTGTAATGGGGGTGACCAAAACGGGAAGCGAGATTCCAAATCTGGTCTTAATTCATTTGCTTCTTCTTTGAGGTTGTGTTTGAAAGTGAGGAAAAGGGATGGCGGCTTTGTCTGTCTGTTTGACAAGCTCTTAACTTCCTTCCTTCTGCAAACAATCCCCTTTCAGACTGGAATGTGAGTTGCTCCCAGCAGCTAGGAAAGAAACTCCTTTCTCCTTTTCTTTGCTTTTTATACCAGATTTTAAAAGCCTTTCCCTCGGGATCCGGTCCCCAACCAGTCTCGCTGCCTCTTGGGAGCAAAATAATCAATTTCTTTAAGAATTTCTGCTCCCTCACGTTCTTTCCCTAGAGTTTGAAATGTGGGCGTCTGGGGAAAAGACAAACAGGGGACGTTGATTTTTTCAGGAGCAAAATAATTCCCCAATTCCTTTCCTTAAAAGATCTGCTCAAATTGCTCAAAGCATCAAAAAGCTGTACAGGTTAAGTCCTCCACTTACGGCCACAACGGAGCCCAAAATTTCTGTTGTTAAGGCAAGACCAGGAGTGAAATGTTACCGGTTAGGGCCGGTTTGCCCGATCCGGTAGTAAAAAAATGCTACCGCTTCACCCGAACTGGAAGTAAAAAAATGCTTTTAAAAAGTTTTTAAAAGGTTCTGAGGATTGGGCACAGCTGATTGTCACAGCTGGTTTTTTTTTTTTTAAATTAAGTTAAAAAATGCTTTAAAAAGTAAAAAAAAATGGCCACGCCCACCCAGTCACATGACACCCACTGCTGTGGTCTGCCAGCAGCCCACGGACCTGACAATGGAGTCGGACAGTGGGGAGGCTGGGGAGGACGATGGGCCAGTCCTGGAGTCAGGGGAAGGCCCGGACAAGGGTTCTGCATTGGAGGCAGAGATGGGGCCAAGGCCATCTGGGAGCGATGCACAGACTCAGGAGCCTCCAGAGGTGGACAGCAGAGAGGCAGAGGAACAGGAGGAGCCTGTTCCTAGTGCACACATGCAAAGAACTGCCAGAAGGCAAGAGCAGCTAAAGCAAAAAGGAAGACTCAGGAGTAAGGCCAGGAGATGATTGGCCACTCCCATAAGGCTTAAAAGAGTAGCAACGAGCCGTTGGGTTCTTTGTAGAAAAGCAACGTTGATTTCTGTGCTTCTTTTCAGCGTCTCTTGAACTTTGCGGGGAAGGTTTGCCAAGAAAAGCCTTTGGCAGGTTGCCAAACACATCAAAGGTTGGTGATAAGGCCAACGGATTGGTTATTAAGAATTCTGTTTTGGACTAAGCTGAGAATGAATTAATTCTCAGCTGTTTTAACAAAATAAGTTTGCTGAGGACTGAATTGTGTTTAGTAATTACTTCTTGGGCCTTGGTCACAACACCCCACTACCAAGCCACGCCCACAGAACCGGTAGGAAAGAAATTTAGATTTTACCACTGGTGTGTTTCTTTTTCCAAACTGCCCCATATGCACATACATTTTTTTAAAACTCCCAATTTTTTGGCAGCTCTGCAAAGCCATTTTGCCTCTGCTGGGGTGGGATGAGGGGACATTCAGAGGCCGGGGCAGATTTGGAGACCCTCACTCTAATTCTTTGAGCTCCAAGCACCTCTGTCGGGGTCTTCTCGTCCCGTCCCCCCCCCGACAACCCGTTCGTTGTCCAAAACCCGTCACACATCCTGCAAAGTGGTTTGTGTTCTACTGGCTTACGAGGGAGCTGTGCCAAGCTTCAGTTGGGGCCCGTTTTTGCAACCCCTGTGCCAAAATTCTCACTTTGCACCAAACCTCTTTCCAGCCAATTGAAAACACACACACACAAAGAAAGTGACGTTTTATCAGGTCGATAGAAGCGGGAGAGAAGGGGGGAGAAGGGAAAAAAAATAAAAACAAACCTACCTTCCTTGTTTTAATTAATATGATTATGATTATCCTTCCCCATGCCCACCTACCCCCGAAACCTTAAAAAAAAAATAGCCACCATACTGGACCCTTTTCCCTTCGGCAAACCCGGGACCCGGGTTCTAAATCAGCGGTTAAATCAACGGCCAGGCCTGGGTGCACCATCTCGCCTCTCCTTCTTTGTTTATTAGGCCTGACATGTTTACTCTGCGATAAGAAACAGGCCTTTCAACGGGAGATTTGTGTTCTATTTTTTCAATTACCAGCAGTCTTTCTGTGCCACTTTGGCACTAAAGGGATAATAAATGTATCAGAGCCGTTTCAATTATTCATCGAGAAATGGCGCGGATGGGCCACGGCCCTTCAGAAGGGCCTACGATGCTACCCAGGCACGAGTTGATGGTTTAATTCGAGCATCGCTTTCCGATTTATGTATGTGTGTATTTGTGTGTGTGTGTCTTCTGGTCTCTCTGCTCTCTGTCCCCATTTCCTGTCTTAAATTTTATTTTATTTTATCTTATTTATTTCTCTTCCTTGCCCCCCCCGTCCCCACCAACAGGTAGTCCCCGGCTATTTGAGCCCAACATTCCTGTTCCTTAAGCCAGACAGCGGTTGAGTAAGTTTTGCTCTATCGGACGACCTGTCTTGCCGCCGTTGTTAAGTGAATCACAGCAGTTGATAAGTTCAGCAGGTTGTTAAGTGAATCCGGCTTCCCCCCCTCCCCCGTCCCATTGTCTTGGCTCGGCGGAAGGTCACCAAAGGGGATCGTGTGACCCTGGGACTCTGTGACCCATCATAAATACGAGTCAGTGGCCAAGCACCCGAATTTTAATCACGTGACCCTGGGGATGCTGCAACAGTCGTTAAGTGTGGAAAATAATCACAACTCACTTTTTTCAGTGCCGTTGTAATTTTGAATGCTCACTAAATGAAAGGTTGTAAGTCAAGGACTCCATATATTTCTTAGGCAGAGCTATCTGTGTGCGGATATTTATTCTTTTGGGGGCGGAAACATGGCACATCTGCTCCAAATTGATAGCTTTGGGTTGCTTGGAACTACAGTTCCCATGGTCCTCATCTATTGGCCATCCTAGGTTGGAGCTGGCTGGACGCTGGTCGGGAAAGCTTTAGATGCCAGTCAGAAAACCTTCCATCTATCACTACACAAAATTTTCCTATTGCCGTCTTTATCGGACTTCCAAATTAGAATGACCTTTACAGACAGTCCTTGTCTTACGACCACCATTGGAGCCAGAGTTGCCGCTGCTAAGCAAAGGGGTTGTTAAGTGAGTCACTCCTGATTTTACGGCCTTTTGTGCTTCTGGGCTTAAGCGAACCTCTGCAGCTGTTCAGCGAATGGCATCGTTTTTAAGCGAACCCCTACAGTTGTTAAGTGAATCGCATGGTCTTTAAGCGAATCCAGCCTCTCCATTGACTGTGATTGTCAGAAGCCAGCTGGGGGAGGAGGGGGGTGGTGTCACAGTTGGACATCACCTGACTTCGGAATGTGGCAACCGTCGTAAAGACATGCAGGTTGCCCAGCACCCGGATACGACTGTGGGGAGGCTGCAATGGTCGTAAGTGTGAGGATCAGTCATAAGTCTGAACTTTTTCCAGTGCTGTGGTAACTTGGAATGGTCACTCAACGAACAGCTGTACGTCAGAATTCCTTGCAGGTCACAATTTCATACGATGATTTATACTGCGCTGACCGTGGTCCTGATATTTTATCCCTCGCTTGGACCATCCTAGGGTGAAATGTTTACGATATATTCAATTATTCCAACCCATTCACACCATCCTGACAAATTATACTCTCCACTTCCTTTTGTAAATCCCTTATTTACTCATTTGCATGTATTCATCCATCCTGGTTTTTTTGTTCCACTTCCTTCCCTTTCTAATTGATTGTTCTAATTCATCATCTTCCCTCAAAAGCGTCTAATTAAAAAAATGCAATACAGTCATAAAAACCGGCGCATTTCCCTCTGGTTCGGTGTGGGAAGCTACTTACCGGTTATAACCGATATTCTCAACCTCAGCCATTTTAAGAGGTCTGGACTTCAACTCCCAGAATTCCCCAGCCGGAATTCCCTGGGGAATTTTGGGAGGTGTAGTCCAGACTCTTGTCATTGTAGCCCAGCCTACCGAGTTTTTCAACCTCCGCAACTTGCAGTGGTGGGATTCAACCAGGTCCATCCGATTCGTGCGAACCTGTAGCGGCGACTGCAGGAGGCTCCACCCACCCTCCAGGACCTAATGTGTGACTACTGTGCATGCGCAGAAGGCCGAGTGCATGCGTAGAGTTGGCGCGTGTGCTCACATTTGCGAACTGGCAGGGAACGCAAGTGAATCCCGCCTCTGTTTAAGAGGTCTGGACTTCAACTCCCAGAATTCCCCAGCCTGTGGAGGCTGGGGAATTCTGGGAGTTGAAGTCCAGACTATTGTCATTGTAGCCCAGCCTACCAGTTAGAGTCTTTCAACCTCTGTAACTTTAAGAGGTCTGGATTTCAACTCCCAGAATTCCCCAGCCCGCACGCTGCCTAGGGAATTCTGGGAGTTGTAGTCCAGATTTTATAAAAAAGCTGCAGGGATTGAGGTTCCTGAACTAAAGGCATCTGAAAGGGTCTGGGTTTGATCCTGCAGGGACCAGAGCACACTCTATCTCTCCCCTCCACCCAGCACTGAGTGTCCTTAATATCTGGAAATATCTCAGGGTGACCTCTGCAGCGGACGCTGGTCTGGCAAAGGCATATCCCCCCCCTCTGCGTCCGCCGGCTGAGCCTGCCTGAACCAACGGGGACAAGGGAAGGATTCTTCCTAACCTCCCATGCACTCTGGCAACGGCGCCTCCTTTGATTGGGGGTGGGAGGTGGGGGGGGGGTGGAGACATGAATGGGGACCCTGTTGACGCTTCCTCCAAGCCTTTCAGACGACCACGGTCCCCCCTTCGCTTTGTCACCCCCCCCAAAGGAAAAGAGGGATTGTTGTATGCTAAAGTTCACCGCAACGGACAATCCATAGACATGGTCAAAAAATGGAGAAGTGGGGGGCAGACAGAGAACGCCGGGGCCTGTCTTCCCTACCTCCCTGCTCCCGGCCCCCTCCCACAGGATCACAGGCTAGACACTGGACGGTAAAAAAAAACCCCACCCCAGGGCCATAGCCCCCTTGCCCTTCCGTGAAAACCACAAACCTTTGGTGCCAAAGTCACCGCAAGCTTTTTCCCCTCTCGGGGATCTGGGTTTTTGCGACCACGATGGAAAAGGGTAGCTGGGTGAGCTCTGGAAGCCAAGATGAGATGCTTTGGACTTTCGGGGGTCCAAAGGGCTTCCTGAGCCTTGGTTGTTTTCTTGCAGACGTTTCATGACCCAACAAGGTAATATTATCAGCGCTAGAAGGGAGTGGGGATTGTGGAGATGAGGAGGAGGAGGACTGTGGGGTCCTTGGTGCTCTTGGTTGTTTTCTTGCAGACATTTCATGACCCAACTAGGTAACCTCATCAATACTAAAAGGGAATTGGATTTGGGAGTGGGGGGGGGAGGAACAACTATTCAACTAAGGGAAGTAATGCTAGAAGGGGCATTTGCAGCAAACCCCCTTTCTTCTAGCACTGATGATACTGCCTAGCTAGGTCATGAAACGTTTGCAAAAAAACAACACCTTGGAGAGCACGGAGCTGCCCTCATTTCAACTCCGAGCTAGAAATATTCTTCTGGTTTTGAAGTTTGTTTTTTATCTCTTCCCCAAATGCCAAAGTGTCACCCACCCACCCACCCACTCACCCTTCCTGGCTGGCACCCACCAGATTCCTGGAAATTTTTTTATTTTGGCGGGAGAGCTTCCAATCCTTCCCGCCTTCGGGGCCCGTCAGAGATTCCCACGCCTTCAAAGGGCTGTTTTCTATACTGGATGAGATTGTCTTTCTGGGCTTGGATATGTGGGGGGGGAGAGGTTTGGGGGGCGATGGGCGGCGATGCGATAGAAAAGCATCGTTTTTTTTAATAAAGGAAACGACTGTGGCCACGATGAATGAGCTGCATTGTGTATGAGGCCGTTATGAAAGCTTGATTTTTTTCCAGAGCCCAGCAGAAATCTGATTGATCTTAAGGGTTGTGAGACCGCAACTGAACAAGCCTCTTTGAACACCAGGGCACCGGATTTGTGTGTATGTCTGTGTGCGTGCACGGACGTAGAAAAGTCCCCTACCTTTTCAACCCTAGTTTTCTTTGTCGTCCAAATTCCCAAACTTGGAACCTTAAAATCTGTGCAGGTTCAGTTCATCCCGAATTCGCTTTGTACCATTCGCAACAAAAAAACCCGCTGAGCTTTGGGTTCTGCATCCAGGGGTGAAATGCTACCGGTTCAGAGCGGTTCACCCAAACCGGTAATGAAAATGCTATAGGTTCGCCAGAACTGGTAGTAAAAAAAATGCTTTAAAAAGTTTTTTTTAAAAAAAGTTCCGACAATCGTGCGGCATAGCTGATTGTGTGAACTTTTTTAAAAAAAAAAAATAACATTTTTTTACTACTGGTTCGGAAGGTGTGGCACGGGAAGGATACTACAAAAGCCCCATTCCTTCCCTACTCCTGGGGGGAAGGATATTGCAAAATCTCCATTCCCACCCCACTTTGGGGCCAGCCAGAGGTGGTATTTGCCAGTTCTCCGAACTATTTAAAATTTCCGCTACCGGTTCTTCAGAACCTGTCAGAACCTGCTGGATTTCACCCCTGGTAAAAAGTAAATGAAGTCCAATGGCAAACGGGGCTTTGAATTTGAATCTCTCTACAGGGGAGTGAAGGGGCTGGGTTTCCTTCGGATACAATCAATAAAAGCCATTTTAATTTTCATCAGCGCCTGGCTTCCCTCCTTCCTGGCTGCCTGTGGCAAGTGATTCATGGGCCCCGAACCACGGAGGCTGCCATTAGGAGCACTTTCCTTGGCGCAAAACAAACAGTCTGGTTGGAGAAGTTGATTTGATTTGATTTTGATTTTATTAAATTTTTACACCGCCCTTCTCCCGAGGGACTCAGGGCGGTGTACAGCCAAAAGGTAAAAAAATATATAAAATATATACAATTAAAACAACAATTTAAAACCGAGCAAATTAGAAAAAATGGCCAGTATTAAAAAATTTAAAATTTAAAATTCCAAACCCTAAAATGATAAAACCCCAGTTAAAATTTAAAAAATATTAGGCCAGTCCCGCTTGAATAAATAAGTGTGTTTTCAGCTCACGGCGAAAGGTCCGAAGATCAGGCACTTGACATAATCCAGGGGGAAGTTCGTTCCAGAGCATAGGAGCTCCCACCGAGAAGGCCCTGCCCCTGGGGGCCGCCAGCCGACACTGTTTGGCGGACGGCACCCTGAGAAGACCCTCTCTGTGAGAGCGTACGGGTCGGTGGGAGGCATAAGGTAACAGCAGGCGGTCCCGTAAGTACCCGGGTCCTAAGCCATGGAGCGCTTTGAAGGTGGTGACCAGGATCTTAAAGCACACCCGAAAGACTACAGGAAGCCAGTGCAAGCCGCGCAGGATTGGTGTTACATGGGAGCAAATGGATGGTGGAAAGGATGTGAGGAATAGAATAAGGCAGGCAGTCCTTGACTTATGACCTAAGTGGGGAACCCCTGAGACTTTGGGAAAGACGCACATAGTTCTCAATCTATGACCAAAATAGGACCCCAAGCTATTGAGAAGGACACATTCAATATAAGTAATCCTTGATTTACGACCACAATTGAGCCCCAAATTCCCATTGCTAAGCGAGACAGGCGCGAAGTGAATTTGGCCCGCATTTTCTGACTTTTCCTTGCCACAGTTGTTAAGTGAATCACTGCAGTTATTAAATTAGTACCACGGTCGTGAAGCGAAGCCATCTCCCCCCCATGGACTTAGCTTGCCAGAAGGTCGCAAAAGGGGATCATGTGATCCCGGGGAGCACTGCCACTGTCATAAGTACGAGTCAGTTGTCAAGCATCCGAATTGTGATCACTCCTAACCCTGGGGGATTGCTGCAATGCTTGTAAATGTGAAAAAACGGTCAGAAGCAGTGGTGGGATTCAGCCGGTTTAGCCCGGTTTGAGCAAACCGGTTGTTAACCAGCCACTACTTGGCCTCACATACCTTGGCTGGTGCCTTAAAGACTCAGAAGTCTTTTTTTTCCCCCAATGGTGGTGTAACTTTGAACCGTCACTAAACGAACTGTTGTAAGTCGAAGACTCCCTGTATCAATAGTTAACCGGGTAAAGCGTGAGAGAAACTGGAGACTTTGCAAACTGTTCTGACCTAGGTAGGCTTCCTTAGAAAGTATACAGCACAATTTCAGTTCCGGCAAACCTCTTTAATTCATACGGCTGTGAATTATTGTCATTCCCAGTCCAAAAGGCTTCTCGAACAGTCTTTCAGGGGAGTGTTTACAAACACCCACCTTATCTCCCTTGGAATGCCGCCAGAGAACTAATTGCCATACACAGGGCAAGGCCAAACTTAGCACAGAGTCGAACAGAATTTTCCCAAAGTTGACCAGATGAGCTAATTGCTTCCTGCAAAAGCTCACATCCCTGTTCACTTCTTTATTATGTCTTATGGAAGGGGCCAATCATCTCCAAGCCTTACTCCCAAGTCGACCCCGTTTCCTTAATTGTTCCTGTCTCCTGGCAGCTCTGCATATGCACATACTGGGAATAGGCTCCCGCTGTTCTTCTGCCTCGCTGATGTCAGACTCCGGAGGCAGCAAAGAACTACCAGATGGCCTTGGCCCCCTCTCTGCCTCCGATGCAGAGCCCTCATCCGAACCTTCCCCAGACTCCAGGACTGGCCCGTTTTCCTCCCCAACCTCCTCACTGTCCGAATCTGCTGCCAGCTTTGCTGGCCGCTGGCAGGCCACAACACAAGCAACTTCTTCTCCCCATAAGTAAAGTTTGCTTTAATTGCAGAATGGGGGGGAAAAAAAGCCGATCTCACGATACAGTTTTTCTTAGTTTCGTTTGAGCCGCGGCGAGTCATCTTTTAGGGCATGAAGATCTGGGATAAATCTTTCGTAATCGAGGGGCAAAAATAACCATTGAATGGTGGAGTCTCCCAGAGTCGCTCGGCAAACCGAGACAGCCGACGTGTAGATTTAATAGATAAATAAAAGATATTCAGAGAGCTGAGTCACCGGAATGTGGCGGCCTGTTTCGCAGACCGAAGGCGGCTTTTCATTTTTTTTTTAGAGGGGGGGGGAACTCTTTGCTCCTCCATTGTGTGGTTTATTTCAGGAAGGGGAAAAAAAAGTGTTTCGCTATCTTGAATTCATTAATTTGGTCAAGCCAGGCGGAGATCGATCGATCGATGAGCCCATAAATACAGTTTTGTTGGTTTTTAACCTCTGGCTACAATGCGCCGAAAGCTCTATGTTCTTTTTTTTTTCTCTGCCATCTTTCTTCGTCTGACTTAAAGGCAGCTCTTCTTTCGTCGGAAAAACGTGTCTGGAGAAGAAGCTTTTATCGATTGTTTCGAGGCCGGGCCTGGCCCCGGTTCTAGCGCATGAGAAGGTGCATGGGAGCCGTGGAGGGCCTCAGTGCTCATGCGTGGCCACCTTGGCAGGGTGAGAAAGACGATGCGCCTCTCCCGCGGCTCTCAACAGCCTCTCCGGAGAAACGTGCGTGGTTGTTTTTGCCTCTTTTTCTCCGGAAAAAAATCAGAGCAAAAGCAAAGCACCAACCCAGTGGAAGCCGAAGGGAAACTTATAAGCGTTGAAAGGGGATGCGGGCCTGGAAAGAGACCAGAGGAGGCTGAGACTGACAGTTGGGGGAAAGGGGGGGGGGAATTCAGGAAGGGAATCTGGATTTTGGCAAAGAAATGGTCGGATCTGGATGCTGGGATTGCCTGATCAGCTGAGTTAGTTTGCCATTGAGGCATTAGCCTTCCTTCTTTCCTTCCTTCCTTCCTTCCTTCTTCCCTCCCTCCCTCCCTTGTTGCCTTCCTCACTCACTCACTCCTCCTTCCTCCCCCTTTCCTTCCCTCCTTCCTTTCTTGTTTCCTTCCTCACTCACTCTCTCACACATTCCTCCTTCTCTCCTCACTCCCCTTCATCCCTCCCTCCTCTTCCCTTCCTTCCTTCCTTCCTTCCTTCCTTCCTTCATCACTCACTCCTCCTTCTTCCTCTCTTTCCTCCCCTCTTTCCTTCCTCCCTCTCTTCATCACTCACTCCTGTTCCCTTCCTTCCCTCCTTCCTTCCTCACTCACTCTCTCCCTCATTCCTCTTCCCTCCTCACTCCTGTTCCCTTCCTCCTTCCCTCCTCCTCTTTCCTTTCTTTCTTTCCTCTCTCTTCTCCTCTTCTCCTCCTTCCTTCATCACTCACTCCTCCTTCCCTCCCTTTTTCCTTCTGTCCCTCTCTCCTTCGTCCCTCCCTCCTTTTCCCTTTCTTTCTTTCTTTCTTTCTTTCTTCCCTCTCTCTTTCCTTGCTTCCTCCCTCCCTCCCTCCCTCCCTCCTCTTTCTTCCTTCCCTCTCTCCTTCCTCCCTCCCTCCTTCCTTCCCTCCCTTCCCTCTGCAGGGGAGAGAAGCTGGACAGCCTGGGCTGAAAGCAAATCTCCACCACTATTCAGTCGGTTCAAAAGCCCTTCGGTGAATTCGCACTTCAAGCTTCCGAATGCTCCACTTCTCCTCCCCCCCCCCCCAGCTTTATTCCAGCAACCTGCCTCTGGATTGCTGGGTCAGACAGAAGTGTTGGAAATTGCTTTCCATCTACCCCCCCAACCCCCCCAAGCCCTGCTGGGAGTAGCTGAAAAGAGGGGGGAGAAGGAAAAATCTCGCCCCCACCTCTCCGGCTTTGAATCCTTGCATCCGTCTTAAAGGTGTTGCAAGGAATGTGTTGTGCCCTCCCCTCCTGCGGGTCTAATAGCAAAGGGAGGGGCACCGATGATGAAACCTTGCAGCTTCCAGATTTACCTCCAGGCCACCGGGAGAGGTCTCGCCCCACCCCTACCCCCCCAGGGCATTGCACAATGCAAGGAGAAATTATAAGGAGAAGGCTGTGCCATTGGGGTGTCTCCAGGCTGCCCTTAGGCCTTGCCCCACGGGGATGCAGGGAGCAAGGACCGCGGGCATTTTCCTCCCTTGGAAAAACCAGTGAAATGAATGTCTCCCGTCCACGCTGGGTGGTCCCCTTTTCAGAGCCTTTACAAATGCCCCTTTGCAAAGGCCTGGTGGAGGCAGGGAGGGGCAGGCAGGTTTCTTAAATGTGGGGGTGGGCTTTCAGACTGTGTCCTCACAGAACGGAGCCAAGAGACAGAGGAGCGGGGGCGGGGTGTGGGGGTGTGACGAAGAGGTGATGCAATCCAGCCCCACGGGATCGGGAGCTAAATGTAGCTTTGCCCAATTCTGCGTGTGTGAGAGAGAGAGAGAGAGAGAAAGTCACACACACACACACACACACACACACTATTGACCTCCCCCCATTCCTAAGAGGACTATAAGGGGCGTGCATAAGAGCACAAAAGTGCCTACCGTTCCTGTCCTATTGTTCCCTTCATTATATCCAATTAATATAGTTGATGCATATTTTTTTTACTTATATATATATATATATATATATACATTTTTTCTTTAAGATATGCTGTTTATCTATGACATTTGTTTGTGTATACTGTTGTGACAAAAAGAAATAAAAAAAAAAAGAGCTTTCCAGGTGGCTCCGGACTACAAGTCGCAGCAGCCCCAGAGGTCATGGCGGGATTTGGGAGATGGACTAACAGGCGCTCATTCAGGCAGCCTCGTAAAAGCCGCCCGGCCCCCAATGCAATGGGGCTGTGTCAATGTGTGTCGGTTGGGTTTTTCCCCACTGCAAACAAAATGCCTGCTGGCTTTCTAACCAGACCTGCTCCGAAATACAGGCAGTCCTCGACTTACAACCATTCATTTAGCGACCGAAGTTACAATGGCACTGAAAAAAGGGACTTATGGTCACACTTATGACCGTTGCAGCATCCCCAGGGTCACCCGATCAAAATTCAGACGCTTTTGGCAACGGATTCATCTTTATGACGGTTGCACGTAATCCCCTTTTGTGACCTTCTGACCAGCGAAGTCGACGGGGAAAGCCACGATTCACTTAACAGCCACGGCACTAGCTTAAGACCTGCAAGGAACCGCTTTAACAACCGCGGCAAGGAAGGTTGTAAAACGGGGCAACACTCACCGAACAAAACATTTCCCTTCACAAGAGAAACCTTGGGCTCAATTGCGGTTGTAAATTGAGGATTAGCTGTACATAGAAATGGGGCAGGGGGTGGGCAGCCTCAGAGGGCGTCGGCTTTCGTGGCATGCAGTCAAATTCCAAAGTTTCAGAATCCAGGCATTCTAAAGTGACTGAAATGCTATAGGTTCTCCTGCTTGAGCTGGGGGCTGGACTAGAAGACCTCCGGCACCTATTCTATTATTCTATTCTATTCTATTCTATTCTATTCTATTCTATTCTATTCTATTCTATATTTTACATTCTATTCTATTCTATTTCTATTCTATATTTTACATTCTATTCTATTTCTATTCTATTCTATATTTTACACTCTATTCTATTTCTGTTCTATATTTTACACTCTATTCTATTCTATTTCTATTCTATATTTTACACTATTCTATTCTATATTTTACACTCTATTCTATTCTATTTCTGTTCTATATTTTACACTATTCTATTTCTATTCTATTTTATTCTATTCTATACTTTCTATTCTATTCTATTCTATTCTATATTTTACACTTTATTCTATTCTATTTCTATTCTATATTTTACACTATTCTATTTCTATTCTATTCTATATTTTACATTCTATTCTATTCTATTTCTATTCTATATTTTACATTCTATTCTATTTCTATTCTATTCTATATTTTACATTCTATTCTATTCTATTTCTATTCTATATTTTACATTCTATTCTATTTCTATTCTATATTTTACACTCTCTTCTATTCTATTTCTGTTCTATATTTTACACTATTCTATTTCTATTCTATTCTATTCTATTCTATACTTTCTATTCTATTCTATTCTATATTTTACACTATTCTATTTCGATTCTATTCTATTCTATTCTATACTTTCTATTCTATTTCTATTCTATATTTTACACTATTCTATTTCTATTCGATTCGATTCGATTCGATTCTATAGAAAGGAGATTATTGTTGATTTTCATTGGACAGGATAGGTAATTATCCTTGCCATGTACTCCGGTTTGAAGTTTTCTTACGGACTAGTAGATTGTATTGAAATTATTTGAGGAACATATCAGCATCCACCCACTTCATCTGTTACAACCAGGAGCGTGAGTCGCCCCGAAGAAAGACGGTCTTCCCCTCGCCTCCCTTCTCTTCCTCCCCCTCCTCCTTTCAGGCAAACCCCACCTCCCAGGACCTTCAGTCCAGGTTGCCACTTTTCAGAGTTTAGCTTAATCCCTTCGCAAACTAGGTTAATCATAATTGGGAAGAGAGAATCCCATTTAATCTACGGAGTTAATCCTCAGGGCTGGTCACAGGAGATTCACAGCCTCTGCAGATTGTGAACGGGAGAAATTCAACAAATCCCGCTTCCTAACCATGTCACACGCCCTCCTGGGTTCCCCAGCAGCCATTTTGTGAGTGCTCCCACAAGTCAGAACTTGGATCCTGCCCACCCTGGCCTCAAAGCTTCCTCTAAGCTTTGCGGGCTGCAAAGGTGCGAAGACCCTCTCAATTGATTTGCCTTCATTGGATAGCCCACCGTCCCATAATACAGGCAAGTCCTCCAGAGTGGAGCCCCCGAATTTCCATTGCTAAGCCGAGATACTTATTAAACCCAGTTTGGCTCCATCGGACGAGTTTTCCAGCCGCCGCTGTTCATTGAAATCACCGCAAGTTGTTAAGTTAGGAAGACGGTCACTGAGTGAATCTGGCTTCCCCCACTGAGTGACCCCTGGGACGCTGCAACCGTCATAAGTACGAGTCAGTGGCCAAGCATCTGAATTTTGATCACGTGACCAATGGGGATGCTGCAAGGATCTTAAAAACGACCATAAGTCATCAGTGCCAGGGGTCTCCAACCTTGGCAACTTTAAGACTTGGGGACTTCAACTCCCAGAATTCCTCAGCCAGCAAAGCTGAAATCCCCAAGTCTTAAAGTTGCCAAGTTTGGACTCCAACCCCTGATCAGTGCCATTGTAACTTCAAATGGTCACTAAGTGAAAGGTTGTAAGTCAAGGACTACCTCTAAAATCAGGATGAAGCCCAGAAAACAGCTCTTTTTACGTGGCACAGGAGCCCTCTGGTTCTGGAAGCCGTTTATCATCGCTCCCTATTGTTACTAACAGCTGAGCTGAACATCCATGTGCTTCTTTAACAAAACTGACACCCTCCTCATCTCACATACACACAAAACCTTGGCTGCTTTATATATATATATAGTTTATATATATATAGTTATTATTGGCATAAATCTCAATATTTAATCTCCCCTTCATGAATATTACAAGGCACTTAAATATCTCCAAAAGAGATTTGCTGAAGGGGTTTTTATTAAAGTCACTCCCAATGGAGCTGCCGCGGTACCAGGCCATTCTCAGAATTGCTAGAGATGAATGAGAAACGGGTGGCAGGGTGGGCGTGGGACGAGTGTGTGTGTGTGTGTGTGTGTGTGTGTGTGTCCATTTATACTGCTGGAGGGGTTAATGAGGGTGGTCTTTTCTTCGGAGAAGACCCCTCTGCTTTGCACGAAGGTAACTCTGAGTCTGCGGAAGAGAAGGGTGCACAGTTTTTTCCCTGTCAGCTATAGTGAACTAGCCCTTAAAGCATGCTGGCTAGAGGATTCTGGGAGTTGAAGTCCACCCATCTTAAAGCATCCTGGCTGGGGAATTCTGGGAGTTGAAGTCCACCCATCTTAAAACATTCTGGATGGGGAATTCTGGGAGTTGAAGTCCATCCGCCTTAAAGCATCCAAAGTGGAGAAACTTTGATGGAGCTACTTGTAAAGAAGTCGTTCAACTCCCATCTTGGAGCAAAATAATCTGGCACAGCCCGCTTTGCAATTACTTAGCCAGTTTGATGTTGCTTTTATATAAGGAGTGGAGGCTGAAACGACAATTTGGAAGCAGATTGCCCTCGGCGTCCCTCTAAGCCGCCTTTCCTTGAACCCCCTCTACCCCCTCCTCCCGCAATAAAAGCCATGGAAGGAGGGGATAGACTTTTCTCCCTCCTTTTTCCCCAAGAGAAAGAGCTGGGTGGAGAAGCATATGCTTAGCTCGCCCATTCAAAAGATGAAACGACAAGCCAGCTGTTGAAACCTCCCTCGCGTTGCCGGTGTTTGTGAAACTGTTGTATCATCTCTAACCCCTTGCCTGAGTTTCCAGAGCCGAGTGTGTGTGTGTCTATGTGTGTGTTTGATATTGTGTCCAAACATTCTGGAGTCTTACAAATCCCAGGTTCTGCAGACACACACACACACACACACAAACACACACATACAAATGTATCAAATCCAGCCCAGTGAGCAGGATGAGTCTATGAGGAAGGAAGGAAGGAAGGAAGGAAGGAAGGAAGGAAGGAAGGAAGGAAGGAAGGAAGGAAGGAGGGAGGGAGGGAGGGAGGAGAGGAGAGGAGAGGAGAGGAGAGGAGAGGAAAGGAAAGGAAAGGAAAGGAAAGGAAAGGAAAGGAAAGGAAAGGAGAGGAGAAAGAAAGAAAGAAACAAACAAACAAAGAACGAAGGAAGGAAGGAAGAAGGAAATAAGGAAAGGGGGGAGGAGGATGAAGAAAGGAAAGAAGGAAAAGGAAAGAAGAGAGGGAGGAGAGAGGGAGGGAAGAAGGAAGAAAAGAAAGAAAGGGGGAAGAAGGAAGGAAGGAAAGAAACAGAAGGAAGGAAGGAGGACAGAAGAAAAGGGGGAGGGAGGAGGAAGAAAAGAAAGAAGGAAAGAAAGAAGGAAAGAGAGGGAGGGAGGGAAGAAGGAGGAAAGAAAGAAAGAAAGAAAGAAAGAAAGAAAGAAAGAAAGAAAGAAAGAAAAAAAGAAAGACCACTGCGTAGGAAACTAAAGGCGAGAAGCCGCAGAGTTGTTTTGTAGCTTTCTCGGCTTCCCCAGAGCATCCCAGATTGGTCTCCCTGCCTCCCAAAGGGCTGAGCAGAGGCCGGGGATAAACAAGCTTTAATTAAACCTTGGCTGAGATAACAAGTCCCTAACTAAGCAGGGTAGAACCAGTTCTGCCACCCAGACCCTTGGCGTGGCCTTGGCGTCTGCAGGAGGAACAAGGAGACACGAGTTGAAAGCAAGCCCAGAATTACAGCTAGTCCTCGACTTACAGCCATTCCTTTAGTGACCGTTCCAAAATACAACAGCCCTGAACAAAGTGACTTGTGACCGTTATTCACACTTGCGACCGTTGCCGCCTCCCCCGCGGTCACCTGATCAAAACTCAGATGCCGCTGACTCCCATTTACGATGGGTCTGGGGGTGGGGTCCCCTCTTGTGACCTTCGGACAAGCCGAGTCAATGCGGGAAGCCGGATTCACTGAACAACCGTGTGACTTAATTTAACAACTGAAGTGATTCACTTAACAACCCCGGCAAGAAAGGTTCGTCTAAACCGGGCAAAACTCACCGAACCATGGAAACAGTTGGTCTTAAGTCAAGGGCTACCTGCAGGAATGTATGATCCCTCGCTGGGAGACTTAATTGGCAAAGGGGCCTTGGAGGTCATCTTATCCATCCCCTCCCCACCTGGATGGAGGATTCGCAAATGCCAAGCGCCCAAAGCCCACAGCCTGGATGGACACCTTCCCCCTCATGCTGTTTCAATCATCTCTGCTTAAAGGCTCTTATTTGGGGGATGGGGGGGGCGAGCAAATTATAAGATCCCCTCCTCTATCCAGTCTCCCCCCCCCTTCCATCTAATCACTTTCCCTGCCGTGCCCATGTCGTGGTTTCAATCCTGCATTTTTCCGCCTTCGCAAAGCTTCCAATTTCTTGGTTAGCTACGAGCCGGGCAGCCCCTGTAATATTTCCTCTGGCTCCTTCTGACCCCCCCCTCCCCTCCGCAAACCCTCCCCTTCCCCCAGCCCTGACACAAGATTTGTATGGAAGCTTGGAATCAATTTGCACTTTGAAATTGATTTTGTGGAGACCCCAGAAGAAGCGTGAATAGGAAGCCAGCTTAAGCAGGCAATGAGCGAGGGAGGGAGGCGATTGCAGGCGGAGTGAGGGCAGGGGGCTGCCTCTTGCAATACGGAGGTCTGGCCCCCTTTCTCTCCCCCCACTTTAAATTGACTCTCCCCGGGAGATGCCATGGGCCTTGGCCTCAGTGTCTCGCTTGGCACGGACCGAGGTTTACCATTCAGACATGACATGTGTCAGATTTGCCAGGTCCCGGCATCCTGCGATCCACAGCTGGAGGAGTGAGGGGGAGGGGGTTTGAACAAATCAGCAATAACTGTGTGTGTACGTGATGAGAAACGGGGTGGGGGGGAATGACAGATGATAAAGACCAGAGAACCAGTTTATACCAGTGGGCACCAAGGCCGTGGGCCTCGAGAAAGAATGTAAATTGCCCCAAACATCTCAGCCTTTTCAAAACATCTTGGTGGACTCTGATTGGAGAAATATGGACTGATCCCGGGGCGGGGGGAGCTGTGTGTGTGGGGGGGAGAAGGGAACCTTTTCTGTATCATTTTCACGGAGGTGGGTAGCCTTAGATCTAGCCTGACTTTACTACAACCAACTTCCTTTAGCAAAAGAAGCGTTTGTTTCAATCTAATGGAGTCGAGGGTCTTTCTTTCCTAAGGGTTCAGGTTGGGGCAGGACTGACAGTGTGGCTCATCTGAACTAACCCAGGCTGAAATCTATTCGGGGGGGGGGGGGGATAAGCTAACAGGCAGGATTTGCCTTAAAATAAACCAAACATGGTTAACAATGAATAGGCGTAGTAAGGCTTTTCCCACCCTGCAAATGGGTGCCACCGAATGCTTCCATCCTGGCTTTGATGCCCCGATCCATTGCTACAAATCAAATCCCGGCAAGATGCCAACGGGAGCTCGGAAACCTCGCACTGTTGAAGCAAGCAAGGAAGGTTTTGTGGCACCTTCAACGCCAGCCGATGTGGCATGGCCCAGCTTTTGACGCCTACCCAGCCTCTCCAGAACAGGTTACAGGACATAATGGCACAATTGGCCCACAGTCAGCACCCCCCAGGTGGTGTGTGGAGGGCCTCTGCTTGGAAAGGCGTGTTTCGGCCATTGCAGTTTTTCAGAAATTCCTTCTTGGGGCCCTTCGGCTGGCAGACCTTGGTCTAGCTAAGTGGGTTGGGTGTGAAGGGGTGAAATATATTTCCCTCCCAACCAGTGATGCAATTCAATTTTTTTTTACTACCAGTTCTGTGGGCGTGGCTTAGTGGGGGTGGTGTGGCTTGGTGGGTGTGGCAGGGGAAGGATACTGCAAAATCCCCATTCCCTCCTCACTCCAGGAGAAAGATACTGCAAAATCCCCATTCCCTCCCCACTCTGGAGCCAGCCAGAGGTGGGGTTTGCCGGTTCTCCGAACTACTCAAAATTTCCTCTACCGTTTCTCTAGAACCTGTCAGAACCTAATGGATTTCACCCTTGCTCCCAGCCTATGGCAAAAGTTGAGACTGAGTAAAATGATAGGATCTGTGTTTTTGTGGTTGCTTTTGTGAAGTCTCTGTAAAAGTTGGAGAGAGAGAGAGAGAGAGAATAAATCAATCAATAAAAATAGTCCTCTCTTTACTTTGTGCATATAATAACAATGAATTAAAAATACCCAGAATAAGCAATTCAGCAAGGTATGTAGTTGGCTAACATGAGAAATGTAGCCTCCCCTTTGTTGGCTGGGTCCACGAATTCTTTAATTGGGATTTTGGAGGTGAACAGCGATCCTGAAAAGGCCCAGGATCCTATCCAACCTCCAATTTCTGCATTCAGACAAACATTTATGCTCCCTTATCCGTCTTCCTTCCCGCGACTGAAGCACAAAGCTCTCTGCGTATGTTCATAACATCTTTGGGACAGGATTTGCTCATTAGGTCCCCCTGTTGAATGCATCAAGGCCCCCCCCCCTCCCTTGTGCAAAACTCCTGCAATAATGTCCTCCCACCACCACCTCTCCAATTTTCCTAAGAAGCCCGTTTCTTCTCTCTGCCCGATTCCTTTTGTGTGCAATGCGGAACATGATGTCAACCTCCGCCTAATCCATTTATTGACGGTTATTTATGATCTGTGGTTGATATCTCTTACCCAAGCAGGACAGAGGGCACAGCCCAGGTTTCCCTTCCATAATTCCGATTTGTTTGGCATCCAGGCTTCCTTGCAAAAGGGGGAAAGAATTGCTTTAGGTCCAAAAAAGCGAAAACGTTCAGAGAAACTCAAGGTCCTTCCGCCCCATAAAACTGTCCAGGGAGCTGAGTTCGTATCACAGAAGAACTCCCTAAAACGAATTACAAGCCCCTCTTTTTTTTTTTTTTTTGCTTTTTTTTTTTTTTTTTGAACGCTGAGTTTGTCATTCTTGGGTGGAAAACGTACCGAACGGGTCTTAGCAAAAATTCAGAACTGGGCATCCCACATTGACGCAAGCAAAGCCTTTAAAAATCTGAGTGAGAAACGAAAGTTGGACTACCCAGCTTCCTATCTGCCCATCAATCATCTCGCTTTCTCCTCCATCGGTGCCAAATGGATTCTTTTAAAAAGATAAAAGAAGAAGAAGAAAAACTCAGGGGAAGAAAAACCTGCATTTTTTAAAAAAAAATTGCAGTTTGGTTTAACCGGCCAACAGGTTTGGCAAACGAACTCCAGGGTGCAGTGGCTTTTTGTGGGTGTGTGTGTCTGTGTGTTTGTGATTCTGTAAAGGCAGCCTTCACAACAGTTTGTTTACTGACCGTTCATCAGTTCAACTTGCCTCCAGAAGTTGTGAATGCTCCAACCCTGGAAGTTTTAAAGAAAATGTTGGATAAGCATTTGTCTGAAGTGGTGGAGGGTTTCCTGCCTAGGCAGGGGGTTGGACTAGAAGACCTCCAAGGTCCCTTCCAATTCTTATTCTATGTTCTATATCAGGGGTCTCCAACTTTGGCAACTTTAAGCCTGGAGGACTTCAACTCCCAGAATTCCCCAGCCAGCTTTGCTGGCTGGGGCATTCTGGGAGTTGAAGTCCTCCAGGCTTAAAGTTGCCAAGGTTGGAGACCCCTGTTCTATATTCAAAGTTACAACAACCCCGAAAATGTGACTTAGGATCGTTTTTCACACTTACAACCATTTCAGCATCCCCATCAAAATTTGGATGCTTGGCCACTGACTCATATTTATGACGGTCGCATGGTCAGGGGAATTCCCCTTTGGGCGACCTTCTGACCAGCGCAGTCAAATGGGGAAGCCAGGATTCGCTTAACAACCGTGTGGCGAACTTTACAACCGCAGCCGATTCCCTTAACGGCTGTGGCAAGCGAGGTCGCGAAAGGGGGCGAAACTCATCCCCCGTCTCACTTAGCAAGAGAAATCTGGGGGCTCCGTTGTGGTCGTAAGTCGAGGACTACCTGCAATATCTCCATAGGAGGCATCTGCACCTAACAAAGCCTAAAGGCTTTGAGCTTTAATTGGAGTCCAGGGGCCGGACAACAGTATCAGGATGTGTGTGTGTGTGTGTTTGTACAAAGATCCCAGACACACAAACACTTCCCCGCAATTCCCCCTTTCGTTGAAGGGGGAAAAGTTTTGCCTGTGAATTGCATCCCAATCATTGTTGGTTTTTCTTCCCCCCTCTCTTTTTTTCATTTTCCCCAAGCTTTGCCCTCTGAAACGGCCTGTTTTTGCTGACTCATAATTCAGAAGGGAAACAGCCAGCAGATTTGAGATTTGTGTCTGGGCGGGCGTGTTTTAATATTATTGGAGAAACGTTGCAATTTTGTTGTTGTTGTCTTTTTTTTTTTTTAAAAAAGGAATGCACCAGAGACGTTGCCGGGAGAGAAAAATATATGCCTGCGGGGTGATTCGAATAAACTAAAATGCAAAAAGACGGGGGAAAAAAAAGAAAAAAAGATCCATGGGATATTAATGCCGAGCTAGTTCAATGCTTCGATGTAGTCATAGAACTCTACTAATTTCTCATGTTTAGAATATCAAGAGAATTCAATAATTCAAGCTCTCGGATTTTGCCCAAACGTTCGCAATTTTGAGAGGTGTGGGGGGGAAAGGCTGTTCGAGGAAAAAAACAAAAAACATTTCTAGACCGGCTCGCCCACGGAGATCATTTCCTCTCTCTGGCGAGTCGTAGAAAGGGATCTCCTTGTGGTGCCATTTCCACTCTGGCTTCTCGATGAGGTGGGGAACAGCATGAGGCCTTTTGAAGTAACAAAATCACCTCCCTTCTCCCTGTCTCCAAATCCCATCTTAGAGAGCACACGGCTCCCTTCAAAAACCTTTCATGCAAAGCAGGGGTGAAATGCTACCGGTTTGCACTGGTTCGGGAGAACCGTTAGTAATAAAAGCTACCGATTCGGGCGAACCGGTAATTAAAAAAAACAACTACTGGTTCATTCGAACCGATATTTCCGATGATCAGCTGTGCCGCGCGATTCTGGCGAATCTAAATCGTGCGGCACAGCTGTTGCCCCCCCCTCAAATTTCTCGTTCCCTGCCTCCTTCCCTCTCGTCCCTCCCTCCCTCCATTTCTCCTTTCCTGCCTCCTCCTTCTTCTCTTTCTTCCTTCCTCTTTTCTTCCCTCCCTCCCTCCTTCCTTCCTTCCTCCTTCCCTGCCTCCTTCCCTCTTGTCCCTTCCTTCCTTCCTCTTTTCTTCCCTCCCTCCTTCCTTCCTTCCTTCCTTCCTCCTTCCCTGCCTCCTTCCCTCTTGTCCCTTCCTTCCTTCCTTCCTCCGCGCATGCAGGGGAAGCGAACCGGTGGCAAGTCGTGGAGGATTTCACCACTGACGCAAAGGCAAAGACACACAGCCACAAACAAGCCGATCCCCGTTGCCAAGCCAGCATTGCTGGCTGTGCTTCCCACACCTCTGGCGATTCCTGACGGAACCTTCTTATTTTCGGAGACAGATCCAGAAAATGGCTGTTTTTTTTCACCGCAGGAAAACTGTTTCAGCTAGCAAAGCAGGTCATTTGCAAATTAAGCCTTACAAAATCTGGGAAAACGGTACCAGAGAGAGAGAGAGAGGGAGAGAAGCCAACTTCCATTGGGATTGCCCCACGAGAAAGACGCCAGCATTTGCCAGCCACTGGGAGTCCTCCACTTAACGACCACAATTCTGTTGCTAACCGAGACAGTGATCAAGTGAGCTTTGCCCTGTTTGATGACCTTTCTTGCCACAGTTATTAAAGTGAATGGCTGCAGTTGTTCAAGTAGTCACTCAGTTGTTAAATGAATCAACCTATCTTAAAGCATGGTGGCTGGAGGATTCTGGGAGTTGAAGTCCACCCATCTTAAAGCATGCCGGCTGGAGGATTCTGGGAGTTGTAGTCCACCCATCTTAAAGCATGCCGGCTGGGGGATTCTGGGAGTTGAAGTCCACCCATCTTAAAGCAGGCTGGCTGGGGGATTCTGGGAGTTGTAGTCCACCCATCTTAAAGCATGCCGGCTGGAGGATTCTGGGAGTTGTAGTCCACCCATCTTAAAGCATGCCGGCTGGGGGATTCTGGGAGTTGAAGTCCACCCATCTTAAAGCATGCCGGCTGGAGGATTCTGGGAGTTGAAGTCCACCCGTCTTAAAGCATGCCGGCTGGGGGATTCTGGGAGTTGAAGTCCACCCATCTTAAAGCATGCCGGCTGGGGGATTCTGGGAGTTGAAGTCCACCCATCTTAAAGCATGCCGGCTGGGGGATTCTGGGAGTTGAAGTCCACCCATTGTAAAGCATGCCGGCTGGAGGATTCTGGGAGTTGAAGTACACCCATCTTAAAGCAGGCTGGCTGGGGATATTGGGAGTTGGTCTACCCATCTTAAAGCAGGCTGGCTGGGGGATTCTGGGAGTTGAAGTCCATGTACTTAAAGTTGCCAAGTTTAAGGAACCCTGTAAGGCTATATTAATCAAAGTGGATTCCTGGGCCGTGCCCTTGAGAAGCCGCTGCAGAATTGTGGAGCAGGAATCTTCCCCCTCTGATGCCGCTGCATGGTGAATATTATCAGAGTTAGATCATCATCCTCCTCATCATCATCATCACCTTAGTCTTAATAATATCCCTCATTTGCTCTCTCCATCTGGCTGCTTTTCAGAAAAGGTGGCGAGGGGGAAATTGCAGCCTGGAGCCGTAGCTGAAAGGTTCTCGAAGTTAAAAGCACTTCTGTCAAAACAGACCAAAAAAATTAAAATAAAATAAAATCCTCAGGTGTAACAACAACAGTGCGGCTTCTAAAGCCAAACGTGTTAAGGCAACTGTGACAAACATTGCGGGGGGGGGGGAGGAGAGGCGTTGTTGCTTCCCACTGGGTTTCCATTTCCCTGGGGGAGGGGCTCGGGAGAATATCCCCTCCTCTCTCCCCCACTTTCTCCTCCCGGAGTGTCCTTTGAAGGCCTGCACCTCAAATTTGCTGATTGGGCTGGGTGGGAAGGGGAAGGCGATCGAGTCCGGCTCTCCAGATTCCCTCACATCGAATCTCCTTGTTTTTGGGGATGCTTATTTCATGGCTGAGGTTTAGACTTCGTGTCGGTTTTGTCCTGTTATGGATCCGGATCCGGTGGGTCTCTTCTTTTCTGAAAGGAGCGTCTCATCTCCCAAGGCCAGCTCTCTGAAGCAGCTTCCTCCTCTTCCTCCTTGCTTCCTCCCTCATCTTCTTCTTCCTCCTCCTCCTCCTCTTTTTTATCTTCCTCTCCTTTTCTTCCAACTTCCTCCTGTGCCTTCTCCTCCTTCATTTCCTCTTCTTCTTCCTCCATCCCTCCTCTTCCTCCTCCTCCTCTTCTTCTGCTGCTTCTCTTGCTCCTTCTGTTCCTCCTTTCTCTCTTCTTTTCTTCTTTCTTTCTCTCTCTCTCTATTTCTTCTTCCTTCCTTCCTCCTCCTCCTCCTCCTCCTCTTCTTCTTCACTTCTTTTCCTCCTCCTTTCTTCTCCTTCTCCTCCTCCTCCTTCTTTTCCTCTTCCTCCTCCTCCTCCTCCTCCTCCACCTCCTCTTCTGCTTCTCCTCCTTTCTTCTTTCTTTCTTTCACTCTCTTTCTCCTTCCTTCCCCTCCCTTCCTCCCTCCCTCTCCTCCTCCTCCTCTTCTTCTATTGCTTCTCATCCTCCTCTTCCCTCTCCTCTTTCTCCTCTTTCTGTTTCCTTCTTTCTTCCTCCCTCCCTCCCTCCCTCTCCTCTCCTTTTTCTTTCTCTCTTTCTTTTCTTTTTTCTTCCTTCTTCCCTGCTCTGCCTCCCTGCACCTACAACTCAATGCTTTTCTAAGCCGTTTTGCTGCTTGTGCTACGCAGCTTCATGAACCGCGGCAATAAATTTCACTGCTCTATGCAACAAGCTTATAAATTATTTTTTTTCCCTTTTTCAGCAAGTGCATCCAGTTTACCACCAGCTTTTGTATTCTTCTCCTCACTTTTATAGGCCTCGTAAAATAAAGTAAAAAAAAAGAAAAGTGAAATGAAATGAATGCATAAGAGATGCTTGAGGAAATGGGGATAGACTTCCAGATCTTGGCTCCTTGGCCATCTTATTAAAGTTTTCTTAGGGTCTTGGGGGCCTGTTCTGAGCCATCAGCTGGGAAAGAGAAGCTTCATCAGGTGTACAAGGATGGTGGGATGGAAGGAGGAGAAAGGGAGGGGGAGGGGGGAGGAGGAAAAGAGGGAGAAGGAGAAGAAGGAGGAAAAGAGGGAGAAAGAGAAATAGGAGGAGGGGTAGAGGGAGAGGGAGTAGGAGTAGGAGAAATAAGAGGAGGAGAGGGAGGAGAGGAAGAGAAGAGGAGAGGAAAAGAGGAGAAGAGGGAGAAGGAGAAAGATAAATAGGAGGGGGAGAGGGACAAAGAGGAGGAGAAATAGGAGGAGGAGAGGGAGAAAGAGGAAGAGAAGTGGGAGAAGGAGAAAGAGAAATAGGAGAAGAGGAGAGGGACAAGAGGAGGAGAAATAGGAGGAGAGAGGGAGAGGAAGAGAAGTGGGAGAAGGAGAAGAGGAGAGGAGAAGAAGAGAAGAGGAAGAAGAGGAGGAGGAGAGGAGAAATAGGAGAAGAGGGAGAAGGGAAAAGGAAATAGGAGGAGAAGAGGGAGGAAGAGGAAGAGACGAGAGAGAAGTAGAAGTAGAAGAAGGAGAAATAGAAGAAGGAGAGGGAGAAGGGAAAAAAAGAAATAGGAGGAGAAGAGGGAGAGGGAGGAAGAGGAAGAGAAGAGGGAGAGGGAAAAAGAGGAGGAGAGGGAGAAGGAGAAAGATAAATAGGAGGGGGAGAGGGACAAAGAGGAGGAGAAATAGGAGGAGGAGAGGGAGAAAGAGGAAGAGAAGTGGGAGAAGGAGAAGAGGGAGAGGGAGAAAGAAGAGAAGAGGAAGAAAGAGGAGGAAAAGAAGGAGAAGGAGAAATAGGAGAAGAGGGAGAAGGGAAAAAGGAAATAGAAGGAGAAGAGGGAGGAAGAGGAAGAGAAGAGAGAGTAAAAGTAGAAGAAGGAGAGGGAGAAGGGGAAAAAAGAAATAGGAGGAGAAGAGGGAGAGGGAGGGAGAGGAAGAGAAGAGGGAAAAGGAGAAATAGGAGGTTCCAAAGGGACCGTGGCTTTGCAGAAGGCCCGAAAAATCAAACCACCCACCGCCTCCATTCTGCAATCTTGGGGCCCTTTGCTTCTCCCCCTATCAATCCCTGGGGTTGCCTTTGCGAAGCAGGGAATGGCGGTGCCAATCCTCACCCCCCCCTTCCTCCCTTCCCCTCACCCCTTGGCCCCTTGGCCCAACGCTGGCCTTCATGCAGACCTGCTCCAAACACCCTGCTTGCATTTTTCTTTTGGCTTGCTCTTCCTTTCTGAAACTGCAAAAAAAAAAAAAGGTTTAAAACAACTAAAATGCAAGAGTCTCCAAGGGCTTTTTGGGTGCCGGGGGGGTCTAATGGGGCCGAGCCACGCAGAATCTTAGCGTAAGGGCACATGGTGTCTCTCTGCGTTAGAGTCTTCAGTGACAAGGGCACCTTTTGGCTCGCAGCCGGATGAGGGGAGGCACGGAGGAATCGTGATCCTCAGCAAATCCTTCCCGAAGAATTGGTGAATAATATTTCCAGTTTTGTCACATTGGGGGGGGGGGGGGGGAAGGAGAGAAAGTGGGACATTTACGATCCGGAGGCCCAAATTCCAGCGAACTGGATTTCCTTCTTGACCTTAGCTTGCTCAGGGATGGATTTGCGTTTTTTGCCACGCTTGGAGGGAAAATACTACACACCGTGTAGTATTAGTCTGTAATATTGGAGGGAAAATACTACACACCATGTAGTATTAGTCTGTAGTATTGGAGGGAAAATACTACACACCATGTAGTATTAGTCTGTAGTATTGGAGGGAAAATACTACACACCGTGTAGTATTAGTCAGGAAGCCCCAATTTTCAGAAACGCATGCATTAGGAAAACAAATATGCCCCCCCCAAAAAAAGTACTGCAGACGAAACGCACACAAGACACGTACGGGGTTTTCCGGCTGGCTTTTAAAATAGAATAGAATAGAATAGAATTTTATTGGCCAAGTGTGATTGGACACACAAGGAATTTGTCTTGGTGCATATGCTCTCAGTGTTACATAAAAGAAAAGATACGTTCATCAAGGTACAACATTTACAACACAATTGATGGTCAATATATCAATATAAATCATAAGGATTGCCAGTAACGTTATAGTCATACAGTCATAAGTGGAAAGAGATTGGTGATGGGAACTATGAAACGATTAATAGTAGTGCAGATTCAGTAAATAGTCTGACAGTGTTGAGGGAATTATTTGTTTAGCAGAGTGATGGCCTTCGGGAAAAAACTGTTCTTGTGTCTAGTTGTTCTGGTGTGCAGTGCTCTATAGCGTCGTTTTGAGGGTAGGAGTTGAAACAGTTTATGTCCAGGATGCGAGGGATCTGCAAATATTTTCACGGCCCTCTTCTTGATTCGTGCAGTATACAGGTCCTCAATGGAAGGCAAGTTGGTAGCAATTATTTTTCTGCAGTTCTAATTATCCTCTGAAGTCTGTGTTTTTCTTGTTGGGTTGCAGAACCGAACCAGACAGTTATAGAGGTGCAAATGACAGACTCAATAATTCCTCTGTAGAATTGGATCAGCAGCTCCTTGGGCAGTTTGAGCTTACTGAGTTGGCGCAGAAAGAACATTCTTTGTTGTCCTTTTTAATGATGTTTTTGATGTTAGCTGTCCATTTGAGATCTTGCGATATGATAGAACCCAGAAATTTGAAGGTTTCTACTGTTAATACTGTGTTGTCAAGTATTGTGAGAGGTGGAAGTATGGAAGGGTTTTCCTAAAGTCTACCACCATTTCTACGGTTTTGAGTGTGTTCAGTTCCAGATTGTTTTGGTTGCACCACAAGGCTAGTCGTTCGACCTCTCGTCTATATGCGGATTCGTCATTGTCTCGAATGAGACCAATCACTGTTGTGTCATCTGCGAACTTCAGTAGCTTAACAAATGGATCATTGGAGATGCAGTCATTGGTATACAGAGAGAAGAGAAGTGGGAGAGCACACAGCCTTGGGGGCCCTGTGCTAATTGTACAGGTATTTGATGTGATCTTGCTTAGCTTCACCTGCTGCTTCCTGTTTGTTAGGAAGCTTGTGATCCACTTACAAGTCTGTTCCGGTACCTGTAGCTGGTTTAGCTTAGTTAGAAGAATGTCTGGAATGATGGTATTGAATGCTGAACTAGAGTCTACAAAAAGGACCCTTGCATAGGTCTTTGGAGACTCAAGATGTTGTAGGATGTAGTGCAGAGCCATATTAACAGCATCATCTGTTGATCTATTTGCTCGGTATGCAAATTGCAAGGGGTCTAAGAGCGGATTCGTGATGGTTTTCAGGTAGGAAAGCACTAGCCTTTCAAAGGTTTTCATGACTACAGATGTTAGAGCAACTGGTCTGTAGTCATTCAGTTCCTTGATGGTGGGCTTCTTCGGCACTGGGATGATGGTAGAGCGTTTGAAGCAAGAAGGAACATAGCACATCTCTAGTGATTTATTGAAAATATGGGTGAAGAAGGGGGCCAATTGGTCAGCACAGACTTTTAAGCAAGAAGGAGTTATCTTGTCTGGGCCTGGAGCTTTTCCTGGCTTTTGTCTGTGAAATAGGTCCTGTACTTCCTTTTCTGTGATCACTAGGGGTTGTGAACCCAATGAAATGGGGTCAGTTGTAGGAGGCTTGGCTGTTGTTGGTGTGTCTGAGATGGGGTTGTGGAGATAGGTGGCTGTAGTTTCCTTTCAAACCTGCAGTAAAACTCATTCAGGTCATCTGCCAGTTGTTGATTACCTTCAGCCTGGGAAGGAGGTTTGCCATAGCCGGTAATATTTTTAAGAGTTTTCCACATGTTTGCTGGTTCATTTGCTGAAAATTGATTCTTTAGCTTTTCAGAGTAGCTTCTTTTTGCTGCTCTTATCTCCCTTGTTAGTGCATTTCTGGCCTGATTGTACAGCATTTTATCACCTTTTCTGTAGGCTTCCTCTTTGGAATAAAAATAAAAATAAAATATTTTAAAAAATATATATATATTATCCACAATTGGTAAAATAAAAATAAAAAGGAAGAATCTTGATGGGCGGCATTATTCAGACAGCCAAAAAAATAAAAATCAAAAATCAAAAATCAATCAAGATATCCAGCAGCACCTTGGATAGCACCAGATGTGTTAAAAAATACTTTGGAGCCAAAAATGCTTTCTTCTTCTTCTTCTTTCTTCTTCTTCTTCTTCTTCTTCTTCTTCTTCTTCTTCTTCTTCTTCTTCTTCTTCTTCTTCTTCTTCTTCTTCTTCTTCTTCTTCTTCTTCTTCTTCTTCTTCTTCTTCTTCTTCTTCTTCTTCTTCTTCTTCTTCCTCTTCTTCCTCCTCCTCCTCCTCCTCCTTCTTCTTCTTGAGGGAGCTGATCCCTCAAGAAAATCTTTCTCTACCCTCTTGCCCATCATTTAAAAAACAATGATTAGATTGCAGTTGATCGTTTTAAATTTTTTTTTTTAAAAGGGAGGGTTTTATTGCCCCGCCTCTCCTCTGTCACCTATGATTTGGATAAAAGCCCCAGCCATGGGGTGTCAAGGCGAAAGGAAATAGATATTCACGTAAATATAAAATGTTATTTAATATTATTTAAATGTTATTTAAATATTACTGAAACTTGTTTAAAAAGAAAGGTTTACTGATTTAAATATGTACTTAAGCGTTGTTTGAATGCTTAAATAGAAAGGTTTACTATGTAAATGTTACTTAAACACCGTTGAACTGCTGAATTAGAAATATTTACTTAAGTACCGAAATGCTCGACTTACAGCCACAGTTGAGCTCAAAATTTCCATTGCTAAGCAGGGCAGCTGTTAAGTGAGTTTTGCCCATTTTACGACCTTTCTTTGTTGCAGTCGTTAAGCGAGCCATGCAGTCGTTAAGCGAATCGGGCTTGTCTCATTGCCTTTGCTTGTCAGAAGCTGCTTGGGAAGGTCATGGATGACAATCAAATTATCCTGATCTACTGCAACCGTCATAAATACACTGGTTAGGATGTTGAAGAGCCCCGAGTTCAGATCTGGGGTTGAACCCCAATCTGCTTCACTTGGCTTTTTATGTGAACCCCTGAATTGATTGATCCCCAGAATTCAGCCAGGATCCCCTCCCTTTTTATAATGATGGGGGCTGAGCCAACCTGCTCTAAAACAAACCCACCATCTCCCTACCTCTCCGGCCTTTATCGACTCCCCTCGGAAAACAACTGGTAAAATATTGTTTTATGGATTAGCAGATGGACTGCGAATGAGCTAATAATGGACTTTGCTGATCAATGAGGTTCTGTAATGGCTGGAGAGCACGGAGCCAATCAGATCAGCAGTTCCACATCAGCTTGTCTTCCTCTCCTTCCTTTCCTCCCTTTTTCCTTTCCTTCCTTCCCTTCTTCTCTCTTCCACTCCTTCCTTCCCTCTCCTTCCTTTCCTCCCGCATTGTCCTTCCTTCTGTCCTTTTCTCCCCCCTTTTTCCTTTCCTTTCTTTCTTCCTTCCTTTCTCTCTCTCCCTCCCCATTGTCCTTCCCTCCCTCCCTCCCCATTGTCCTTCCTTCCTTCCTTCCTTCCTTCCTTCCTTCCTTCCTTCCTTCCTTCCTTCCTTCCTTCCTTCCCTTCTTCTCTTCCTCGCCTTCCTTTCCTCCCTCCTTTTTCCTTTCCTTCCTTTCTTCCTTCCTTACTCCCTCCCCCATTGTCCTTCCTTTCCTTCCTTCCTTCCTTCCCTCCCCTCCCTCCCTCCATTCTCCTTCCCTCCCGCCGTCCCTCCTTTTCCAGCCCTGCAAAAAGCCAAAATATGCTCAATGAAGCCGATCCGTTTGAGCCCCTCGTCTAGTCAGGAGCTGGCGCTGAGAACTTCCCAAAGGAGGGCAAGCTGGTTGTGACTCCTTCCTGCGATTTTATTTCAATCCTTTTTGCCATCTTCTTCACTGAGGTACACTGCCCCTGAACCTGCAGGTTCCACAGCGGGCCGGTGGTGACTGTTTCCTCTGATTTTTATTTTAATCTTTTTGCCATCTTCTTCACTGAGGTACACTACTCCTGAATCAGCAGGTTCCACCACGAGCTGGTTGTTACGCTCTTTCTTGTTTTGTCACACATCCAGCCAGATCTGCAGGCTGGATTTGACAGCTATTAAGGTAGCATCCGAGGACATCGGCAGTTCCAAGTAAAGTGGGTTTTTTTGGGTTTTGTTTTTTTTTTGCAAAATCAGGATATTCAGATCTAATAAGTTCAAAATTTCCATGTATCTAGGCAGCCCTTTCGGTATCGCTCCAAGGGCTCCTATTACTATTGGTCTAACCATTGCTTTCTTCCTCCACAGTCGCTCAGCTTCAATTTGCAAGTTGCGATATTTCGTTTTTGTTTTTTTCCTGGCTTTTTCTCTTCAATTCGTGCATCACCTGATATTGTAATGTTATTATTATTATTATTTACTTTATTCATTAAACATGAAACTCAGTCAACTGAACATTCAAAAAGGCATCACAAATACCATTGACTGGTGCTGATGGTTGATACGGGTTGCTGCCAGCATCCTACGTATCAACCAAGTACCTTCTTAAGATGTACGATGTTCCAAGTAACGCAGTGTTTTGCAGTTCCACTGGTGCTATTGCAGGAAGCTGCAATTTGTTGATGTATCCTATAAAATTCTTGGACATGGTACCGAGTGCCTCGATGACAATGGGTATCACTGTGACATGTTTCATCCATAGCCGTGTAGTTTCGATGGCCAGGTCGCAATATTTCATGATTTTTTTTCCAGTTCTTTTTCTTCGACTCTGGCGTCTCCTGGTACCGCAATGTCAATAAATTGTACATTTCGGTTATCGACAACTGTGATATCTGGTGTGTTGTGTTCCAAATGATGATCCGTTTGTATTCTAAAGTCCCACAAGATCTTCATCTTCTCTGCTGTTGTTGTTGTTGTTGTTATTTTGATGATGTGTGTGTGTTTGTTTCATTCCTTTCACAGTAGACGGATGCATCCATCGCGCTGCAGGACCTTTGCTGAAAGAGGAATGCCGGAGCCTGAACGGTTGCGAGACCGGAAAAGCGAAGATCTCCTGTGGGTACCGTCTCCCAGCTAGATGTGAGTAAATGCAACTTGCCAACTGGCAAATCGTTGAAGCCGATTCATTGAATTCTGTCAGAGGGAGAAAAAAGGGTTCAAAGAAAGGGCAGGGGAAAACTCAGGAGTTTTGAAGCCCATCCCTACAAGGAAGACTCTGAGAATCAGATTAAAGCTCAGAAAATCATTTTTTAAAATCTCTCCATGCAAGATGTTAAAGACGCTTTGATTGACAGCCAAGCAGGAAAGCAGATCACATACCCAATTTACTGAATCATGCAGAGTTGAGAATGGTTGCGTTGAAACTGACCGGAGCCGGAAAAATGTTTTTTTCACTTTGCTCCATGGCCCTGCCCTCCTTCTGCCCAGTAATGAAATTGGCTAGGTTAGGGTCAGAGGTCACACACATTTCCTCATGTCCCTGTCCATTTTCTTCCTCTGTTTTGTCAGCTCTCTGATGCCACTGACAGTGCAGGCGCGTGGCCTTGTCAGTTTCACTGGATTAGGTATGCTAGTGCGCAGCATCAGGATTCATGTCAGTTTCCCAGCTTTCTTCTAAAGCAGCACAGGATAAATTGCAAAAAAAGGGAAGATCGTTTTAGACTGCAATTAATGTCACCCAAACCTGGGTGTTTTATGACCCACGGGATACATATCCCTAATTCCTCCAAATTCAGGGTGATGGAGAGATCTAAAACTGGCATCACTTGTCAGTAAAACGGAGTTTCTTTATGATTCAGGTAGCCCTCACCTGTTCTGTCTCCTTCCCCACTTCGGATTAACGAGCTGGCCTTCAGCCAGTGGATTCATAGCTCTTATCAGTCCTGGCAGAGAAATCGCAGCTGCCTGCCAAAGTTCAAACAAATGACTCACGTAGCAAGACTTTCAGCTCTTTTTGAAACGGTTCAGCTAAACTTTTGCTTCCCGTGGAGTGAGAGCAGTCCCCAAGCTCCTTATATATCCTGTGGGGGTGGGGCTCCTGCCCCACCCTTCCTTTTGATGACGCCGCCTAATCTTCTGAATCAAGCCAAGCTTGATTATTATTATTATCAGCTGGGTCTGAAGGCGTAGCCTGGGGAAGGGAGGAATCAGGGGATGACGGCCTCATTACGTCCTCCGACTGGTCTGGTTCTGGCTCCTGGAGCCGAGCCAAAGGAATCGGTGCTCCCAAGGTAAGACTTACCGGCCCTTCCCCCTCACTCTCAGAGTCACTTTCGGGCATGGGGCCAGGTTCGGGGGCTGGAGTCACAACACAACCGCTACAAAAAAACAGTTCATGAAATTGGGTCAGTCAGGTGGGTACCTCGTTTTACAAACATGATGGGCAGGCTCCATGACGGTCATAAGTCGAGGACTACCTGTGCACAGGGGATAGGGTCTTCCCTCCAAATGGGGCTCCCTTCTAAAACAAACTAGATTTGGCCCCGCGTCCAACATTCTTGAGTTAAAATATTGTCGTGCCTCCGGCAAATTGTAATGTGATCCAAATGAAGCCCCCTCCCCAAGCGGGGGGCCAAAGGAATATATATATATTTTAAAAAGGCGAAGGGAATATTTTCTGCCTCTGCCGTCCCCTTTCCGAAGAGCGGTGGGGTGGGGAGGGTGGGGGAAATTGGCCTTTTCTCTGTCTTCGAAGTCGTTTGCTTAATTCTTAATAAAAAGGAATTAAGCAAATGAGGCGGTTGCGTATTAATCAGAGGCTCGTAAATACAGCTCGGAGTTCATCAGCCACTAAGTGAGCAAGGGAGGGGGGGCATCTTTGTTGGGAAAACAAGAAAGAACTCGGGGCATCATCGTAGATGGATGAGAAATAAGAAAAATGACTGGATTTGCTTTTGGGCCTGTCGCGTTCTGCCAATTCTCACCAAAGCGCCTCTGGATGGGCCTTTTCCCCGGCAATGCCAAATCGGAAGTGGGGGGGGGTCCTTCAGAGATTCTCTAGGCCACCCTCTTGCTCAGGGCAGGGTCGTGCCGGGATTTTTCGGGGTTAGAAAATTGATCCGGGCAGCCCAAAATATTTGGAAACGTGTAAGTCACATTGAAGACTGTGATTTCAATTGTCTGCAGGTTTAACCGGGGTGTTAAACAGTTCCGAAGCTGCACTTTTTGATGGAGTTATTTTTTTAGAGAAATAATAATAATAGTAATAAAAAGAACAGAAGGAAAAGGATGGTGCTAGAAAGAGCTGTAAACCCCACCCCACCCCATCCCCCAAATGCCATGGGGCAGCAGGTCCTGCCTGAGTTTGCATTTGCAACATTTGGGCTTTTGCAAATCCTGCCCTCAACTTTTCCTGCCCTCCATCCAAACAAGGGGGGGCAACCGGATGCCATCTAGATGAGAAGGAAGGTCCCTGCCAAGCCTCGGTTCTCTAAAGCGGGCACAGGAAGCCCGATCTTGCAAGGAAGGACCTGCCCGCCCCCCTGCACCCCCACACCCCCCAGCAAAGGTCCTTCTCTGCCCCTCACCCCCTCGGCGGCAGCTCCACGCCGGTCTCTCTGGCGGCCTTCCACATTCCAGGCACGTCCCTGAAGGTGCTTAACATGCAACGGAGGCAGGAACCGTTTCCTCTGGCAGCAGCTTCAAGTCACCCTGCCCTCTTGCCTTGCCAGGGAGAGAGAGAGGGGGGGGGGCTGAAGGAGAAGACAAGAGGAGGGGGGGACGGGCGATTTGGGGGAGTTGAGCACCTGTCTTTCCAAACGGAGCATCTCTTCTGGCAGGGCGGGTGGGCAGCGGTCAAAGGGGACACACACACACTCCGGGAAACCAGAAAGGGGTTGAAGGAACCCCTTCAACCTGGTGGCTCAGCCGGGAGCTCAAGGTTGACTCGGTCTTCCTTCCTTCCTGCCTTCCTTCCTTCCTTCCTTCCTTCCTTCCTTCCTTCCTTCCTTCCATCCATCCATCCATCCATCATTCATTCATTCCTTTCTTCCTGCCTGCCTGCCTGCCTGCCTGCCTGCCTGCCTGCCTTCCTGCCTTCCTGCCTTCCATCCATCATTCATTCATTCCTTTCTTCCTGCCTGCCTGCCTGCCTGCCTGCCTGCCTGCCTGCCTTCCTGCCTTCCTGCCTTCCATCCATCATTCATTCATTCCTTTCTTCCTGCCTGCCTGCCTGCCTGCCTTCCTTCCTTCCTCCCTCCCTGTGGTTAGAATGCAGCATTGCAGGCTAATTCTGCCCACAGTTGGCAGTTTGATTCTGACCGGCTCCAGGTTGACTCAGTCCTCCTTCCTTCCTTCCTTCCTTCCTTCCTTCCTTCCTTCCTTCCTTCCTTCCTTCCTTCCTTCCTTCCATCATTCATTCATTCATTCATTCCTTTCTTCCTGCCTACCTGCCTGCCTTCCTTCCTTCCTCCCTCCCTGTGGTTAGAATGCAGCATTGCAGGCTAATTCTGCCCACAGTTGGCAGTTTGATTCTGACCGGCTCAAGGTTGACTCAGTCCTCCTTCCTTCCTTCCTTCCTTCCTTCCTTCCTTCCCTCCCTCCCTCCCTCTCTCCCTCCCTCTCTGTGGTTAGAGTGGAGCATTGCAGGCTAATTCTGCCCACAGCCGGGAGTTCGATCCTGACCGGCTCAAAATTGACTCAGCCTTCCGTCCTTCTGAGGTGGGTAAAACAAGGACCCAGATTGTTGGTGGGGCAAGAGACTGACTCTGTAAACTGCTTAAGAGAGAACCGTGAAGCACTGTATATTTATTTATCACACTTTTTTATTTATTTATTTATCACACTTTTATACCTTCTCCGAAGACTCAGTGCTTGCTGAGTGCTGTTGCTTGTGGGTTTTGCTACATGAGAGTCAGGCCGGTCAAGTGGCGAAGATGCTAGCCTAGAAACCCAGAGACTCTGAATTCTAGTTCCGCCTTAGGTGCGAAAGCGTTAATTCGGGGGTGGGGGGGTGGGGGGTCCCAAAGGCGCTTCTCCAAAAGGCGGCTGGACTTTCTTGTACTTTTTCCCCCCCCTTGAAAACGTTTCGCTTCTCATCCAAGGAGCTTCTTCAAACCGAAAAAGTCCCGTTGCCTCTTGGAGAAGCAGCTGCAGGACAACCTGACCTGGATGATCAAGGATGGCTATAATTGGGGGGGGGGGGAGGATTTGATCAGATGTTGGAGGTATTTGGTCTCCCTGCACGCAACCTCTGACCTGCTTTCCTGCGGGTCCTAGAACAAAGCAGAATAACAGAGTTGGAAGGGACTTTGGAGGTCATCTAGTCCAACCCCGCCCCCGCCCCCGCCACGCAAGCAGAACTGGCCTCGTTGCTTCATAGCCAAAGCAGCAACAGACCGAACGCAATCACGTGTGGTTCACCGGCACGTATGACTCAGGACACGTGTCTTTCCATGGATGGAGGAAATCCAAGTGTGGCCGAGTGGCTAACCCAGGTTAGGTTGTGTGAACTAAGGAAGTCAGTGGGGGAAGCTTGGATTCGCTTAACAACAGAACCAGCACCCCCCAGAGGGATCACTGGGTCTGTGAAACCCATGTTGTCACACAGCCCCCCCCCAATTTAGAGACCCCCCCCAAGATGCCTGGGGATGCTCCCTGGCTTTTCAAACAATGGTAGCCAGAGGGAACTCGGCTACAAGAGCCCACTTCATCCCCTGGCCTGGGCTTCGCCTTCCTCTCAACGCAGAATATCTGGGGATTATGGGCCCTGTAGTACAAACGGCCACAATGCCTGGCTGGGAGGTTGGTCAAGATACCCTCCCCCCATCTACCCCCCCCCAGCTGCAGGGAGGGAAGGGAGACGCAGAGGGGCAGTGAAGGCCGGCTGGGCTGGGGGACGATGGTGGCTCTTCCTTGTGTTCCCCCCTCCTCTTCTAGCAGCCCCTTCCTCACCACTAGGGGGAAAAAAAAGACCGTCCCATGCCCGTTATGAGTTTTATCTCCCTATTCCAGGTGAGCGATGGAAGAATTATCCACAGGTGCACCAGGCAGACAAAAGGAAAGAGCAAAGAACTGGGGTGGGGGGGGGGAGAGGAAGAGGAGGGAAGAGATGCAAAGAGGAATAATAAACAGGGCTGCAAAGTTGCCCTGTTTTTGTTTTTTTAAATTCCTTAAAAAACGAGCTCTTCTCGCTTGCTTTCACCCCTCCTTCTGCAATGCTTCCCCCACATCAAAGGGCGGCAGAGTGTGTCGTGTGTGTGTGTTGTGTGTGCGCGCAGAGATGGGGCTTGGTCCCTTTGATTGGCATCAATGAGCAACGGAGAGATCCTTAGGAGGTGGAGGGAGGGAGGGAGGGGCTGGGCTGGCTCTCTCTCCTCTCCTGGTGTTTGCTTGGGTGATGCTGTTTTACAGGTGAGACGAAAGGAGGGATGGATGGCAGGGATGCTAGGACCACACCGGTCCAGAGCCACGCCCGTCCAGAGCCACGCCCCTAGTGGGCGGAGCCAGATCCCAGGGGGGAGGGGAAGTCGAGAGGGGGGGTGGAAGGGGCTCCCTTGAGCCTTCCTTCGCCACCCCCCACGCCTTCCTCCGGCTAAAACCATGGTTATTCCAAGAGAGCATCACAGCTTAGGCAAAACCCTGGGTTGTCCATCGGGAGGGGCGCAGGGACCCTCCCGATGGACGATCCGAAAAGTGGGGGGGGGAGGAGGCCAAAAAAGACCCCTCCCCGCTTGGAAAGACCCTTCCCGCCCCTCTGGCTTCGCCCCCCTCTCTTCTCCCCCCCCATCCAGAAATGCGCCCGAGAAGGGGGAAGCTGAAGACCCGACCGGGCGGGGGGGGGGGCTGCAAAGGCGGCGACCCCTTCCAGTCGGTAATTGGCAGGGGCGACGTCCAGGGCAAGCGGAGCTGGCATTTGGGGCGGGGGGCGGGAGGGCGAGATGGATGGGGGGGGTTAATTAACAGGCAGGAGATGCCGGGAGGGGAGGACAAGCAGCGCCCCCTCCCCGTCCCCCCTGCCAAATATGGGGCTGGGGCAGAGGCGCCCCCCCCCTTTTGATGATGATCCGAGGAGGGGCTCGCTAGTTGATGGGGGGGCGAGAAGTTGTGGTACCCTCAGAAGCCCCCCCTCCCATTGCTCTCCACAAAAATGCACCTTAAGGCCAGGAGGGTTTTTTTGGGGGGGGGGTCTTAGGATGTTCCCTAAATGCTCCAGAAAGCCTTTCAACACTTCCTTCTCTCCGTCCTTCCCCCCCCTTTTCCTCTTTTCATTCCTCTCTTTTATTTTCCTTCCTTTTTTCTTTCATTTATTTTCCTTCCTTCCCTCCTTTTTCTTCTTTCATTCCTCATTTCTTTTCCTTCCTTCCTTCCTCCATTTCTTTTCCTTCCTTCCCTTTTTCTTCTTTCATTTATTTTCCTTCCTTCCTTTCCTTCCTTCCTTTTCATTTCTTTTCCTTCCTTCCCTTTTTCTTCTTTCATTCCTCATTTATTTTCTTTCCTTCCTCCCTCCCTCCCTTCCTTTCATTTATTTTCCTTCCTTCCCACTTTTTCTTTTCCTTCCTTCTTCCCCCCCCTTTTCTTCCTTCCCACCTATTAATCTTTTCCTTCCTTCCTTCTTCTTGCCTCCCTCCTTTTCTTTCTTTCCTTCTTTCCTTGTTTTTCTATCCACTCTTTTTATACCTGCTTGCAGGAAACACCCACTGTTATCCACCTGGCTTCAGTGGGCCTCAGGAAGGCTGGCAGGTGTAATCCCAGGTTAAAAAGCCAGGCTTTTGGGACCTTGGGGAAGAGAGAGATTGTGTTGTGCCACACACACACACACACAGAGCCAGAAAAAGGGTTGAGAAACCCAATGATGGGGGCTGGCCTGTCACCCAAAAGAGCTGGGGGTGGGGATCAGATGCTTGTTAACATATACATATTGTAAGGCGTGATTTGGTTTATCAGATAAACCACAACAGACAGACCCAACATGCTAAGCCACAAAGCCATGTTTGGAAACCGCGGCAGCTCAATTCACACAACTGGTTAAAAACACACATGCAGATGCTTTAAAGGGGGGGAGGGAGGACTTCAGCCCCCCTTTGCCCAGCTGATGGGCAGAAAAATGCACTTTGGACTTGCTCAGGAGCACAGTCATCCAATTTAACATTGCCATTTTTGGTGTGTGAATATGTGCTGGGACCGGAGCCCTTATGGCAATGAAAACTTTAAATACTTGTTTTTGAGAAGCATTTTCATTTTTAACTCCTTGCTGGATTTTTCCCCCCTCCCTCTCTCTCCAGCTGCTGCCTCTCGGCTTCTTTGCCCCCCTCCCTGCCTTGTAATTGAATTTCACGCCAGGCTGCCTGCCTGCTCTGCTCCCCACCCCCACCCGTGACAGTTTCGGCTGCTAATTTCTTTCTTTCTTTCTTTTTCTCCTGTCTCTTTTCGACAAGAAGAGTGAAGGGGTTTTTCCCTTTCTTCTCCCCCCCCACCGCTCTTGCAGCAGCCACAGCAATCCATGAGATTAAATCGATTTGCTTGCAAATAACAGACTAACAAGGCAGATTTTTTTAAAAAAATTGGATATATTTCCCCCCCCCCTTTTAAAAATACCGTTGCTTTGAACGAACATCAGACTCAGCCTGCAGGAGTCCTTCAGAAGGCTGCCCCGAAGGTCATAATTTTTCCAAGAGAGAACGACCAGAGCCCCTTCCCATGTCCCCCCCCCGCTTTCCCTCCCTCCCCATATCACAAAAGAGCTACAGACACAAACTTTTGAGCGTGTGTTTTTTTTCCAAGCACACCCAAACTGGAACTCTCCACTCCCTTTTTCAAAAGTTGCTGCGTCTGTGGGCGTTCAACCCTTCGTGGTTCATTGACGGTTCGGCCCGAATTCAGGAGTTGGGCTAAAAATCTATTTTTATCAATCACAACAGCTTGATTTACACACTCACCTGGGTCTTGTCGCAATATATATACACGTTAAGTTGAATCCAGAGAGGCTTCAAGAGTTTATAAATTAGGCTTTTACGGCTTGGAGGCGCCGTTAACCCATTTTCCGTGCGTTTATTATGCAACCAGCCGGCTGGGAGCTCTTGGCAATTCTGCAGGATCCGTGGCAACTCCCAGTGGTTTTACCTGGCCTGGCTCTGCTTAACCCCCCAAAAGCTTCAGGAAAAGTTGGTGGCCTTGGTTTCCTTTTACCGCTAACTCTTCCTGGTGAATTTTTCCTGCATGACATGGCCAAAGTAAGTTAGATTGTCCTTTTGCGATTTTTTTTTTTTTTTTTGCCTTGTGACAAATCTGGATTTTACACTCAAGGACTTTAGTGTCCAAGGAATACGCAGGAATCTTTCCAGCACCCCCACTCAGTTTTTTTCTCCCAAACTGAGACTAAATCAGGGACACCTATTAGGACGCCCCCCCTCTCAGGTGAGACAAGAGTGCCTTTAGCTATGCCCCCCCCCTCTTTTCTTCCCCTGCCCAGCCTGGGCAAGAGCTGCCAGCCCTGGCTTGGGAAGATGGGCAACCACGTCAGCGTGTAAACACTGGGCAGAGAGGTCCAGCTGCTCGGACAGACACCTGGAGGGGGCCTAACCCTAGCCCCTTGCCTGATCAGCCCCCCTTCCCCCCTCCCATGGCATCAGCCCAGCTCCCCACAGCGAAGGCAACTGAGGCCCATGGTAGGCAGGACATGGGCAAATAGCCCCAGCTGCTTTCCTACCTCCCAGGAAAGGGATTGTTTAGCTCAATAGCACCCCCTGGTGACCCCAGCCGGCCTTCGCGCCCTGAGCCTGATCAGCAACTTCTTAGGAGGCAACAGGAAGGCAGTCGAGATTTTGGGGGAGCTCGGTCTCTTTCCCCCCCATCCCATCCCCCCCCCCAACTTGCCTTGATAACTCCTTCACCATTTGCAAAGCCACTTCACCTGTGCTTTTTGCTGGGCTACTCTGGGGTCCCTGAAGGAGAGGAATATGCCAGTAAAAGAGGTCTATCTAATCTTTCTATCTACCTACCTACCATCTATTTTTCTACCTATCTATCTACCAGTATTATCTATCTACCTACTATCTATCTATCTATCTATCTATCTATCTATCTATCTATCTATCTATCTATCTACCTATCTACCTACCATCTATCTACCTACCTACCAGTATTATCTATCTACCTACTATCTATCTATCTATCTATCTATCTATCTATCTATCTATCTATCTATCTATCTATCTATCTATCTATCATCTACCTACCATCTATGATCTACCTACCTACCTATCATCTATCTACCAACCTACCTATCTATCTACCTACCAGTATTATCTATCTACCTACTATCTATCTATCTATCTATCTATCTATCTATCTATCTATCTATCTATCTATCATCTACCTACCTATCTACCTACTATCTACCTACCTATCATCTATCTACCTACCTATCTATCTATCTATCTATCTATCTATCTATCTATCTATCTATCTATCTATCTATCTATCTATCATCTACCTATCTACCTACCTACTATCTACCTATCTATCATCTATCTATCTATCTATCTATCTATCTATCTATCTATCTATCTATCTATCTATCTATCATCTACCTATCTACCTACCTACTATCTACCTATCTATCATCTATCTATCTATCTATCTATCTATCTATCTATCTATCTATCTATCTATCTATCTATCTATCATCTACCTATCTACCTACCTACTATCTACCTATCTATCATCTATCTATCTATCTATCTATCTATCTATCTATCTATCTATCTATCTATCTATCTATCTATCTATTCTATATATAATACATATATTTGCAGATGCTTCCTTAAGTATCGTGCAGCAAGAATTAGGTCCCTGAAAGGGGAAGACAAGAACTCTTCCCTCCCATGTAGAATATGTATGATGCATGCATGACCGATGCTGACTCTGCCCAGTTTCAAACCATTTATAACAGATTGCGAGAGAGCATTGCTTTTTTTTTTTTTTTAAATCTATTTAATCCAAAGGAACGTTCTTTGGGCTTTTTTTTTTTTTTGGTCTTTGGAGGCTCAAGCTAAAGAGAGAGAGGGATTGACTCCTCGAATCAGAAAAAGGAGTTTCCAGAAACTCTTGAAAAAAGAAAAAGAAAATTTGGGAAAAGGAAAAGGAGAGCCAGGGATGAGCCAAGTTCCTAATGATCGGTTCCTCTATCTTGCCATGCCAAAAGGAGCCAAAAGGGAACGACAATCATTCCGAGGCTGGATTATGTAAACTTCATTTTCACAAAAGGGGACATTTATATATATAAATATATATATGTTTTCTGAGGTTTTCACGGGTGTTTGTATGTAGGTCTTTGGTTGTTCGGGTTTTCTCCCGTGTAAAATTGGAAGTGTCTTGCCGACGTTTCGACGTTGCTCCCAGAAGCACGAAGCTGAAGCCTGAAGATGACGAATGAGACTTCGTCAAAACGTCGCCAAGACACTTCCAATTTTACATGGGAGAAAACCCAAACAACCAAAGACCTAAATATATATATATATATATATATTTGTTTTCTGAGGTTTTCACGGGTGTTTGTATATAGGTCTTTGGTTGTTCGGGTTTTCTCCCGTGTAAAATTGGAAGTGTCTTGGTGAACAACCAAAGACATATATATATATATATATATATATATATATATATATATATATATGTATGTATGTATGTATGTATGTATGTATGTATGTATGTATGTATGTATGTATATATGTATATATGTATATATGTATATGTATATAGCTGGATAAGTGGGTGGCTAAGTGGACGCCGAATGGAAGGGGTCCAAGAACGGCTACATGAAAGCAGGATAGATGGTTGTGGATTAGGGGAGGGGGAAACACCCCCACAGGCTATGGAGCAAATTATTTGAAAGCTCTCAATTGCTAATTTGTAAAAGTATTTCAAGTATATCGCAAAGTCGGTTTGGCTCTGCTCCACAGAGGGGGAGGGGGGAGCAGTGCTGCTCTCACCCAGCTCTCTGAGCAAGTTAGGGAGGGGGGAGATTTCGGGACCGCTTCTAGCGACACCCCACTTTTGCCTTCCAGTTGTGATTCACACAGTGGGGCCCATCGCCCAGGGGCAGCCCAGTTCCTCGCAGCAGACGGAACTCGCCGACTGCTACAAGAACAGCTTGAAACTCGCCCTGGACAACAAGCTGCAAACTGTGGTGAGTAGACCAAGGAGGGCCTGGAAGCCTGAGGGCGGGTCACCTTGTGGTCCCTCCATCTCTCTTCCGCAGCACTAACAGCAATACCCGCTCGTCCCTCGAGCTGGAGACGATGGGAGCCGGAGTCCATAACGCGTGGAGGTCATGCCTCATTGAACGCTACTTAAAAATGGATGAATGGGACCAGCGTTAATCTGTCTATCTGGCTACAATGAAGAGGGTGGACTTCAACTCCCAGAATTCCCCAGCCAGTAGGGGCTTCTGGGAGTTGAAGTCCACATCTCTTTTAAAGTAGCGAAACACGGATCTAATTCATCTATTTCTAAGTTTTGCCGGCAGTGAGAACCATCCACCCGTGGAAGAGAAGTTGCCTTCGGAAGTTGTGGGAGCTTCATCCCTGGAAGCTTTCAAGGAGAGACCGGATGGTGTAAGGTCTCCTGCTTAGGCAGGGGGGTTGGACTAGATGACCTACAAGGTCCCTTCCAACTCTGTTCATCTGTAATTTGAACTTACCTTGGCAGGTAAGCAGCCAATTGGATTTGTTCCCAGGCTCAACCTTCTGCTCTATTCACGTCTGGGGCAGAAACACAGAATAATATTTACCGGCTGACAGTCTCCAACTTGAGACATGTTGGGGAAGACCAGAAGTGAGGAAAGGGGAAGGGAGATAGACTCTCTAGCTACAGCTAAAGGGCCAACTGGGGTTTGAGATATCAGTTCCAGAGATGCTCCCAAATTTTTCCAGATGAGCAGTTTAACATCAGTCCATCTGGCACCATTGATGGATGAGAGACAGACCCAGGGGCTTTTCAGCAAAGGTTTGAGGAAGCTCCGCTTCGTTCCCTTCAGAGGCACCGACTTACGACCCACGAGGCCCAGCCAGCTTCGGATACTGTAATCCAACGCGTTTGCAGAATAACAGAGTTGGACGGGACCCTTGGAGGTCTTCTAGTCCAACCCCCTGCTCGAGGAGGAGACCCTGAGGAAAACACCCTCCAAAACACCGTGGGGGTGGGGGGGTGGAGAGATTACAAGGGAAGGACGGGAAGAATTTACATATTTCAACCGATCCGAGACCAACTCAACGTTGCTGCGAGTTTTGACTCGAAGGATTTCTGGGTATGTTATCAATTTATTGTCCCCGCCTGCACAAGATGCATTTAATCCACCTCATCCCCTTTGGAAGAAAAGAAAAGAAAAGAAGAAAAGAAAAGAAAAGAAAAAGGATTTATCCCTTTTCTCATCTTTGCATGAGAGAGAAAAGTTTTAAGCAAAACCTGGGACCATTTTGTAGCCGAGTGAAGCCCCATCCTTAACCACCTCTCTTCATATTTCTCTCTGCTTACAGGCCTTTCCCTGCATTTCCACCGGGGTCTTTGGTAAGTACCAAGGCAGGAAAGAGAGAAAGGTGGGCGAAAGGTAACTCCCTAGAGATTCAGCAGCTTCCCACGTTCTCCCACAGGCTACCCCAATGACGCTGCAGCAGAGGTGGTTCTCAACACATTACACATTTGGCTAGAAGATCACAAGGACAAGGTACTACAGGTTGGCCCATGGTTGGATCTGGAAAAAAACAGTTTACCTCTGAGCAAAGACACAATATTAGCTTCTCAGCCAAGGCCTGGCCTTTGCAGGACGTACTGTAGGATGGGAAGGGCGGGGGGGAATTCTTTTAAAGGGATTATATAAACCCAGGCAAAGCCCTATTGCAAAGTTTGGAGTGGTGCTTTTAGTTAAATAGAAATTGTCCTCCACTTACAACCATCGGTTTAGTGACAAAAAGTTAAAAGCCAACAGTGAAAAACATGACTTACCTGTGTTAGAAATCACTTCTAAGAGATTAATTAGGGATGGACCAGACACAACTCTTGAGAAATTATTTTTAAAAAAACTGCTTGGCGTAAGTAGCGCTACCCCTAACACCGAAGGCAAAAAGTTGTAAATCTAACCCAAACGCTAATTTGAGATGGTATCTTTAAACTTGAATTGGTGCCAGTTGCAAGCAATGCATGAAGGTGCCCCCCCCCATTTTGAAAATGCCATCCACCTCGCTCCCCTCCACCAACTTCCTTCTCCTGCTAACCGTGGTTGTGTCTTGGCCAGGTTGAGCGACTGATCATCTGCGTTTTCCTGGAAAAGGACGATGAAATTTATAAGGAGAAGCTGCCCAAGTTTTTTCCTATCGGTGAGTCACTGCTTGGGGCCTCTGTCTAGATCAGTGTTTTCCAACCCGGGTAACTTTAAGACGCGTGAACTTCAACTCCCAGAATTCCCCAGCCAGTTTGCTTTGAGTTGGGTGGACTTCAACTCCCAGAATTCCTCAGCCAGCCATGCTGGCTGGAGAATTCTGGAAGTCCACTCGTCTTAAAGTTGCCTGGGTTGAGAAACAGAGATTTATCTGGGCGGTGAAAGGACAATCAATGGCTTTCTTGGGAACCATCATCTCCCTCCTCTCGTTTCCAGCCTGACCCTCACACTTCCCATGCTCCGAAAGCGGTAAGCATTTCCCAGCATGGTGTGCTAAAGTGCAATCCTGGGAAACGCATGTTTGTGATTCGGCCCTAACCGTTTCTTAGCCTGGTTTTTCGCTCACTAAAACTTGTGTTTCCCCTGGCCCAAGTTGGGAAGATACAGAAGGCCCCCCACAAAGGGATCGCCTTCTGGGCTGCAGGGGTAGTCCTCGGCCTTATTCGTTTAGTGGCCGAAGCTACGAGACTGGAAAAAAGGCACTTACCATTGGTCCTCGCACTTATGACCATTGCAGCATCCCCAGAGACGGGATCAAAATTTGGATGCTTGACAACCGGTGTGTATTTACCACGGTTGTAGCATCTCAGGGTCCTTGCGATTAAAAGTCGGCAATTGGTTCGTGTTTATGACGGTTGGGCCGTCCAGGAGTCATTGTGATCCCTCCCCCTTTTGTGACCTTATGACAAGCACGGTCAGATTCGCTTAATAACCGCACGATTCTCTTAACGGCTGCAGCGATTTCCTTAACACGGCCAAACAAACAAAAAATTTGTAAAGTTGGACACGACTCGTTTTACAACCGCCTTGTTTAGCAATGGACATTCTAGACCCCACTGTATAATCAAGACCATACGAAGTCATACCAAAGACCAGTCTGTCTTTTCTCCTTTTATGCACAACCAATGACAAGAGAAATTCGACAGGAGCAAAATAAAACTCCCAGAGGTTTTCGGTCAGTTACGGCATCTTCCGTTTTATTAAAAGATGCAGAGAATTTTAGCCTTTCTGGGTTGGACTCTCCTCACCTCCCAGACGAATGCGGATTTTTTCATCTTCCACGCCACAAAGCCAGGCTCTCCAACTTGCCTTAGATTCAGCCCCCCTGGCAGGAAGGGTTAAAAAAAAAAAAGGCAAGTAACAGGGAGCAGCAAAGAACAGGAATGAACAAATCAGAATATGGCCTCATTAAGGGGGACAACATTCCCACCTTTGGGTAAAGTAAGCAAGGGTGGGCTGCTGTGGGTTCGGGAGAACCTCTAGCCAAGATTCTGTGCCGTTCAGAGAACCCCTAAATCCCACTCTTGGCCGGCCCTGCCTACCCCGCCCCGCCCCTCCCCGGAGTCCCCACGCAGCCTGTTTTCGATGCAGGTAAGTGCAGGGTGCGTGCGGAGGCTCAGGGAGGGCAAAAAATGGGCCTACCAGAAGTTTGGCCTGTTTCCAGCCTCCAGAGGGCCTCCAGAGCCTGGGGAGGCTGTTTTCACCCTCCTGGAGGCTCGAGAAAAGCCTCCGTAGCCCGGGGAGGGCAAAAATGCCCTCCCCCCCCACATGCCATGGTGCAGAAGGCCACCATGGCCACGCCTACCCAGCAACTGGGCAGAGAACCCCTTGCTGAAGTTTTTGAAGCCCACCCCTGAAAGTGAGTAACAGGCCTAGAATCATCTCAGCAAAGTCAGAAAACAACAAATTTTAAGAAGAGGAGGACTAGAACAATCAACAGTTGGTCGTAATTCTCTCCGCCCTATGCAAACACAGGTAAAAGTTTAACGCCGGCTTTAAGTTTATTCATGTGTATGCTGCCCACCTCACTCTGAAAACAGACTCTTCGCACACATTGTCTTTCTCCATCGCTGAAGACAGGACGTGTTCCCACCTTGCCCGCCTCCCCCCTAAAAGGTGCCACACAGACCCCCACGGTGGTTCTTGGCAACCGGGGCTCACACGGTTTGTCGGAAAATGGCCGGCAACTCTTACCCCTAAATCCTTCTTCCCAGCAGATCCCTGTGAGGAACCTCTGTCCTCAAAGCTCTGAAGTGGCTTCCTGCAAATCCGGCTGCTGCCTCTGCAGAAGGAGACGCCGGATCTTTTCCGAGGGGCCAAAGCTAGAAGACAACACCCACCCAGCTTCCCTCAGGCGCCATCGGCCGCAATTCCAGAATAAAAAATGGCAAAGATGATCCAGTTGTGCCAGAGAAGCCTGGTGGATGGATGGTGGAGGGAGGCGGGTGAGTAGAAGTGGGACTCGAATTTCATGTGAAAAACACACACACACAGAATTACATCTGCCTACCCAGAGGTGGAATTCAGCCGGTTTGTGCCAGTTCGTACCGGTTCACCTGAACCGGTAGTGGAAATCGCGGGTGAATTCACCCGCTCGCTCCAGTCTTATGCTCTCCTACTTAGGCACATTTTTTAGCTGCGTGCTAGCTGCGCGCAAGCACAGCGCATGCGTGGAAGGCCGCAGGCATGCGTGGAGGTGGCGAGCACAGCACATGCGTGGAAGGCTGTGCACACGCTCACATTTGTGAACCGGCAGGTAAGTGAATACCATCTCTGCGCCTACCTACTTGATCCACGCCTCCTGGTCTATCCTGACTTATATTTAAGCTACTGAGAGTTTTAAAACACTTCCTTTTGGCAGATGATTTGCCGCGCCTAGCAATGTTCTGCTAAAGTGGCTAAAAAAAAAAAAGAGGAAAAAATAAGAAAGCCGTTGCTCTGCGTCTCCTCAGGGAATCGGGACAAAAGACCAGAAGGGGGGGACTTTTCTGCTCACTTCGGCACAGCGGCAAAATCGGGGCAGTGGGTTGCTAGATGCCGTCGGCCAGCGGCCAAGGAATGCCTCCCCCCCCCGGGACACGATGCAAAACAAACAAACAAACAACAAAACCCAGCTGCAGGTGTCTCTGCCCAGGAGATGGTTCAACAGCAGAGAAGACGTGATACAGCTAATCTCTGAGCAGGGTGGGTTTGATTGAAATCAAGTTGACTGAAATCACGATTGAAATCACTAGTAAAAAGGCTTGATTTAAAAATCAACTTGATTTAAATCAGGGGGTCTCCAACCTTAGCAACTTTAAGCCTGGCGGACTTCAACTCCCAGAATTCCCCAGCCCAGCAAAGAACTGTGATAAGTTGAGGACTACCTGCAGACAACAGCCTTAATTTAAAAGGAAAAAAAAAAAGACACAGAAGGAATCTGAATTAAATTCAGGAACGCACTGAGGAGGAATTGGGGATCCAATAGACTGACTTCTATGAAAGGGGTAACCGGATGGTCCCCATCTGGAGTCGACCAGAGCTTGCCCCGCACATTTCCCTGCTCAAAGTTATTTCCTCCCAAGCTTGAGGACTAGGATCTTGCCGAGGACGAATTTTTTTCCCCAAAGTGATCGCCGGTGTGTGCCCTAAGGCAGGGATCTCCAACTTTGGTCCCTTTAAGACTTGTGGACTTCAACTCCCAGAGTCCTTCAGCCAGCAAAGGGACCAAGGTTGGAGAGCCCTGCCCTAAGGGCCCTGGGCCCTCCCTCATCGGCTGGGGCAGAGCGGGCTTCCTATCCCAGAAACACTTAAGAGAGAAGCCAAAAAAACAAACCAGGTTGTCTCACCGGCCTCCCCTTTAATAAAACACAGAAGAGTGTAACAACAAAAGCAGGGAAAAATATATAATAATAAACAAACCAAAGTGAGCAAGACAAGTAGCAGGAACGATCACCATTTACAAGCACAGACGAGGCTGCCCGGCGAGTTGGGGGGGGTGTGTTATAGGAAAACAGGCGGGGCAGGGAACGCCGGGATATGGGGGTGTGTGTCAGCAAGGGGGAGGGGGAGAAAGAGAGAGAGGGGGGGGGAAGGGGGGGGCTGGCTGACCAGCCACCTGCCTCGCTCCTACCCCCCACCCTCTTATTTATACAGGATGTCGTAGTGTCCTGGTCTGTAGAGTAGATACACTTTGGGCTCCGAGCCTTCGGGGAAGACGTGGGGGTTGGTGGTGCCGCCCTCGCCCCGATCCATGTACTCCACCTGGATGGAGACGTTGAGGGCCTGAGCCAGGGCGATGATGTGGATGTGGTCGCTCTCCTTGCACATGGGCTCCACTTCCTGGAAAAGGCAGGGAGAGAGAGGCGGGGGAGGGGGGAACAAGAGGCGGTTTGAGGGGGCACCAGGCCTGCAACCAAACAGAAGTATGTCCCCCCCCCAGGCCTGCGACCCAGCTCTTTTGCCTTCAAGAGGACTAGAAATGCAGGCCCGAGTGATCTTGGGTGGCCAATTAAGTTTTATAAATAAAACACAAGCTTTGCTGGATCTGCGGAGGCCTCGGAGACCAGTTTCCCATTTACCCTCCGAGCTGCAAGTCATCCTGCCTGTCTCCGACCAAAGTGGAGGAAGAGTCCTGACTTTAAACCCATCCGTGTTTAAATGGGGTCCCCCATCATTCTGGGGTTCTGGGTCATTTGCACGATGCCTTCCCATGGGCCTTGGAGTTGGGGAGCTGATGGCAGGGGAAGCCCCGAAGTTTTGAGTCTTTGGCTACTGGCTACCAGGCCTTTCCCGGAGCACTGACCATTCTCCCCACAACCTTTCCGTGAGGGTGCAGTCCTTCCTCAAATGGGATGGAGTACCCCATTGTTGAATCCAACATCCCTCCCCCCGTTGTGAATGCTTTTTAAATGGTGTCATTGCAATTGTGATTTAGAAATTCCAGCCAATCTATTGCCAATAAGGTAAAGGTTCCCCTCACACATATGTGCTAGTCGTTCCCGACTCTAGGGTGCGCTGCTCATCTCTGTTTCAAAGCCGAAGAGCCAGCGCTGTCCGAAGACGTCTCCGTGGTCATGTGGCCGGCATGACTCAACGCCAAAGGCGCACGGAACGCTGTTCCTTTCCCACCAAAGGTGGTCCCTATTTTTCTACTTGCGTTTTTTTTTTTTACATGCTTTCGAGCAGCTAGGTTGGCAGAAACTGGGACAAGGAACAGGAGCTCACCCCGTTATACGCGGCAGCACTAGGGATTTGAACCACTGAACTGTCAACCTTCTGATCGACAAGCTCAGCGTCTTACCCACTAAGCCACCACATCCCTTATATTATGATATCCCTTATTGATGCCAGTAATCACAGATTATTATCATCACAGCCATATCCTTACCCCTAAGGCCAGTGTTTCTCAACTTTGGCAGCTTTAAGATGGGTGGATGTCAACTCTGGGAGTTGAGCTCCACCCACCTTAAAGCCGCCAAGGTTGAGCAAAACTGTTGTTCTAGGCCAACCAATAGCCAGTGTTTCCGTTTGACCTTGGTTTGAAATAATTACCCCTTCCAAGGCTGCTCAAAGTCCACGAGCACACACAGCTCTTCCTTCCTCTCTTATCATGAGGACTAGAAATTCCAGTCACAATGAAGACTAAATCGGAAGAGCATAAGGGCTCTCAAAAGCGGAGAAGGGCTGGCCTCAGCTCTGTCTTCCCGCTCTTCCCCTCCAGCCCCAAATTAAGTCATTTTGTTGTGACCCAGGTTCCTGGACCCGGACTCCTGGACTCGGATGATTCAGAAAGTGAGGGAGAAGACCTGGCCAGCCCTGCTTCTCTTGAGCCCTTTCCCTCCCTGGCACCCACTCAAAGGGATGGGGAGGGGCCGGCACAGCCTGATTCCATGGAGCCTCCTTCTGATTTGGCAACGCCCCAAGAACAGTTTTGGAGCGATGCAAGGTCACGTAGACGTAATCGCCGTGCGCAGCAGCGGAAGAGTTGGGACAAAGCCAAGTCATAATTGTCATGCAGTGACATCTGCAGAGACTATAAATAGGAGGCGGGACTTCCTGGTTTTTTGTCTTGGACAAAGTAATGAGTTGGCGCGAGCTAATGAATTGGCGCGAGCTAACTATTTCAATGGAGGGAAGAATATATTCGTGAGTAATTCTGGCCTTATCTATAATTTCCTCGTTATCTCCAGAAACTTGGCAGGCCCGTGGGTAGACGTGGCCAGGACATGTATCTATGTAAATAAAAGGAAAAAAAAGGAAGGCCTCTGACGGACTCTTTGCTGGGAGTATTGGGGGAAGGGAAACAGAACACATTTCCTTTTCGATCCCCCCCTCCCCCCTCGCCATCCCCTCCCCTGACCTGCTGGCAAAACTCCTTTATGTTCCGTCCTCCCTCGATGAAGTGCTCGAAAAACTTGTTCTCTCGTTGCAAGTAGCCGGACGTCAGCAGCCGTAAGTAGACGACAAGGTAATCGGAGGTGCTCTGGTCATTGAAGGAGCCCAACAGCTCCCCGACGGTGATCTGTTTCTCCACTTGCTCTATCAGGTCCATGAACTGCAGGGATTCAAAGGAGAAATTTTGAAAGGGGGGGGGAGGGGTTTCCAACGAAGGAACAACCCCCCCCACGACTCACAGATTTTCTCCTTCCTGCCTCTCATCTGTCCATTCCCAAATCCTGCCCACCCCCAAAAAACCTCCTTTTTAAATTCCCTCCGTACATCCTATACAGGTAGTCCTCGACTTACGTCCTATAACGGAGCCTCGCGTTTCTGTGGCAAAGGCGGGGCTGTTGTTCAGTGAGCTCTGCCCCATTTAATGACCTTTCTTGCCACAGTTGTTAAGTGAAACTCGTTACGTTAGTGACCCAGTTGTTTTAAGTGAATCTTCCTTTTGCACACTGAGACTTTGCGTGTCGAAAGGTGTGCCCCGGGACGCTGCAGCCGTCGTAAATGCGAACCGGTTGCCGAGCGCCTGAATTTCAATCACGACGGAGGTGAGGTTCACAAAGTCCTAAAAGCTGCCAAGTTTGGAGACACCCCCTCCCCCTCCCGGGTTTTAGACCACAACTCCCATCACCCCCAGCCAGACTGGATAGTGGTGGCCCTCGAAGGCCAGGGATGTGGGACCACCGGGCCTTACCGTATTATGGAAATCCTCAATGGTGAATTCCGTGAAGCCCTGGGAAACCAGGACGCTTTTGCTTTTCGCCGCCACTTCTTTGAAGCTGAAACGAGACCCCCGAAAGCGTGAATCTCTGGACTGGGCTGGCGCCTTAAAAACCCGCTGGTGCTCCGGGATTCCCCTTCCCGTCTTTCCCATCCCGGGGATTCCCAAGCCTACCGCTGCAGCTCCTTGCCGTCCTCCAGTAGAGCCTCCAGATGGGAAAAGCCAAACGCTCGGTAGAAGCAGTTCCCGTCCGGCCTCGTTTTCCGAATGAATGAATACTTCTTCAGCAGATCCTGGGCCGGAAGATAAGCGGAGAGGGGCCTCAGCATCTCTAGGGTTTCCTGCCTAAGCAGGGGGTTGGACTAGAAGACCTCCAAGGCCCCTTCCAACATTCCATTCCATTCCAATTCTAATAATTCTAATTCCGTTTTATATTATATTCTCTATTCATTCTCTATTCTATTCTATTCTACTTACTCTGTTCTAAATCCTATTCATTATTCTAATCTATTCTAATTCTATTCTAATTCTATTCTAATTCTAATTCTATTCTATTCTATTCTATTCCTTATTCTATTCTACTCTTCTATTCTATTATTTTATTCTATTCTATTCATTATTCTATTATAATTCTATTCTATTCTATTTTCTATTTCCTATTCTATTCTATTCTAATTCTATTCTATTCTACTCTACTCTATTTACTGTTCTATTATAATTCTGTTATAATTCTATTCTATTATAATTCTATTCTATTCTATTCTTCTATTCCTTATTCTATTCTATTCCTTATTCTATTCTATTCATTATTCTATTCTAATTCTATTCTATTCTACTCTACTCTATTTACTCTGTTCTATTATAATTCTGTTATAATTCTATTCTATTATAATTCTATTCTATTCCTTATTCTATTCTATTCCTTATTCTATTCTATTCTATTCTATTCTATTCTATTCTATTCTATTCTATTCTATTCTATTCTATTCTATTCATTATTCTAATTCTATTCTATTCTATTTTCTATTCTTTTCTTATTCTTATTCTTATTCTATTCTTCTTTGAGCTCAGGTCTATCTCAGGGATCTCGCCGAACTTAGTTACTTTAAGACTTGTGGATCTCAACTCCCAGCCAGCCACACGAGAGATGGTTGCCACGTTTGGAGACATGCTGGCTGCAGGATTCTGGGAGTTGAAGTCCTCGAGTCTTAAAAGTTGCCACGTTTGGAGAGACCCCCCTGACCTACCTGACAGCAATTCCTGTTTCTCAGAAACAAAGAAAAGCTTTGACCCCACCCCCACCCATTAATTCAACTGAGTTTTAAATTGCCAAGAACACAGTAAGGGATGCAAAGCGATTCCCCCCACCCTTTTCTTGTACTGAGTAGCATAGCAGGGGAAGGATATTGCAAAATCCCCATTCCCGCCCCACTCTGGGGCCAGCCAGAGGTGGTATTTGCCGGTTTTCCGAACTGCTCAAAATTTCCGCTACCGGTTCTCACGAACCTGCTGGATTTCACCCCTGGCTGACCCTCACCTTGATCTTCTGCTGGTATATATGGTCATCGTCCGCATACTCCTTATACAGGACAGTCAGGTCCATCCTCTCTGAGACTAAAGGGTTCTGGACAGCAATCTTGGAAGAAACAGATTGAATCAACCCCCAGCCACCCAGTGCGGCAACTGAAATAGAACCAGCCTCTGTCCATCTCCCACGAGCTATTCCACCCCCATATGCCACAGACGGACGTTAACATGCTCACTGCAAACAGAGATCATCCAAACACATCGCCGGTCGTCATCTACATTGAGAAACGCACCATAAAGGCAGTTCTCAATTTTAACACTGGTTGGTTTGTTTTGCAGCGGTCGTTAAGTGGATCGCCGTGGTTAAGTGACGACCGCGCTTGTTAAATGAACCCATCGTTCAGCATTGTTGCCAAGAAACAGATGTAAACACAGCAAATGGCTGTAAATTTGGGAGGGAGGAATTGTAACTTCGGAACCGGGCGGTGAGTATCTTCGGGGGAGGGTGTCTGTTGCAACTTTGAACCGTTGCTAAGTGATTGGTCATAAGGACAAGGACTATCTATACCCCTTGAGTGGTTCAGGGTGGCAGTGGGATAATCTTAGGCAATTATGCAGGACCTCAGAGAGGTTCAAGGAAGTGGCAGTGGGCAGAACACACTTGAAGCATGTCTACAAATAATGTATAATTTTTTTTGGAGGGTGTGTGTGTCCCTGCCGGGGCCCTGAAGCAGAAGACACAGTAGCTCACCTCCTGCTGAATGCGATCCTGTTGGGCCATTATGGCTTCATCGTAGGCCAAGCAATTCACTCCTGAAATTGAAGAGAACAAAATGACTTGAGAAACAAAATCCAGATGATTTTGATGATTTACCATCATCCCCCACCCCATGCTGAGGTTAAGGGGGAGAGAAAAAAAATAAACAGATGTCGTTCCAGAAGCTCTCTCTAAATCTTGGCCCTTCCAGATGTGCCACGCCAATCAATATCCACGAGGCAAGCGAGGCCAGGGGGCTTAACAGGTCTGCCTGAGCTAAAATTCAGTTGTCAAAAAAATAATAATAATAATAATAATTATTAAGAAACTCGCGGCAAAAATGTCAAAAGGCAATAAAGACAATATTTTTAATTAATTAATTTATTTATTTTGCAAAAGAAGAAATCGACACATTCCCTTAATGGACGTTTTGCAAAACGGCACACTGGATTTTATTTTCGTCTCGGGCTTTACATCCAAGGCACTATTTACATCTTCCAAAAATTAAAAAGTTTTCACAGGCCGTTATTTCAAAGAACGCCGATCACCTTCCCGGGGGGCCCAGTCTGTCTTCCCCCAAATTTGAGAGATTTAAAAAAAAAAAAAAAAAAGCAATTCTACGCAAAATATCCACCCCCACCTTTTCTACAGCTGCAGCCCCCTCTGCGACACTGGGCTCCTAGCGACGCGCACGTGGCCCATCCCGTGGCAAAGAGGAGGCATTGCCTCGGGTACGAAGCCCTCCTCGCAGCCCCCCTTTCGGGGCCCGGCACCAGGGTGGGCTCCATCGGGAACCCCCTCCCCCGGACTCCGCTGCCCTCAAAAGCCACTCCCAACCTGCTTGCTGGATGTTCTGCTTTGCAAACCAGCCAGGCAACTGTTCTTGCTTTCCCCCCTGGCACCGTTTACAGGCAGCAGCTGCCAAGGCTGCAGAGAGCCATGAAACCTGATCTGGGGCCATTCCGTGTTGCTGGGATGCTACTGCAGTGAAGCACCCGACAGATCACAGCCGGCATCTCTTTTTCCCTCCTGCAAAGCGGGGCTGAAACTGCGGGGCCTTCCCGGATTACAGCCGGCTGGCCTTGCCACCAAAACCTTGGGACCGAGGACGCTGGATCCAGATTCATCAGTTAAAGAGTCATCTTTTTTAAAAAAATAATAATAATAATTCTTTCAAGGATAGAAGGAACGTGCAAGGCTCAGTTAAGAAGGGGGATGCGTTAGCTATTCCTGAGCGAAGTAGGACAGAGAAAACGGAGGGAAGGGGGGAAAAAATAAGTGAATGAAAATGGTGCTTTTTCAAAAGGCAAAAGGTTTTTTTTCCTTGAAGACGTTTCGCTTCTCGTCTGTCCGGTTCCGCTGCTAATCGACAGAACTGATTCAGGGGGGGAGGCTTTAGGAAGCAAAAATACAGGCAGTCCTTGACTTGCAACAGTTCATTTAGTGACCGTTCAAACGGCACTGAAAAAAAAAGAGGCTTGTTGTTGTTTTTCACAGTTTCCATCTTTGCAGAGTCAGGTGATCAAAATTCCTCCGCTTAACAACTGACTCCTATTTATGTCGGTCGCAGTGTCGGGCGGGAAAATGTGTTCTCCTTTTTGCAACCTTCTGACAAGCAAATTCAATGGGGAAGCCAGATTCACTTAACAGCCGGGTTACTCACTTAACAACGGAGGCAAGAAAGGGCTGTAAAATGGAGCAAAACTCACTTCCCAAATGTCTCACTCAACAGCAGAAATGTTGGGCTCCATTGTGGTCACAAGTGGAGGACTGCCTGTAATTTTTATTTATCAGCAGAGCCTTCTCTGTTAGCTCCACCTTTCTAATAATTCATTCTGAAGGAAATCAGATTCGTTCCAGACCAACTGGAACAAAAACAGCCAGCCGGCCGCAAAACACGGAGTCCGGTGCTCCTTTCTATTATAGCCAGTTCAAGAGCAGGCAGAGAGGTTCCCCTAACATGGACATTTGCAGAAAATTACTTAATTTCTATTGATTAGATCACTTAAAAACACAATGGAGATGACCTTGTCTGGGCTCAGATTAGTCCTTAAATGAGAGAGAGAAAGAGAGAGAGAGAGGGAGAGGGAGAGGGAGAGAGAGAGGGACAAAAAAAAACCCATAGTGGCAGACCACTTCTATCCTATTGCCAAGAAAACAACATGAGGTCATCCAGATTTGAGCCCAACTCACGACAGACTTTACTTTTTAACAACTAAATTGGCAAATTATCAGGCAGCAGCTGCCAGCCCAGGCAGCTGATACATAAAACTTTAATCGAATACATACTCATCGCACTCTGGGGCTAAGTAACTTTATGCGAAGCACAGAAAAACCTGTACATGGTAGCAAAGAAGAGGAGCTGAAAGTCTGAGATAAAGGAAAGAGAGGATCGAGTTTAAATTAGCAGCAATCCCCTGTACTCCTCAATACGCTTCTGCCCTTACCAAATATTGCAGTCTCCCCCCTTCTGCATATATGGCTTTTATCGCCTCTCTCCTTCTGGGCATCTCATGTTCTCCAACTGAACATCCCTCCCTGCAGTACATTCACACACGACCACTCACATATTTGTTTCGCAATTCAACCCATATTCTCTCTAAATGGTCAAACCACTAGCCCCTTGCTTTTATTCCATCCACAAATATTTGATATCTGTCAATTCCTGACCCACCCACCCTTTTTTATTTTAATGCAAGTTTTTCCAAGTGCCTTCCTTGTATTCAACTGCTCTGGATGTTTCTCTTGACATATATCAACTCTTGATTTCTGGAAAGAAAAGTCAGCAAAAACACACAATACCGTTGCAACCTTCAACAAACACTAAAAACCTGGTGACTTTAAGATGTACGGACTTCAACTCCCAGAATTCCCCAGCCAGCAGGTCTTTAAGTCCACGCATCTTAAAGTTGCTATGGTTGGGAAACCCTGCATTAATCCTCTTAATAAACGGTAATAACCATTAACTTTCTCTCTCAGCTTTTGCATCCTTCATTCGTTCATTCAATTGATATAGCCAGCACTAACTCTAGACAGCAAACTATCATAAACAATCTTTGAAAATTTCTCTTTCATAAAATGCCCAAGGCACCCAAATTCATTTATTTCTTCTAGCTTTTCACCACTTATGTAGAACGTGCAATTGTTTGCTCCGTTTTTCCCTTTAGACATTAACTACCTTGGCTCTTGATTTTCAGTTCCACATTTCTTTTTCTGTTTCACAAACTTACGTTTCCTGCAAATCAGCCAATAAGGTAACACTATTCTGCACACCAAAGGACACATGTTCACATCCCCATCAGCGCTTTTCTCAGACCACAATTTCTTAAACATTTATTTATCCACAGATGTATTAAAGAAGCCAGTCTACCCACCTATTCATTTCTTCCCACCAATTTTACTTAATAATTTTCCCTAGATCACAATCATTCAGAATATTGTACAATTTTTCCCAGCGTCCCTAATCAGTGACATCATCTGTTTATATGCCAACACTTTCACTTGTAATTACATCAACACCTGCTTTGCTAACATGTATTCATCAACTCCACACAAGACTTAAATCAACGTCATTCTGATCTATTATATTGTTGCCTATTTTTATTTCATCCATTTCGCTATACATTATAGTATAGGGTCTCCTGCTTGAGCAGGGGGCTGCCTTAGAAGACCTCCTAGGTCCCTAGCTTCCAACTCATATTATTTTGTATTATTTCATGCTTTTTACCATTTGTTCCTCTTATATTTCAAGTCACAATTTTCTACCTAGCACAGTTAAGAGTCATATTCATGTCCACACTGATCTTTGACTCAAGGTTTCCACAGAATGCTTTTTATAAATATTGAAAACAAAAGGAGTTTACGCGTGCATTAATAGTAAAGATAGAAATGGACTAGCCTGCTAGATTTTGGCCAGGATGTTACAAACACATTCAGTTCCCCCCTCCCAACTTACTCCTATTATTCTATACAAACTGCAATATATGATATACAGATTGTCTGATAAGGCAACCTTATGTTGCTTGCAGCCCAACAACTCAGAGACAAAATACACACTTTGAATGAAAAATATTACATTTTTGAAAAATACTTTAACGTAACCAGAGTCTGGGAGGAAAAAGCATAATTTGAAGCGTGAAGAATATGAAGAGAAAACAGATAAGGAAGATAAAAAGGAAAGGGTACTCCTGGCTGTTTTCACACAACTTGCTATCTCTGACTCTGTTCAGGTAACATGCTAAACCTGAGCAAATGAAACAAATCCTGATTTAATCAAGAGTGCCTAGAACCTGAAATAAACCTGACCGTATTAATCCACAGCTGTGTTTTTCAACCCTGAAACTTAAGCTCAAAACACCCGGTCCACGAAACACACTTCTTTCATTTATTTAACACATTCAAAATTTAAAAAGCAGATCACAGCATCAAGCCCCAAACACAGAACCTGCTAAGACAAGTGCAGTTTCCACGTAAGACTGATTCATGCAATATATTGGGCAGCAAATGAGCGCCACAGTTTTAGGGCAGGTTTCAGAAGAAGAAAAGGACATTTAGTTTGCAAGTTATTTCAAGGGAGCAAAATCGAACAATGGGGCTAAGTTTTATCTCCTAATTATCTGGAGATAAAATAGCAAGGGAGAATAATGCCGAGCCTCAAAAGGAACAAACCAAGGTTAGAGGGAGCCAACTTGAGCAAATAGCATAAATGCTGATAAAGGGATTTTTCAAGCAAGTTGCACACGTCCCCAGATTCCTGGAGTCGTGGATGCACTGGAGGTTTTCAAGAAGAGATTGGACAAGCTATTCGTCCAAAATGGTATATAAGGTTTCCTGCTCGAGCAGGGGGTTGGACTAGAAGACCTCCAAGGTCCCTTCCACAACTCTGTTATTCTGTAGACTCATTCCATAAGGAAAGGGGGAACCCACTTAAGCCATATGCAGCATCCCTGAGCCAAAGCTTAGGCCAATAAAGGAGAATATTTGCAGTTCAGGGCTGAAATGAGGACTCCTTCTGAACTGGCTCGTTTACCTATGAATATCTATGATTACATCACCCATTAGCCTGTCTAAAATGTAATAAATATGAGTACTGATAAAAGAGAATATTTGTAGCTCAGGGTTGGATTGAGGGATCCTTGGGGCTCCCTTGAGCTTGCTTGTTTTCATGCAGACGTTTCATTACCAGACTAGGTAATAGCAGGAGGAGGAGGAAGACTGATGGCGTTGGGGCTCTCTGAATTTGCTTTCATGCAGACGTTTCATAACCAGACTAGGTAACACCAGCAGGGAATGAAGGAGGAAGGAGACTACAGTGGCCTTGGTGCTCTCTGAGCTTGGTGGTTTCCTTGCAGACGTCTCATGACCCAGCTAGGGAACATCATCAGTGCTAGAAAGGAGCAGGGCTTTGCTCTCTATATTTATCCACTTGTATATAAAGTGGACGGAAGAGAATATTTGTACCTCAGGGTTTCACGGGGGTGGGGGGGTGTCTTTGGGGCTCTGTGAGCTTTCTTTCTTTCATGCAGACGTTTCATTACCAAACTAGGTAACATCACCAGGGAATGGAGGAGGAAAGAGACTACGGGGCCCTTGGGGACTTTCCGAGCTTGGGGAGGGGGGGGGAGGTTCCTTGCAGACGTTTCCTGACCCAACTAGGTAACATCATCAGTACCACCACCGGGCTGCAACCGGGAAGGCGACGCCTCCATCACCCCCGCGGGGCTTCGGGCCTCCTTCACCACCACGGCCTTCCTCAGCGCCCATCATCCCCAGCGGGGCGGATGGGAACCGCAGTCATCCCGGCCGGCGCGAGCCCCTTCCTCGCCAGGTGGGCCCCAGGCGGGGCGTTTCCATGGCGACGGACTGAGGCGCGCGGGGACCGGGTGGGGTTGAGGTGAAGCGGCGGGAGGGGAAAAGGTGGGCCGTTTCCAAGGAGACCGAGGGCGGCCGGAGCCCCTCCCGGGCCGTTGCCAAGGAGATCGAGCTGAACGGGCGGGGGGGGGGAAAGAGGAGAGGGAAGCCCTCCTGCTGAGAGTGGGGTGGGGGCCTCCGGAAGAAGAACCCTCCTTCTTCTCCCCTCCAAGACTAATGAGGCCTCCCAGCCGGGAGGGGCCTTCGCCCCAGTTTCCAACCCCCGACGCGCGCCCCGCCACCCGAAAGCCAGCGGACTCCCCCACTTTCCCTCACCGTCCGTGTCCCCTCCGACGGGCTCCGGCTGTTGTTGAGGCTCCTCCGCCGCCATCTTCGCGCTGGCAACCCTGCAGGGAGGAGGCGCTTCCGGGTCGGAGGCGGCCGGCGCCCCGGAAGCGCTTAGGCCGCCTCTTCTTTCCATGGCAACCGCCGCCCCCTCGGCAACATCCCGGAGCGTTATGCAATGAAGCGCCGAGGGAAAGGAAAGGGGGCTCTCCCGCCCCACCCGCCGGCTGATTGCCCCCCCTCCTCCTCCCGACAATGGGAAGGGTCGTCATGCCGGCGCTTGTGAGGTAACATCACAACACGGGCTGCACGTGCGCTCCGGCGCTGACGTCACTTCCCGGCCACGCCCCCCCACGTGCTCCCTTTCCCCAGCCAAAGAACTCCAAGGCTGATTTTGCCAAGAGGGAAAAAACGCTGCAGATGATGGGTTGGGTTTTTTGGGAGGAGGGGATATATATATATATATATTATATTATATATTATATAAAAATAAATATATTTAAAGCGGCCTTCCCTGCAGCAACCCTCCCAAAGCATTTATTTATTTTTATTTATTTTATCAAGCATATATGAGAACAGATAAAAGTATAAACATGGGGGCGTGGCCATGACCGTGGTGGGGTAAGGACCTTTCCTTCACTTCACAGGGCTTAATAATGAAGATTTATGAGGATTAATGCTGTTTGGAATGCACCGTTATGGATGAAAGTTAATAAATCATGAAGTGGAAGTGTTAATAGCCCAGCAGACTGAATTTAAAACTGGTAGGTCATCTGAAACTGCTTGAATTAAGGAGTTTTTACTGCGTGGGATGACCGAACTGGCAGATACAATGAGTTTGGAATAAACTGCTGTCTTTTGCTTTCCTTATTATAATTATCGTGTTCTGTGTTAAATGCTGAGGCTAAGGAATATCAAAGACTGAATTTGCTAATGAGAAGAATTTTAATTGAAGAGATCGATCTTTTGTGCTGGACTGACTGGCTGACTGGCTGAAGAAGCTTTTATTAGGTGGATAATTTTTTAATTATTTTTCTTTTGAGAGGAAATTAATAGCTTGTTTATATTACAGAAAACAAAAAAAGGACTTTGTTTTGAAGTTCAAGCTGGTTTGTTTTTTTCTCTGCCGACGTGGAGAAAAATGGCGCTGATTAAGCTGTGAGGTAATTGTGTTTCTTTGTGGAGTGAATATGACTCATAAGTTACTGATAAGCTACTAACGAGTGCAAATAAGCCGTTTCGCTTCAATTAAAAGATTGTCGTCCCTTGATCTTCATCAAGACCCTCTGTAAAATTGGTTTGACTGCTGTCCTTTGATCTTCACTAAGACTCTTTGAAAATTGGAATCCCAGTTTGAGAAATTTTTGGTTTTGTTTTTTCAAAATGACTCAACAACTTTCAGAAACGCAGCAAATTGCTGCAGCTTTAAATAAAATTGGGGAAAAAATAGCAGCACTATCAGAGCGTATAGATAATTTGACATTTAAACTGACATCCGAAGTGCAAAATTTAAAGCAAGATATGAATGATAACTTTGCTAAACAAAAAGAGGAAATGACAATGATTAAAGATGAAATGGAGCAGCTGCATGTGCATGAGGCAAAAGTAGATCGGCAAATTGGCAAAATATTTTATAAAAATGAGCAGCAAGATAAGAGAATTTGTCTTTTGGAAGAAGAGATGAGGAAATATAATTTTGTTATCAGAGGAATCTCGGAAGAAAGGGAAGATAAATTGAAACAGCGGGTTTTGAAATGGATTAATGATTTGGATACGCAACTTACGTTCACAATAGCAGACCTGGCAAGCGTTTTTAGAATTGGATATAGAAGGCAAAATGGTTCTAACAGGAATGTGCTTGTCAGGTTCGCAAATCTTGGTGATAAGTTGGAAGTTATGGCCAAGTTAAGAGAGTTGGGAGATGCTTTGAAGTTTGAAGGGAAGACTATTCAAGTCTTCCCGGATATATCAAGAGAAGAAAGGGCATGGAGATTTTTTTTAAAACCAATTACAAAAGTTTTGAGAGATAATGGAATTAAATACAATTGGAGGCCACCACAACAATTGAAATTTTTTTATAAAGGAAGGATGCATAATCACCCCAGATATAGATGCATTATTATATTTACGGAGCTTGGACGGATGGAGATGGAGGATTTAATGGAGATAAAAGATCAAATGCTTCAGATGGGTGGAACATCCGTGGAAACACCAATCTCAGAAGAAGAAAAAGGGGCTATTGGAGGGCAAGACTCTAAAGGGTTAAAGAGGAAAGAAATATCACCTGTGTTGGTTGAACAGAAGAAGAGTCGTGAGGATACAGTAGGAGAAGAAGCAGATAAGAGTCTTGGAAAATATGAAGCTGAATGCGGTCATCGCTATCTTTTTTTGAGTGATGAATTTAAATAGACAGCCCGAAAGAAGTGCCCCGGGCATTGGCGTCCCTCTCCCCATTCTCTTTATAGAGGCGAAACCGATGAGGATGTGGGGAAGAAGATTGTTTGTACTTTATTGTTTGTTTTGTTTTGTTTTTTTTGTTTTCTTATTGTTGTTTATATGGTAGTTTAATGTCGGGTGGTGGGGGCACAGAAAGGAAGATGCGGGATAGGATTAAAAATTTATATTTTAAATGGGAGTTATAAAAATAATGTCATGGAATGTGAAGGGTACAGGAATCAGATTAAAGAAGAAGATTGGAGCTTAAGATTAAAAGGATTTACCAGACATTTTATTTTTACAAGAAACCCATCAGAAATCTGAAGATTCAAATAGAATGTATATAAAAGGTATGCAAATATATGAAAAGCATTTGGAACTTCAAAAGCTAGAGGAGTTGCAACACTGATATCAGATAGGGTGTACTTTGAAAACATAAGGTAATTTTGGATGAAGATGGAAGATATGTAATAATTGTTGGAAATCTTAATGAGGAAAAAGTGACACTTGTTAATTTATATTTACGAATGAAAACAAAGAGAATTTCTTGAAAAATAACAAAATTTTGGAGAATGAAAGTGTAGGAAAGTAATTGTGGCTGGGGATTTTAATTTAATCAGAGATAAAATAGACAGTACTAATCCCACCCGCTGTGGAGGAGCAAATAAATGGGGATTTTAAATATGTGGATGCTTCAAACGGCGTGGTTGATGTGGAGAGAGGTTAAAGGAATTGAGAGAGTATACACTTTTTTCTAAGATATATAATACATATTCTAGAATTGATTATATTTTTCTTTCTAAAGATTTGTTGAATAATGTGGATAAGGTAGATGTGGGAATTTTAAAGATTCTGATCATGCAGAAGTTATGGTGGACTTAGATTTTAATTTTGAGAAAAAGAAGCTATTGGAGATATGACGAAATTGTATAAAATGAAAAGGATAAAAATGGATACTTAAAAATTGGAGGAAAGTTGGAGATTAAATGATAACGGGAGGTTAAATTTGAAATTGTTTGGGATGCGATGAAAGCGGTGTTTAGAGGAGAGTATTAAATTATCAAGTAGGAAATATAAAAATTATAAAATTAAAATGGAAAGAGATAAAATAAGATTAAAGAATTGGAAAATCAATTTTGCTTACTAAAGAAAAAAATTCTTCAGGAGCTTAATATGTTAAGAAATAAAATGATAGAAGAAGATACAGAGTTAGTAAAAGAAATTTGAGATTTTAAATAGGAATTTTTGAATTTAGTAATAGAAATTCTAAATTATTGGCAAAGATGGCGAAAGATAAAAGAGAGAAGAGAGAAATTGGAGTTTTGATAGATGATAGAGGTATAAGATGTTATAAAAAATTAGAGAAATGTGAAGTGGTTAGAAACTTTTTTCAGAATCTATATTCAAAGAAACCAATTAATCGGGGAAAATTGCAGAGTTATTTAGAAAAGTATGTGGTGAAAATTGATCAAACATATAAGGAATTGATGGAAGAAGATATAACACAAGATGAGATTAATGGAATAATACAAAAATTAAAATTAGGGAAAGCTCCAGGTGAGGATGGATTACCTGTTGAGTTTTATAAAGAATTTAAAGAATTAATAATACCAAGACTGCAAAAATTATTCAATGGAATATTACATGGTGGGGTAGTACGTTCGTCATGGAATAGAACGGTGATATCCTAATTCCTAAACCAGATAAAGATTTAGAAAGGATTGAGTCCTATCGGCCCATTTCTTTAATTAATCAGGATGCAAAGATATTTACTGCTATTATAAGTAATAGATTAAATAGATTTATAGATAGATATATAAGTTATAATCAAGTAGGCTTTGTGAAGGGTAGATACATGAGTGATATTGTTAGAAGAGTATTAAATATTATAGATGTAGCTGAATATAATGGTGATAAAATTGGTATAGTATCATTGGATATTTTTAAAGCTTTTGATTCTGTACAATGGGAAACAATTAAAGTAATTGTGGAGGCTTTAGGCTTTGGTAATAAGTTTATACATGTTATTTCAAAATTGTACCAAAAGAGCAGTGCAAGAGTGAAGGTGAATGGAATATTAACTGAAGAGATAAAATTAGAAGCTGGTACGAGACAAGGATGTCCCTGTCCCCAACATTATTTTTATTGGCTATGGAAATATTGACAAAATGATAGAAAAGATGAAGAATTAGAAGGATATAAGGGTATAAGATAAATTTGTATGGATGATACTTTAATTATTTTGAAAATGTAGAGAAAGATTTGAAAAGATATATAAGCATTTGATAGAATTTGAAGAAATGACAGGATTGAAAGTAAATTGGTCAAAGTCAGAATTATTGATGGATAGTAATGGTAATGAGTCTGAGAATATGCAAGAGCAATTTGGGATAAGGATTAAAACACATTGAAATATTTGGGTATAGTGCTTTCACTTAAGGTTAAAGAATTGAAAAAACTTAATTATGATGTGGTGATTAACGAAATTGAGAAGAAGATAGATAAATATAAAATTTTAAAGTTGTCTTGGTTTGGTAGAATTGCAATGTGTAAGATGATGTTGCTGCCCAAGTTCAACTTTTTATTCGAGATGCTACCACTAAATCTGACAGAGAAAGATATTGAAGGATATCAGAAAAAACTGGATAAATTTTGCAATGGTGGCAAAAGACCCAGATTAGTGAAGAAAATGTGGTATCAAAATCAAAAGGAAGGTGGATTAGGAATCCCCAAATTATTTAATTATTACTGTGCGTATGGTATCCGGATAGTGGTAAAAATACTTAAAGGTGAAGATAATTATTGGAGAGATTTAGAGTTAAGGATATAGAGAAATTTGGATCAAGGTGGTTTTTAGATAAAGCAAATTTAAAATGTGTAAGTAGAAGTTATTGGTTAAAGGGATTAAGTAAAATGTGGAACAAATTTGTTAAAATTTTAATTCCGGATATAATCTTTTTGGGGGAGACAATTGGAATTTGGCCGATTAAAAATAATATAAAACGTAATGAAGTGATTAAAGAGGAAAATATAGAAATTATTAAAGATTGGATAAAAGTTATGGGAAATGAAAGGAGGAATAAAGAAATTATTGAAAAATTAGGGTTAAGTTGGTTTGAAAAAATACAGATAGAAAAATGGACAAAAATACTAAAGGAAAATTATTCGATAAATAGATGTGAAACTGAATTTGAATATTTAGTATCTCGGATTATGAAAGATGAAATTGGGCTAAAGGGACTCGTTAGTAGGGTTTATAAGATTATAAATTCTGATGAAAAATTACAAAGAGTGATGAGGACAAATTGGGAAAAAGATCTTAATATTGAAATACCAGAATCAGATTGGAATGTGAATTGGAAGAGTAGAATTATGAGAACTTTATCTATAAGGATTAAAGAGCACAATTATAAAGTTGTTTGGAAATGGTATTTGACTCCAGTAAGATTGTCACAAATGGATAAAAAACTAGTAAAAATGTTGGAGATGTGAGATGGAATTGGGGACTTATGAACATATGTGGTATAATTGTGATAAGGTTAAAGTTTTGGCAACAATTGGAGAAAATGATATTTGAAATGATGGGGAAAGTAATAACATTGAGAGTGGAAACTATATTATTGTTGGTAATTAAGGAAATAGAATTAACAAAATATGAAAAGAATTGATTAGAATTATGATTATAATAGGTAGAATTATAATAGCTAGATATTGGAAACTGGATGTGATTTTTAGAATAGAAGAGTGGAATTCTGAAATGTGGAAATTAGCTTTAAATGATAAAATGACATGTGATATTAAAATTAGAAGTGGTGTGTATAAAGAAGATATTTTCTGGAAGACTTGGAAACCATTTGTGGACTTTGCGCTTGGAACATTGGACGCTTCAGTACCTGTACCTCGAGAACGTGGATTTTGGCAATCATGAGGATATATCCGAAGACCCAAATCTTCCTTTTATGTATAGCACAAGGGTGTAATAATGTATTTTCTTTTTGTTTGTTTGTTGCAAAAAAATAATAATAATAATAATAAAAAAAAAAAATAAAAGTATAAACATAATTTGAAAACGTGAAAAGGATACAAGAAAAAAAAAGGGGAACATTAGGACAGGGACGGTAGGCACGCTGGTGCGCTTATGCACGCCCCTTACAGACCTCTTAGGAGTGGAGTGACGTCAACAGTAGACAGTCTAAGGTTAAAGTTTTGGGGGTTTGAGGAAGAAACCAGTCAGGTAAGTGCATTCCAGGCATTGACCACTCTGTTGCAGAAGTCGTATTTTCTGCAACTGAGTTTGGTGCGATTGACCTTGAGTTTGTATCTGTTGTTTGCTCATGTATTGTTGTGGTTGAACTTGAAGCTGAAGTAGTGATTGACAGGTAAAGGACATCGTGGCAGATAATTTTATTTATCTGCCCTTTATCCCGTAATAAAGGGGCTTTTGATTTAAGGCCAACCCTCCAAATTCCTGCAAACAATAGAATAATACTTAAGAGACGATCACCACCCCTTGGAAAGCTTCAAATCAATGAAGAAAATCTATGGACGTTTTTCGGTATCTGGGATCCCATCTCCAAGGCAATGGAGATCATCAGTGGCAAGGTGCAAGCCTGGATGCGTTGGCGAGAACTCACCAGTGTGTTATGTGACAGACAAATGCCAACCCGTCTTAAATCTTAAGATTTACAAGACAGCCATCCGCCCAGTTGCATTGTATGGCACTGAACTGCTGGGCAGCAACAACAGGGACCGGAAGCTATCTCCGTGCCATGGAAATGCAAAGGCTCCGCTGGATATCAGGCATCTCCCTTCTGGACCACATCACAAATGACACTATTCGACAACATTTTGGTGTGGCCCCAATTATAGAGAAGATGAGAGAAGGCTGGCTCTGCTGGTGCGGACATGTCCTGAAAGCAGCACCTTCCACTGTGGCCAAGACTGCCTACCAACTAGAAGCCAATGGCCGGCAACCTCGTGGACGTCCATCAACAAAGATATGCAACCCGCAGACCTGCGTCTTGGAGACGCAGCTTACCGTGCAAAGTGGCGCTCAATGATCCGAAAAGGGGACCCTGCACTTGCAGGAATACGCTAGGAAAAATAGAATAATAGACCCCACCTCCCTCCATTCCTGTCTTATAGTTTGTAATTGATATTTTCATAGTGTTTGGTTTTTATTCTGCGCATTTTTGTTATTTTCTAATTTTTAGCCACCTAAAGTCACCTTGTGATGAGAGGGATGGTGAACAGATTTAATAAATGTATCAACAAGCATTTTTTTTTTTTTTGCATTTATATCCCGCCCTTCTCTGAAGACTCAGGGCGGCTTACATTGTGTTAAGCAATAGTCTTCATCCATTTGTATACTATATACAAAGTCAACTTATTGCCCCCCAACAATCTGGGTCCTCATTTGAGCCATTAGCCCTGCTGCTGAATCTATCAATTAATTACTTGAGTATTCATCATGAGTGAGTATCATAACCCTTCACCTCTTTCCAAAATATTTGCCCTGCCACATGCAAGATGTGGGAAATCTTCACAATATATCAATAGCTCAATCTTTCCCATTTTGTATAGCGGATAAAAGCTAATTTTGCTGCACTGCACTTAAGGCGTTGTTGTTTTTAAAAGGAAATATAATTTCAACAACGGTGACATCTGTGTTAATTGGTTCTACAACAGATCAGCACTATCATTAGCACTCATTAAATTTACTTATTCACAACTAACTGGAAACACCGCAAAAAGTGTAGGTTTTTCCCCCCCTTTATCGTATTATACAAAGAGTTAGACAAAACTATTGCAGAATTATTTATAATTAGGAAACATTTATTCAGATTGTCAACTGGTATCCCTTCCCTCCTTTTGCAAATTTTGCATATAAAATTGTTTACTATCCATTTCAAGCAACACTTTGGTGAAAACAAACATAAATAAAAGAAACATGGAAATAACATTTAAGGACTTTTATTAACATCAAAGGAATTATTCATTGTTATCATAATTATTTGAATTATTCAATGTTGTTTTAATTATTCAAATTATTTATTTGAACATCCAGGAAGGCAAATTGGGAGGGTGGGGGGAACCTCTTCCTTAGGTAGTTCAAGACAACATATTTCAAAACAAAAATCAATATAATTATTCTATAGCCTTTTTTGCAACTTGTAAAAAGCAGAAAATAATGTGATCTATATCTATACAATCATGCTAAAATCAGGTTGCAGTTTATTTCCAGCTTAATCCCATATGTCCATTTAGCTATAAAGGTTTGAAAACATGCTACGTCATGTGATAACTAGCCAAATATGGTTTAGCCACAAAACTCTCATTAAAATAAACCCAATCAGTATTGCACTGAACATTCAGTCTATATAAGAAGCTATGATATAGTTTGCTTAGATTTGTTAACACATCTAAGCAAACTATATTAACGTAATGCTTTGCTAATCCAGAGATTTTACTATAGACCCAATAACCAAAGCTGGATCACTCCCTCCTCAAAAAATAAAAGGCAGTTCACATATCCCGGCACCACTAAAAGCGAAGTATGAGCCCAATTTTACAATATTGCTGATTCACAATTATTTGGAAACACTGCAAAATGTATGGGATTCTTCCATATTATCTAGATGCTTATTGCTAGTCTGCACTCAGATTATTTTGGATGCTAGCTTTATAATTTATATCTTGCTATCTAGATACTTACCTCTAATTATCTGTCCAGAGGTGGCTCAGTGGCTAAGACGCTGATCTTGTCGATCGGAAAGATCGGCAGTTCGAATCCCTAGTATAGGTCCACTGTGTGTGAGCGGGGGGGTGGTGGTGGTGTTTGGACTAGATGACCTCCAAGGTCCCTTCCAACTCTGCAACTGTTACATCTTTAGTAAGAGTGAATTACTCTGGAATAATGATGTATGAATAATGGGGGAATGCACCACCTGCCTCATCCTCCACTAGGGGTCCCTTCTCAGGACGACCCACCCAGGCCCAATCCCCCTCCCCCCTTTCAGCCCCCCACCCAACGTGCACCCCCCGACCTCCCTTCTCCACTCAGTTGTCCAGGCTCCCCCTCCAGCCGTGCAGGACTACAAACCCCATCATCCTCTACCAGCAGGACTACCTGCCACATGTCTACGCCCCGTGGCCGGGAGCGGCTGGCCCTGAAAGCCTCCGGCCTCGGCTTCTCCTTGAACCGCCGCAGCTGCTGCGAGAAGCGGCTCCTTCCTTCCTCCCCTCCATGGCCAAAGCCGGAAGAATAAACCGGAAGCGGCTCCAACCGGCACACCATAGAGCAATCTAAGGAAAGCCGGCACTTCCGCTCAAAAAGAGCTGCGGCTCCTCCATTGGCCAATGCCAAGAATTCCATAGAGAACCAAGCAGGTGTAGAACGTATTTCCGACGAGGGAAGCGGGCGGGCAGGCTACACTTGGACCAAGTAACCATAGAGTAAGGCCGCTCTGGCCGCTAGCAAACCTCTAGGCACCGCCTGGATGAACGAAACATATCGAAAAGGAGTCCCTATAGCCACTTTTTCAGACTTTAAAAAAAAATTAAGTCGGGATTTTATATAATCCTTGGAGAGGATATGCAGCTCAGGGTTGGAGATGATGACCAGCGGTTCGAATCCCTAGAACAGGTCTCCTGCATGAGCAGGGGGTTGGACTACGTGACCTCCAAGGTCCCTTCCAACTCTGTTACTGTTGCTGAAGGGGCTCATGTGGGCTTGAATTATTTTCTTCTGGAATTGGGGGGGAGGGAGAATTCAGGCCCCCCTCCAATTTTACAAAATGGTAATAAATTTCTTTTCTGTGACAGTTGCACAAAAAGGCATCCAAACAATTTCTAGCAAATTAACGTTGGAAGATGGATCAAGAAACCCTAAACCTTTCAAGGCACACAAACCCGAAAGTTGTTTCCTTTGTGGGAAAAAGTCACATACAGGGTGTCCTTGACTTATAACGGTTCATTTTAGTGACCGTTTGAAAGTACGAGGGCACTGAAGAAAAAGTGATGCAAATACCTTTCACCCTTACCGCCATTGCAGCATTCCTTGTGGTCACGTGATCAAAACTCAAGATGCTGGGCAACTAACTCACATTTATGGCGGCTGCAGTATCCCGAGGTCAGGCGATCAGCCTTTGTGACCTTCTGACAAGCAGTCAACGCGGAAGCCAGACCCACTTAACAACCGTGTCGCTATAAGGTCACAACTGCAGTGATTCACTTAATAACTGTGCCAAGGTTGTTAAACGGGCTAAAACTAACTTACTGTATTTTTCAGACTGTAAGACGCACCTAAATTTAGAAGAGGAAAACAACAACAACAAAAGTTTTTGGCTTACCTTTTTTCAGGCCTTTTCCAATGTTTTCCGGCCTGTTTCCAGGGCTTTTTTTCGGCCATTTGGGGGGCTTTTTTTTTTGGGCCCGTTTTTGAGACTTTTCTTGGCCCATTTTTTCCGACAAAAAACGGGCCAAACAAAGCCTCAAAAAATGGGCCACAAAAAGCCTCGAAAACAGGCTGCAAAAAGCCCTGAAAATGGGCTGTAAAAAGCCTCAAAAACGGGCTGAAAAGACTGGAAACTGGGCCAAAAAATAGGCCTGAAAACAGGGCGTGCGGAGGCCAAAAAAAAAAGGGGGGTGGGCGGGGCTTCGGCAATATTTGCCCCCTTTTGGGAGACAAAAAAGTGCATCTTGTAGTCCGAAGAATATGGTAACACTTTTGCTTAGCCAGGGAAATGATGGGCTCCATTGTGGTCGTAAGTTGAGGACTATCCGAATAGGTTTTCCAATCCACTTTCACTGCCATTTTTCCCTCTCCGCTCACCCAGCATCTCTCCCTCCTTATGTCTTTTAAAGCAGCAAAGAGGATATGAAAGATAACGCCCCGTTTGGCTTGGCTTCCAAAAAGGAAACTATCACTTATCCAAGTGACAAGGGAGAAGAGATCCTTGCCAGTTGGGGCCGCAATGATGAGGAGGAACACATCAGTCGAAGACATGCCAATAGCAGGAAAAGGTTAGCCTGCTCCTTGGAGACTGCCCAAAATATCACAAGTTGCGTCGACTGCGGAAGAAACCGGCACTTTTGACAGAGAAAGGAAGGCGAGCAGGGGTGGTGGGTTGTCTTGATCAGGCAAGCTTTAACCAGAACAGGGGGACGCGGTGGCTCAGTGGCTAAGACATTGAGCTTGTCAATCATAAGGTCGGCAATTCAGCGGTTCAAATCCCTAGCGCCACCTAACGGGGTGAGCTCCCGTGACTTGTCCCAGCTTCTGCCAACCTAGCAGTTCGAAAGCATGTAAAAAAAAAAATGCAAGTAGAAAAATAGGGACCACCTTTGGTGGGAAGGGAAGAGCGTTCTGTGCGCCTTTGGTGTTGAGTCATGCCGGACACATGACCACGGAGACGTCTTCGGACAGTGCTGGCTCTTCGGCTTTGAAACGGAGATGAGCACCGCCCCCTAGAGTCGGGAACGACTAGCACCTATGTGCGAGGGGAACCTTAACCTTTTAACCAGAACAGGATGGGGGTTGACTTTCTAGAAGATTTACACCTTGGAGTTGTGTGACAACTACTGATCTCACATCTTAAAGGAAGGCTCCTTTGCCCTTCTTTTTCTACCCAAAATAGGCAAGAATGCTATAAATTCCTGGCCTGTGGAAGGAGGGGCTTCTCCCCAAAGGAGGGGGAAATGTGATTTTTGTTGGCAGCTGTCATAACCTCAGGACATTCCCCCCACTTCCTGTTTTATTTGGAAAAAGAATCCTTCACTGAGGGCTCCGTCCTTTTAGACGGAATGGGCAAAGCTTGTTCAACGTCGCACTCCAAAATTTGAGAAGATGCATGAAATGACCTGTTCATTTTTATCTCCTTGCTGGTGGAGACAGCTATGCTCGATGGGAATTGCGAAAGTCTTATTTATTAATCTATCTATTGATTTATTTATATATCCTGCCTTTTGTTATTTTTACAAATAACTCAACAGCGGCAAACCTCACAATTTCCCCACAACAACCCTGTGAGGCAAATAGGGCTGAAAGAGAAGAATTGGCCCAAAGTCACCCAGCCGGCTTTCATGCCTAAGGTGGAACTAGAACTCACCGTCTCCTGGTGATTGGTCCAAAGCCATCCAAACAGCTTTCATGCCTTTTTAAAAAGCGATGTGTAGAAAAGTGCTCAGGCAGAAGAGAAACTTCTCCAATTGTTCAACACAAAAGACCTTGTCTTGAATGTTTAGGAAAAGCAGAGCACCCAGTTTTACTCTTAAAAAGAGCCTCGAAATACATCACAAGGGAAGCTATACTTGAGAACATATATACACTTACAACCCCACTGGAGATCAAACAGACTGTTTATTTTTTTTTAAAAAAACAGACAAACTGCACCACCACCACCCACCACTCCAGTTAACCTTTTCATTTAAAAATAAATCAGGCTGCTCCCTTTTGATTCCAGCAAAAAGTTACTGGTTTAATAAGAAGTAGTTATCTTGAAATTTGTTCTGTGAAACAAAACTATCCCCAAAAAAAGGCAAAAAATGAGGAAACACCCACTAGATATACAAAAGTATTATTTCAGCTTCAAAATGTAAAGGATTTTGCATGCCACACTCAACATGCTCAATCACCTTTCTCCCCCGTTTTTTTTTTGGGGGGTGGGGGGAGGGGAGGGGGAAAGAAATCCATCAATGAAACAGTCGAAAAGGAAAATCAAGGTTAAGCCAATGTATTATTATGGGACCATGTCTGTTGAGAGTTTTTAGTTCCAAAACCAACGGACAAGAAACTTCTCCAATTGTTCAACACAAAAGACCTTGTCTTGAATGTTTAGGAAAAGCAGAGCACCCAGTTATACTCTTAAAAAGAGCCTCGAAATACATCACAAGGGAAGCTATACTTGAGAACATATATACACTTACAACCCCACTGGAGATCAAACAGACTGTTTATTTTTTTAAAAAAAAAGAGACAAACTGCACCACCACCACCCACCACTCCAGTTAACCTTTTCATTTAAAAATAAATCAGGCTGCTCCCTTTTGATTCCAGCAAAAAGTTACTGGTTTAATAAGAAGTAGTTATCTTGAAATTTGTTCTGTGAAACAAAACTATCCCCAAAAAAAGGCAAAAAATGAGGAAACACCCACTAGATATACAAAAGTATTATTTCAGCTTCAAAATGTAAAGGATTTTGCATGCCACACTCAACATGCTCAATCACCTTTCTCCCCCGTTTTTTTTTTGGGGGGTGGGGGGAGGGGAGGGGGAAAGAAATCCATCAATGAAACAGTCGAAAAGGAAAATCAAGGTTAAGCCAATGTATTATTATGGGACCATGTCTGTTGAGAGTTTTTAGTTCCAAAACCAACGGACAAGAGAACTTCCTAAACAATAAGGACCACATTCCTAGTGAACTGGAATGATTTGCTCTTGCACAACTGCTTCTACTGGGAACTTTCGGACCACAAAACTGCTCCGAGTTGTTTCTAGCACAGCTGGCTGGGAAGAAATCATGGCATTTTAGTTAGGCTGAAGATCTTTAGTTGGGGACTGACCGAGAGCAGGCTGCGTGGAGTGATCCCTTCGTGCGGATTATTGTCCTCCAATGCACAAGGAGGGAAATATAACCAGATGCAACCATGTCATTACTTGGGATCCAGTTCTAAAAATCTGTGTGGATCCCTCTTCCTCCTATAAGCCCAGACAACTAGAGTTGCCTTGAAACACATACCCGGCGAAGATCTGCCCAATGATTTGATTTAGAGGAAGTACATCCTTTTCAAAACCTGCTGTAGTTCTCCGACAAAATTGTAAACCCAGCGTTGCAAATTATTCAAACACGAAAGTGGGAAACAGGCACAGAAGGAATACAGGAAACCATCTCAAATCACCTTGATCTGCCAAACCCCAAAGTCTACCCTTCATCCGCAGAGAAAGGCTCACTAATTCTTGTCAACGCCTTTAGGCAGGAACCCCATCATCAATTTTCCATGGAAAAAAAGAAAAAGAGGGGGGGGGGAAACAGCCCCCCCCCCCCTCGGCAGATTCCCCACCTTCAGTTCCAGGCTGCAGGTAAGTAAGATCAGGCCTTAAAAGGTACATCTCGGCTTTTGATTTAAAGGACCGTGGGATCTCTGATACTGGGATCCGGCATGTAACCCCAGGAGTTCTGTCCCTTCTTGACTTTTTGAGAACGCAGCAAGAATTGGAGAGGCCGTGGGGGGAAGAGAGAAGCTGCGAGGAAGGCACGCTTACGTGGAGGGCGACGGAGTTATTTCGGAAGGCGCGGAAGGAGTACCTCAATGGCAGCAGCCCCCACACTGAGTCCCCAAGTGAGCCTGTTGGCTCTCACCAAATTTGGTTCTCCGGCTGAGGATTTCGTAGGAGCAGTCTTCCCCACAGCAGCCAGAAATGCTCGGTGAGGTATCGTCTATTTCAAATCTAAAGCGTCAGGACAATATAATTTTTTTAAAAAAGCAGGCCCATACACAGACTTCCAGCTGGTGTTTTTATCAACAGAAGTTGAATCGTATTTAGGGAAACGGTTTGGTGTTGGGTCAAAATAATTTTAACAGGGCGAACGCTCTAATCTAAGCAAGGAGGCGATGCGCTAAAAAGGGGTTTTTTTTTTAAATAAAAAAAAAAAAGCCCCAATTATCCAGTTTTCTTTCTGCCTTGGAAAGAGAGAATAAGGAAACCAAATGTTGGACTTACTGCAAAGCTTCTCTGAAGAACTGGTTGGCTCCGTGGTTATGTTTGAAGACCGTTAACATGACTTTCTTCATCTGTGTGCTGAGAAAAGTCAGGGACAGCCAACATCGGAATAGGACAGGAGAAAAAACAGGAAGAAAAAGCAAAAAATTTAGTGCAGTTCCTAAAAAGCTTCATTTTACTAGTATCTTCCTGGTATCAATCTCTTCCCACTTACTACTATAACCATGTTGCTTGTATCTTTCAATTATATTATTTTTATTTTTTTCCTAGTACGATTTGATAGCTTATTAGTAACCTTGACTATCACTAAGTGTTGTATCTTTTTATTCTCGATGAATGTATTTTATTCTGCTTAGGTACACTGAGGATACGCACGAAAGATGAATTCCTTATGTGTCCAATCACGCTTTGCCAATAAAGAATTCTACTCTATTTTTTTAAATTAATTTTTAGTTCTAAAGAAAAAGAGAAATTAAACACACTTCAATGTATTTATCAAAGAATGATCCTATTCCCTTTCCACGTGGCACGGGAAGCATTATTGGCACTGAATTTTACCATACGTTTTGGAGTTTTGGGGGAAGAAAATAGGGGGTGGGAAAATAATTCTGCCTACCAGGTATTCATCTGGCTAGTGTCCTTAGCCTGGTCAGTTTCAGCACATTAGTTCGCTGACTGGTTTTGAGGTTGGGGCTGGTTGGGGCTAAAAAACAGCTTCTAAAGCACAGCTGATTGTCGGAGGGAGCAGCAATTAGAAAAGCAGGCAAAGCACGGAAGATCGCTTCACTCACGTAGGGGCTGAAAAACAGCTTCAAAAGCACAGCTGATCCTCTGAGGGAGCTTCAGTGACTAAAGCAGGCAAAGTGTGGAAGGGGCACCGCACGCAGGGTTACATTCAGAGTATAAGACGCACCCAAATTTTCAGCCTCTTTTAGGAGGGGAAAAAGTGTGTCTTATACTCCGAAAATACAGTAATTCTCACAGCACTGTAAATCTTAACAAATCAAATCCAGTACTCATGGCTCGAGTAGAGGTCAAACTCCTGTTTTGAAATCCAAGCATTTTGAAGGAACTAGTAACAAAGATGTTGTGTTAAAGGTTGCATCCATGTTTGGGAATTAATTATCTTGTGTTCTTTTATATCTGATATGTGTTAGTGCGCTTGGTTTTGCTTGTGGCTCATGGCTCTAGACCTCATGATTGCAGGACTGTAAAAAACTGCAGTACTGTATTTCCTCAGCATATATCAATTGTGGAGATGTTAGTTTAGTGAAGAATAAATGAGAGATATGTTGAGTCCGCCTGGCTAAGTTAAAACTGTAACATTCAGGTTGGAATATCACAGGTTTTAATGTGGAGAGTTAAGTCTTGTTAAACATCAATAAATCTCATTGCCCCAATAAGACTGACGGCACTGTGGCTCAACAGTTAAGACACTGGGCTTGTCAGCTGAAAATCAACAGCCCAGGTTTGAGATCTGAACACCACGCGACGGGGCGAGTTCCCGTCCTCGCTTCAGCTCCTGCCCACCTAGCAGGTGGAAAAGCATGCAAATGAGAGTAGATAAATAGGTACCACTTTGGCAGGAAGGTCACAGCACCTCCATGTCATCATGCTGGCCACATGACCACGGAATGTGTCTTCGGACAGCGCTGGCTTGTTACCATCAGCAACTACTAGCAGAATAAAATCTGCAGGGATCCTCCAGGGTGGCTGGGGTCGATTTGTAGCTCAGAAAAAATGGGAAAGCACAACCCTACCTATTTGCCACAAGCTGCAGGATCTGGATGAGAAACTTGCCGAGGCCTTTCCTCCTTGCTTTGCTTTCCAGCTGTATTTCGTAGCTAGGGCAAGAAAGAGAGAAATAAGTAAGCAAATACCAACAGCCATCTATGATCTTGTTTATTGCCATTTGAGGTACAAAATGCCGAATTTGGAAACACCTTCCAAAGCCTTTGCCTCTATTTAGGAGAAAGGGAAGAGCTTCAACCAAGCGAGAAATCCACATTATTTTTGACGTCAGCGGTTGCTGACTATTTAAACACTAAATACTGAAAGCTTGCTTGAGGATTCAGTGACTGATAAGCTTGAAACAGAGAAGACCGACCAGAGATGAAAATAACTGATGAAGTGCCAAATAAGGGGGTCATGCGAAACACACTTGGGGGGGGGGTCACATTAAGGAGGCATGGTTGGCACGCAGCAGATTTTTGTTTTCTTTTGCAGGCAAATTCTCCTTTCCATCATAGAGCCATGATGGCGCAGTGGTTAGAATGCAGAATTGCAGACCAACTCTGCCCACAGCTTGAAGTTTGATCCTAACGGGGCTTCAGGTTGACTCAGCCTTCCATCCTTCCAAGGTCGGTAAAATGAGGACCCAGACTGTTAAAGCAATAGGATGACTCTGTACACTGCTTAGAAAGGGCTGTAAAAGCACTGTGAAGTGGTATATAAGTCTTAGTGCTATTGCTGTTCTGTTCTACTCTGCATTTTTTCTGCATTCTATTCCATGCCATTCTGTATTTTCCATTCCATTCCATTCCATTCCATTCCATTCCATTCCATTCCACTCATTTATTCTATTATTATTCTATATCCCATCCCATCCTATCTTTTCTATTCCATTCCATTCCATTCCATTGGACCTTTCTGCCTTATGAAGCTGGCAATCCAGCTGCTGAAATTCCAAGTGGGAAGCCCTACCAATAGAGAACCTCCTCTCCGTATTCAACGTCGAAGCGGAAATGCGAGAACGCCACAGGAAGGGAGCCATTTTCCAAAGCGATTAAGTACCAAGCCCGGTCGTCGGTCATTTCATCCCGTTTTTCCCGGTCTTTCCATCCCCACTCGCTCTGCTCATACCTTTGAAGGAGGACAGAAAAAAAAAAGAGAGAAATGAGACGATCCTTCAGGATGGGATCAACAACCTGTCATTCCCCTGTCTGAGTCTGAATCCGAAGGGGAGAGTGAGAGTGGCTCCATTGGCTGTGGAAGAAACTGGGGAAGGGCAAAGTCAGGCTGGGCAGAGCAGGGGAGAGGTAGAACAAGGGAGTGGGCGTTCAGATGAAGACCAAGGCCCACCCTCTCCTCATCCTAGGCAACGCAGGGAGGAACGGAGAAGAGAGCAATGTGGGTTGGGTGGCTTAAGAGGGAGGAAAGGGACCCAATCCTCTTTACAAGGCACAGCTTCTGATGGAGTTTAAAGGTAAGGCTAATGGGAGAGGCGGTTGTCGGGAACAAACACTGAGTTCATCTGGTATTTATCTGAAATCCTGGCATCCTCCCAACTGGTTTGATTTACTGCCGTGCTACTTCAATTCTGGAATTCCCTCTGCTGCTTGCCCTGCCGGATTAATTACTTGGTCTTGCCTTTGGATTTTTTGTTAGAAGTTTTCTGCTTACAACGTTTGGGACTGAAGTATTGTCAGCCAAAGACTATTACAGGTTGGTGGAAGAGCTCTCTCTCCAGGCCAGAGAGCTGAAAGGGACATTGGGGGCACAGTTGGTGATAATAAAAGGACTCATATTGGTTCTCTGGCTGTGTTGCCTTTGTGTCACACCCTGGGTCATCACACAACCTTTGTACAATGAACATATTCAGAAGTGTGTCTCTATAGTCACTACAGGTAATCCTCAATTTACAACCATTCATTTACTGACCGTCCAAAATTTACAACGCTGAAAAATTGCTTGCTACGGATCCTCGTACAGGTCATCCTCTACTTATGACCACAATTGAGCCCAACATCAAATCAAATATTTTGGGTCTTGGATCAGAGTGTGTGAGATTGAACCTCCTGTTGCTCATACCACAAGTACTGGACATGGCTGCCCACCCACCGGCCTCCCATTATTCCTGGGTATCCTTATGGCCTTACAAAGTCTGCATGTTTGTTTTGGTCAGCTCAAACGCCCAGTCGAGAGTAGCCGGATCCAAACTGGAGACCCGTTTGCACTCGATGGAAACGTTCAGTCTGTAACGAAAGAACAATACATAAATTAGGATTACATTGTAGAAATGCAATTATAGGGGGGGGGGGGTTGCGAGATAGGAAATGCCAAGCAGCCGACAAGCAGGACAAGAGTTAAGACTCTGCAATTATCATATTTTTCAGAGTATAAGACGCACCTTAGTTTTTGGGGAGGAAAATAAGAAGAAAAAAAAAATTCTGCCTCTGCCTACCAGCATCGATCTGTAGTCATCTGGCTAGCATCCTGTCAGTGTGTGAGAGTGTTGAGGGCTGTTTGGAAACTGAAACAGTATTTGCTGTGTGAGCAACAAGGATGGAGACAGCAAGGAGCCTGGGAGTGGCTTAGCTCTGCAGCTGAGTCTGTACTGAGCTAGTGCTAATCTGCTGCTCAAAACTGAAACCGACACTCCTCTCCTCTGCTTGTGTTTTGCTCCTATTTACTACGACGTTGGAAAACCTGCTTTTGGTATTGTATATTTACTTCATGTGTTATAGTGTATATAAAAAGAAGTTATTGAATCCTACTGAATCAGTTAGGTGTGTGCTTTCTGGATGCGATTGTGGCTGCAAACTCTGAGTCCTTGCAGCAAATAGCAAACAGCCAAGTCAGCTTATGATCACATTATTGTAGCCTGATTTAGCACGAGCAGTGGATTGGCCTCCCGGAATACTCCCAATCAGCTGTTCCAGGCTGCAAGGATTGCCACAGACCATCGCTGCCTCAGTGCCTCGCTTTTTTGGATACATTCGGTGTATAAGACGCACCCAAATTTTCACCCTTTTTTGGGGGGCGGGGGGAGTGTGTCTTCTACTCCGAAAAATACGGTATTTATCGCAGAGGGAGAGGCCTGAATTTGAAACTCTCCTCTCAAAAAAAGGACACGGACTTTTTACTCACCCGTTTCTGTCGTATTTCTTGAACACGGGAAAAGCTTCTAAGGGGTCTCCCAGCTGTACAAAGAAAGAAAGTCAGTCATTAGGCAAACTAAAAAGTTAAATGTCGGAAGAACAGTGAGGCAGTGCTCCATCTCTGAGGGGCTGCCACAAGGAAGAGGGGGTCCACCTCCAAACCACCTGAGGGCAGGACACGAAGTAATGGGTGGAGGATCACAAAAGAGAGATCCAATCTGGAAATAAGGAGAAATTTCCTAACAGTGAGAACACTTAATCTGTGGAACGGCTTCCCTCTAGAAGTTGTGGGAGCTCCAACACTGGACATTTTCAAGAAGAGACCAGACAGCCATTTCTCCAGAATGGTATTGTCAGCTTTGAAAGCCCTATTAACCCCGGAAACTTCCATGCTGCCAACTTCTTGCGCTTGGGAAAATAGGAGGGGGGATCTAATAGAGGGTTTGTAGTTAAGACAGAATAGCATTCTTCCCTTCGGTCAAGGACATGGTGTTCCTGCATCTGGAGGAGAAGTGGTTGCACAGATGGCTCAAGTTGGAACAGATGATGATTGGGCTGATGGGTGCAGGAGGCTGGATTTGAGATTTTGAGTTACTGAGGGAAAATCCAGAACTCTTCAGATTCAGGTTTTCCCAGATGTGCCAGTACACCTACTCTAATAAATGGGAACTTTGAGAAACTGCCTATCTCGGAGTTTTTAATTGGAGTTGGGTTGTTCTGGAACGCTGACAGGTATGAGGTCTCCTGCTTGAGCAGGGGGTTGGACAAGAACAGGGATCTCCAACCTTGGCAACTTGTGGACTTCAACTCCCAGAATTCCTCAGCCAGCTTAACTGAGCCACCACATCCCTCATGCATTTCTAAATTATTGCAATTATTGGGGTAAAGCCATTCAAGTTTTAAGACAGAGGCGTTGAGTGGAATTGGAAATCAAGTTGTTTTTCTAACTACATCAAGGGTGTCCAACTTCGGCAACTTTTAAGACTTGTGGACTTCAACTCCCAGAATTCCTCAGCCAGCTTAACTGAGCCACCACATCCCTCATGCATTTCTAAATTATTGCAATTATTGGGGTAAAGCCATTCAAGTTTTAAGACAGAGGCGTTGAGTGGAATTGGAAATCAAATTGCTTTTCTAACTACATCAAGGGTGTCCAACTTCGGCAACTTTTAAGACTTGTGGACTTCAACTCCCAGCCAGCTATGGGAATTCTGGGAGTTGGAAGTCCACAAGTCTTGAAGCGGCCAAGGTTGGACACGGCTGCACTGCACCGTTCCCCAGGTTTTAACTGTATTAATTTGATTTTATACAAGGGGTTTTTTTTATTGCCGCAAGGAAGAAGCTGGAAGATAAGGCATACTTTGCATGGTAAAATAATAAAGACGTGGAATAGAAAAAAGGAGGGAAAAAAACTCACTTTATTTGCTGCATCAACCTTGGCACAGACAGCATCCATGGCTGCCCGCTCCTCCAATCGTTTCTGCTTCTTCTCCTTCCCTTTACTGGACTTCCTCTGCAACCAGGAGGGTTGAAATGCTAAGACACAACACACAAACAGAACTGAACAGTTCCCCATCTATGAAGGCTTCTTCCACCACACAGGTGGTCCTCGATTTAAAACCACAACTGAGCCCAAAAGTTATGTTGCTAAGCAAGACAGTTGTTAAGTGAATTTTTCCTCCGTTTTACATCCCTTCTTGACACCGTTGTTAAGCGAATCAATGCAGTTAAGTTAGTCACACGGTCGTGAAGTGGATCTGGCTTCCCCCGTCGACTTTGCTTGTCAGAACGTCGCCAAAGGGGATCAGGTGACCCTAGGACACGGCAACCGTCGTAAATATGAGTCAGTGACCAAGCGTCTGAATTTTGATCAGGTGACCATAGGGATGCTGCAACGGTAATAAATGTGGAAAAACACTCGTAAGTCGCTTTTTTTCCAGGATGTTGTAACTGAACTGTTGTAACTCTAGACTGCACTTTCTACAAAGGCCTGAAATTCAGGTAGTCCTCAGATTACAGCCATTTGTTTAATGAATGCTCAAAATTACAAAAAAAGGAACTCGTCTTCAATGCTTCCACTTATCACCGTTGCAGCATTCCCGCAGTTATATGATCCAAGTAAAATAAAATAAAATAAACTCTTAAAGTAGGAGACACCTTGACCATGGTCAAGAACCCATAGATCCTTCTAAAGCTGTCAATCAAAAGCTTCTCTCTATTACAGCAAGAAAGAATAAAATATCCCTGATTAACAACGTCCCCAGTTCATAAACTAAACAAGACAAATTCCTTGTGTGTCCAATCACACTTGGCCAATAAAGAATTCTATTCGATTCTACTCTTTTCTGTGGAATAAGCCAATTAAAATGTGTAGTTTTTGTTCTAAAAAGGTTGTGAATAAACAAGTGAAAGCTTCGGACTCTACTTCCTTAATGCAGCTTCATTTTCATCATCTGAAACGCTTTTAACTCTTATTTTTTTTAATTTGGAGACTGTTCCTCGGCAATTCAAAATGTGCGCGATGCAGCTTTTGAGATCAAGGAAGCAAATCTTACCAGGAATCTAGGCTTCCCACAGCTTTGATCCTATAACTTTTCCCCCTCATTTCTTACGGCTGCAAGCCCATACAAATATGCCTTGGAAATGTTCCTTTTTTTAACACACACACAGAAAAAAAATTCAAACTTTCTGCCAGGCTGATGAGTCAGCAGCTCTGGGGCTTTCAAGCTAGAAGCATATGTTTAACCTCCCTGCAACCCTTCCACCCCTCAAAAGTTCAAGCAAGGCCACCTTTTCCAATTCGTTCTGTGTGTGCTTGGCTAGGGGGTCACTTGAGAATGCGAGAACAGGGTTGGTAGATGGTGTAAGAGGCTCTATACACACTGCACAGGTAGTCCTCGACTTTAAACAGTTCATTTAGGGACCGTTCAAAGTTGCAACATGAACAGAAAAATAGTGACTTAGGACCATTTTTCGCATTTACGGCCATTGCAACATTCTCCAATCTCATGTGATCAAATATTCAGATGCTTGGAAACTGACTCATATTTATGACCTATGTTTTGAGATCATGCAAGATCCCCTTTTATGACCTTCTGACAAGCAAAGTCAATGGGGAAGCCAGATTCGCTTAACGACCGTGTGACTAACTTAACTGCAGTTGTTAAATGAATTGCTCTTCATTTAACTGCAGTGAATCACTTCACAATTGTGGCAAGAAAGGTCAGAAAAAGTGGCAAAACATCTATTATCTATGTCTGTCTATATCTACATCTATTATCTATATCTGTCTATGACTGTCTATGTCTGTCTATCCCAGTGATGCGGAACCTTTTCGGCACTGAGTGCCCAAACTGGAGACCAGCTGGCCGGCATGCATACCTGTTTTTTGGGCCGTTTTCAGGCCATTTTCTTGCCATTTTGGGGTGTTTTTGGTCCGAAAACAGCCTGAAAACCCCCCGGAAAATGGCCAGAAAAAGGCTTGGAAAGAGCCTGGAAAACGGCCCCAAAAACAGCCTGTAAAAGGCCAAAAAACGGCCCTGAAAAACAGGCTGAAAAATGGTCTGTTTTTTGGCCGTTTTCAGGCTGTTTTCCAGAGCCCACGAAGTCCAGCTGACTGCAGTAAACCAGAAGAGCAGCTGGCAATGGCGTGTGTGCCCAGAGATGGCTCTGCATGCCATAGGTTCGGCATCACGGGTCTATCCTATCTATCCAGTCATCCGTCTGTCTATCCATCCATCCATCCAATCTATCCAGCCATCATGTCTGTCTCTATCTATCCATCCAGCCATCCTACCCAGCTGTCTATCTCTTATCTCTATATCCATCTCTTTCAATCTCTCTTATCTATCCATTTATCTCTTTACCTGTATAATCGTTGTTTCTCTCTCTCTAATCTTTGTCTGTCTGCCTCTAATCAATCTATCTATCTATCTATATACCTACCCACCTACCTACCTTCTTTCCCCCAAAATAAGACATCCCTTGATAATAAGCCCAATCGAGCTTTTGAGCACATGGCAATAAGGCCAAGCACTTATTTCAGGGTAAAAAAAAATATAACAGGGTCTTATTTTCGGGGAAACACAGTATCTATCTATCTATCTATCTATCTATCTATCTATCTTCTCTCTCTTATCTATCTTCTCTCTCTTATCTATCTATCTATCTATCTATCTATCTATCTATCTATCTATCTATCTATCTATCTATCTATCTATCATCTTTCCTCTGTCTGTCTGTCATCTATCTACTTATCTATTGTCTGTCTCTCTGACTAGCAATCTATCATCTATCCCCTGTCCAATATCCTCTTTTCAACCCAAACCAACCCCTTGACTTTGTAAGATGCCCCCTTTGGCTGTGGAGGATGGGAACTGTAGTTTAGCACCATCTGGAGGCCAGGAAGAGGGAGAAGTCCCTCCAAAGACTTGAAACATTCTCTTCCCCACCCCCCACCCAGGCAAACTCTGCTGAATATTTAAAATATAAGCCCCCACCGACCCCCCCCCCCATTACCACCACCAATTCCACCCTAAGGCACATACTAAAACTACCTATGAGGTGGGCAGCTGTATAAATTAGAATAAAATTTCTTCTTCTGCCCTCCCCCACATCTTGAGCCTGACAACCCCACACCCAGTTTTTCTTTCGTTTTATCCCCTCAGAGCCCCTCCCAATTTATAGCCTGGCCTTCCATCCTTTCTCACCCTCAGGCCAGGCTTTTCCACCCATTACCTCAAATTCCCCCAGAGCCCCCTATATTTAGCTCCCCTTTGTGGCCCCTCCTCAAACGTTATATCCCCCTCGCGGATCCTTCCTCCCCCCCTCCCACTCCAGCCCTTCCCCTCCTCAACCCCCTTACCCCATGGTGATGGCGACCGCAAGCCCCCCACAGCCTCCCCAATGATGCGTGACCCGAGACTTAAAAAAAAAAGCTATGAAGCTATTGCGCCTGCGCAGAGACCCCCCCTCCAAAAAACGGCGGAGAAGGCAAAGCGCGGCCTAAAGAACCCCTGACGCGACGGCGGGAGGACGCCCGCGCCTGCGCAGCCAGGCGTTAAGGGCAAAAGAGAGGGCGGAAAAGCAGGAAGAGCCTCTTCTCGGACGCGTGCGCAGAGGAGATAATAGGCGGGAGGAGAACGGCGGGGATGGGGGCGGGAGGAAAGGAAGGCGAAAAGAGCGGGAAAGCGCGGAGGTAAACACAAATAGGGAGAAAGGAAAGGAGAGGAGAGGCGCGCGTGCGCAGTAACATTCTTGGTCACGCTCCGCCCCTTTCCCTAAACCCCGCCCTTTAACTCGAGTTCCACGGGCGAGGGGTGGAGAAATTGAATTTCTTAGCCGCTGATTGGCTAGAGCAAAAAAATAATAATTAATAATATGACATTTTAATCTTGATTAATATTAATTCAATATTGATTAATAATATGGAAAGACTTCTTCTGCCAGCCAGTGGTGGTTAATAAAATAACAAAAATTAAAAAAAAAACAAATTAAATTAAAATAATAAAATAAAATAATAAAATAAAATAAAATAAAATAAAATAATGAAATGAAATGAAATGAAATGAAATGAAATGAAATAAAAAACAATTCGGAAAACTAGTATGCTAGGGCCAGTGAAGATATCTTTTTATTTAACCATGGTTTAAATCAATAAACCATGATTGCAGACAACAGGCTAATTTATCTTCCACCTGCAGAAAAATAGGGGTGAGCGTGATGCATGAACTTTGCCTGAGAGGAAATTTCCCTCCCCCCCCTTTTTTTTTTACAAAAAGCAAATCTTAAAATTTCTCCTGAATGGCAAAGATGAAATATAAATAAATCAAAACTTCAGGGGCCATTCACACAACACCTTTTAACCCAGCCAATGAATTTCCTTATTTCGAGATTTCTCCAGGGCCCTGAATCATAAACTAGCCAAGGGGGCTTCTTTTAAACGGCCTGATAACCCCACTCCAAATTGACCCAGATTAAAACCCAGGTTTAGCGTGTTGTGCGAATGCTGCAAAACGTTGCATGTTCAAGCCACTTTTGAGCAACAATACATCAATCCAACAGAAATTATTGATACTTCAATCTGGAAAATCTATCAACTTTTCTCGGCAAATCATTCAATCAATCCTGCAGACGAGATAATGATTTACACAAATCAGTGTAGATTTAGAAAACTTTTAACTAGACAACTTTTAAGATGGGTGCATGCGGAATTCTGGGAATTGAAGTCCACCCATCTTAAAAATTGCCCAGTCTGAGATTACTGGTCCAGTGCAAATCATACCTGTGTCTTCCTTCCCTCGTTTTTCTTTTTCTTTTCTTGCTCTTCTCATGGGTAGAGTAATTCATTGCTTCCAACTCCCTTTAAATCTCTTGTTTTAAATCCCCAAATTAAATAATCACTGCCTGGCCACTCCCCAAAATAAATCTGGATAAACTGATTAAGGCATATTTTAGGAATGTACTACCATTATCCTCGTGCCCTTATAAAGCTTCAGAAAGGGATATTAAACAAGGAAACTTCCTTTATTTTATTTTTTCAAGCTTCTTCAAAATTCTTTCCTTTTTAATCCTTCCCCCTTCCCAAAAAATCTGATATTAAAAAAAATATATATATATATATATATATTTATATATATATATATATATTTATATATATATATATATATATATATATATATATATATATATATATATATACATATTTGTTTTCTGAGGTTTTCATGGTGTTTGTATAGGTCTTTGGTTATTTGGGTTTCTCCACGTAAAATTGGAAGTGTCTCATTCGTCATCTTCAGGCTTCAGCTTCGTACTTCTGGGAGCAAAAGGTCCCAGAAGCACAAAGAAGCACGAACCCCAAAAGGTCCCAAAAGCACGAAGCTGAAGCCTGAAGATGACGAATGAGACTTCGTCAAACATCGCCAAGACACTTCCAATTTTACGCAGGAGAAACCCGAATAACTAAAGACTTATATATATATATATATATATATATATATATATATATATATATATATATATATATATATATATATATATATATATATATATATATATACACACACATATACACATATACATATATACTTTATATATATACTGTGTGTATATATGTGTATATATGTGTATATATATACACATATACATATATACTTTATATATATACTTTATATGTATATAAATGTTTATATGTATACCTTAAAGCTTTTATATATATATATAAAAAAGCTTTAAAGTTGGAGAGTGCTCAATTTCCTTCCAAATCCTTCCGGAATAAGATAAATGATAAGAAGATAAAAAGGACCCTCGTACCTGCTAGTAATCTAAAGCAGGCACCAGAGGGAGCTCGTGTTGAAGATAATCAAACCCCCCCACCCCCCCAAATAAAAGTAACTAGTAAAAAATCCTTAAGGGTTGACCCCTTCCTGCCATCCCCCCACCAGCCTGGGCTGGCAGACCCTAAATTAATGTGGCAGATGGCATAGGCTGGGCTCTACATCAGGGTCCCAGGCCCTTCCCCATAATAAAACTTTGACCGGGGGTGGGGGGAGGGAATATTTTACAGGGTCCTCCTACGCCCCTGCTTCAAAGACTCAAATACAGTCCTCCACTTACAACAGTTCATTTAAGTGACCGTTCAATGTTACAACAGCATTGCAAACAGGGATGGGTGGCAGAGCCCGACGGCTGACAGCCAGGCTGGGTGGCTTGCTGTCACTCTGGGTTTGCTGGACCGGTGGTGGATCTGGCTGGCCAGGAGATCTCAAGCGCTCTGCAGAGTATTGAGCTTGGGATCTCTTGTTCCCTCTGTTAAAAGTTATTACGGAAGGAGGTTGATCCCGGTTTTTTTTCCCCCCAGGTGGATCCTTACTGCAGATCTGGCTCAATGGGGGAGTGACTTGGGTCATTTAGCCGTCGGCTGCATTCCTGGTGAAAGGAATATTTTTTACTAAAGCCAAGCGGTTACAAAATAGAAAAAAAAGAAGAAGAAAAAACCCTGAGGTTTGGCCAGGAAAACAGCCTTAACTAACTTTCCCCCTTTTCCCAGCTCCTTCCCCCTCCCTCCCCTCCCCTCCCCAATTATCTTCCTTGGTGTCTGATTTCAAACATTTTGTTTTGGTAACCCTTCTTCTACTGCTTGGCCGGCTGGGCGATGGCCGCGCGGCGGCATTCCATTCCCAGGCTGATGGCCTTGGTGTTCGTCCGGCCCACCAATGTCTCTGGCAGGCAGTGGGAGTATAGTTTGGGTTTCTGGACTTCCCCCCGCCATCTGTTGGCTCCCCGCCCACCCCACCGCCCGCCAACCCAGGATTCCTGGCAGTCTGGCATCAGCAAAGCAGCAGTGGGGCGGAGCAGGATGGGAGCACTGACCCCCTGCCTTCGCTTTGAAAGCAGACAGAGACCCCCCAAGATCATAAGATCAGCTATGGATCATATTGTACAGAAATCCCCTTTACATGTACCTTCCTTCCTCCCTCCCTTCCTTATTCCCTCCCATACATCCATACTTCTTTCCTTCCTTACCACTCCCTCTTCCTCCCTCCCTCCCTCCCTCTCTTCTTTCCTCCCTCCCTCCCTTCTTCCCTTCCATCCACACTCCTTCCTTCCTTTTTGCACCTCTATAACTATCTGGTTCAGTTCTGCAACCCAACAAGAAAAACACAGACTTCAGAGGATAATTAGACCTGCAGAAAAAATAATTGCTACCAACCTGCCTTCCATTGAGGACCTGTATACTGCACGAATCAAGAAGAGGACCGTGAAAATATTTACAGACCCCTCGCATCCTGGACATAAACTGTTTCAACTCCTACCCTCAAAACGACGCTATAGAGCACTGCACACCAGAACAACTAGACACAAGAACAGTTTTTTCCCGAAGGCCATCACTCTGCTAAACAAATAATTCCATCAACACTGTCAGACTATTTACTGAATCTGCACTACTATTAATCTTCTCATAGTTCCCATCACCAATCTCTTTCCATTTATGCTGTATGACTATAACTTGTTGCTGGCAATCCTTATGATTTATATTGATATATTGACCATCAATTGTGTTGTAAATGTTGTACCTTGATGAACGTATCTTTTCTTTTATATACTGAGAGCATATGCACCAAGACAAATTCCTTGTGTGTCCAATCACACTTGGCCAATAAAAATTCTATTCTATTCTATTCTATTTTTTTATTTCTTTCTTTCCTTTCTTCCTTCCTTCCTAGTCCCACTTTCTCCCTCTCCTTCCTTCCCTCCTCTTTCTCCCTCCATCCACACTCCTTCTTTCCTTCCTTCCTTTCTCCCTCCATTCACACTTTTTTCTTTCTCTTTTTCTTTCCTTTCTTTTCCTTCCTCCCTCCCTTCCTTCCTTCCTTCCTTACCACTCCCTCTTTCTCCCTCCCTTCCTTCCATCCGCACTCTTTTCTTTCTTTCCTTCCTTCCTAGTCCCACTTTCTCTCTATCCCTCTTTTCTTCCTTCTTTCCTTTCTCCCTCCCTCCACCTTCCTTCCTTCCTTCCTTCCTTCCTTCCTTCCTTCCTTCCTTCCTTCCTTCCTTCCTTCCCAGTCCCTCTTTCTCCCTCCATCCCTCTTTTCTTCCTTCCTTCCTTCTCCCTCTCTTCTTTCCTTCCTTCTGCCTCCGTTCCCACTTTGCACAAATAGCTGGTTTTAACCAACCAAGCCAATGCCTTAACATACTGGTAGTTCCCCAGCCTCTTTGGTTATGTTACGATGCAAAACATGCTACAAACCGCAAACATCAGTTTATTCTGTAATCCAGGAAGCCCTAGAGCCCAGACCCAAATTTTTGCCCACCCCAACGGATGCCTCTCTCTATCGTTAGCAAACCCGGAAATTCCCAACCCTTCTAGGTAGAAGAGATTGATGGAGATAAAACTCGGTTTATCTGTTCTAGAGCTACCTACTGATATTGAAAAGGATGGAAAGGAAGAAGAAAAAGACCAGGAAAAAATTATGGAGCAACAGGGATAAACTTGGAAGAGCTAAAAAACAAAACTGGGAACAAAACTTCAGGGAGGAGGGAAAAAAAATCTGTCTAGGAGTTAGCAACAGCTTGATAAGCAGATAATCATCATCAACATCAAGAAATTACAGCTGCTGCAATAACGCCAGCAGAACTGCAAAAAAAACGTGCTACTCGGAACATCAATATATTTTACCACCTTTCCCCGAAAATAAGACCCTGTCTTATATTTATTTGAACCCTGAAATAAGCGCTTGGCCTTATTGCCATGTGCTCCAAAGCCCGATTGGGCTTATTATCAGGGGAGGTCTTATTTTGGGGGAAACAAGGTAAGAAGACGCTTGGTCGAAACCTAGGACGCTGGCAGCAACCCGTATCAACCATTAGTAACCAGTCAATGGTATTTGGGACGCATTTTTAAATGTCCAGTTGACTGAGTTTCATGTTTAACGAATAAAAGAGATAATAATAATAATAATAATTTTTTATTATTTGCATTTATATCCCGCCCTTCTCCGAAGACTCAGGGCGGCTTACACTATGTCAAGCAATAGTCTTCATCCATTTGTATATTATATACAAAGTCAACTTATTGTCCCCAACAATCTGGGTCCTCATTTTACCTACCTTATAAAGGATGGAAGGCTGAGTCAACCTTGGGTCTGGTGGGACTTGAACCTGCAGTAATTGCAAGCAGCTGTGTTAATAACAGACTGTCTTAGCAGTCCGAGCCAGCAGAGGCCCAATATATTATATAATAATAATAATAATAATAATAATAATATCTATATGAAGCCGTTGGGTGAGATCATCAGTGGCTTTGGGGTGAGATACCAGCTGTACGCTGATGATACTCAGCTGTACTTTTCCACCCTGGGCCACCCCAACAAAGCTGTTGAAGTGCTGTCCCGGTGTTTGGAAGCCGTACGGGTCTGGATGGGGAGGAACAGGCTCAAGCTTAATCCCTCCAAGACGGAGTGGCTGTGGATGCCGGCACCCCAATACAGTCAGCTGCAGCCGCAGCTGACTGTTGGGGGCGAGTTATTGGCCCCAAGGGAAAGGGTGCACAACTTGGGTGTTCTCCTGGATGGACGGCTGTCGTTTGAAGATCATTTGACGGCCGTCTCCAGGAGGGCTTTTTATCAGGTTCGCCTGGTTCGCCAATTGCGCCCCCTCCTTGATCGGGATGCCTTATGCACTCATGCTCTGGTTACCTCTCGCTTGGATTATTGCAATGCTCTCTACATGGGGCTCCCCTTGAAGTGCACTCGGAGGCTTCAGTTAGTCCAGAATGCAGTTGCGTGGGTGATAGAGGGAGCTCCACGTAGCTCCTATGTAACACCACTCCTGCGCAGACTGCACTGGCTGCCTGTGGTCTTTCGGGTGCACTTTAAGGTTTTGGTTATTACCTTTAAAGCGCTCCATGGCATAGGGCCTGGGTACTTATGGGACCACCTACTGTTACCTCATGCCTCCCACCGACCCGTACGCTCACACAGAGAGGGACTTCTCAGGGTGCCGTCCGCCAAGCAATGTTGGCTGGCGGCCCCCAGGGGAAGGTCCTTCTCTGTGGGGGCTCTTACCCTCTGGAACGAACTTCCCCCTGGTTTACGCCAAATAGCTGACCTTCGGACCTTTCGCCGCGAATTGAAAACGTATTTATTTACTCGCGCAGGGCTGGCTTAAGTTTTTGTTATATTTTAAATTCTAAATTTTATATTTCTAAATTTTATATGAATTTTAACGGGTTTTTAGATTTAAATGTTTTAAAGTTTCAGCCAACTGTATAATAAGTTTTTTAATTTTGTTCTTAATTGTATATTGTTTGTTTTTTTATTTTGGCTGTACACCGCCCTGAGTCCTTCGGGAGAAGGGCGGTATAGAAATCTAATAAATAATAATAATAATAATAATAATAATAATAATAATAATAATAATAATAATAATAATAATAATAATAATAATAATAATAATATGGTAATTGGTTGATACCTAGGATGCTGGCAGCAACCCGTATCAACTATTAGCATTTTTGTGATGCATTTTTAAATGTCCAGTTGACTGAGTTTCATGTTTAATGAATAATAATAATAATAATAATAATAATAATAATAATAATAATAATAATAATAATAATACCAGTAAAAGAAAAGAGCTACACATCCCAGCGCATCTATATTAGTCGGCAGCAACCCAATCAAAGCTACTCAGAAAAAAAGAGAAATTGAGGAAGAGAGGAAGGAGGAAAAAAATAAATAAAAAAAGCAGGGAGAGATCAAAGCTAAAGGAATTTAGCTTATGCAGATCCCCATCTCAAGCAGGCAATTAAAAAAAAAAACAACCACACACACAATTTTTTCACTCGCAAGCTAAGCTGTCTAACCCTTCCAAAAATTACAGGAAAAAAAAAATCATAATAATCTTTCTTCCCACCACAAGAAGAAGAGAGGGAAAAAAAACAACAACCCCAGGAAGCTCAGCTCTGCTCAGGTGCCAGGTGTATATTTTGCACTTCCTCTGATTTTTCACATCACCTTGAAACCTCGCCCCCCTCTTCCTCCATAAATTAAAAACAACAACACCACAACCCATCTTTGCGCTCTCTCGGTGTTCGCTCAAGCGAAACGGTATCTCTCTGCGTCTTCTCCTTGATTCCTTCCTCCTGCCAAAACATGAAAAGGCGGCTTCCTTCTCTCCCTTGTTCTTATCTCTCCGCCAGAATCGGGGGTGCTTCTGCACAAACGGAGATGATCAAAGGCTCTTGACTTGTGAATAAAACAACTTTTTTTTTTGCGAGAGAAATGGACTTGCTGCCATTTGGGGGTTTTTTTGGGGGGTTTTTTTTCCCCCTTGATTCCGGTTCTAATTCTCAATTTGGCCTCTGCCCTCCATCCCCCCAAGATGATCCCAATGTTTAGGCTCTCAAGCCTGGCCTTCTCCCGATTTTGAATTTTTCCGACTTCTTTTCTGGGCGAGTCCCAGGGGAAAAAAACCCAAACCATACAATAGAAGCTAATCCTTGACTTGGAGGGACCGTTTGAAGTCACAGCATGGGGAGGGAGGGGGGAAACGTGGCTTGCGACGGGTCCTCACAAGTCACACTTAAGGACCACCGCAACAGCCTCATGGTCCTGTGATGACAATTTGGACAACTTGGCAACCAATATGGATTTACAAGGGTTGTAGCATCTCTCTTTCTCTCTCTCCCTCTCTTTCTTTCTCTTTCCCCATTTCTCTTTCTCTCTCTCTCTCTCTCTCCTTCCCTCTTTCTTGTTTGCTTTTTCTCTCTCTTTCTCTCTTGCACTTTCTCTCTCTTCCCCCCTTTTTCTCTCTCTTGGTCTCTTTCTTTCTTTCTCTCTTTTCTTTCTCTTTCTCCCTCTTGATCTCTTTCTTTTTCTCTTTTCTTTCTCTCTCCCTCTTGCTCTCTTTCTCCCTCCCTCTCTCTTTTCTTTCTTTCTCTTTCTCTGCCTCTTTCTCTCTCTCCTCTTGATCTCTCTCTTGCTCTTTCTTTTTCTCTTTTCTTTCTCTTTCACTCTCCCTCTTGCTCTCTCTCTCCCTCTTTTCTTTCTCTCTTTCTCTCTGCCTTTTTCTCTCTCTTCTTTCTCTTTCTCTCTCTCTCTCTCTTTCTCCCTCCCTCTCTCTTTTCTTTCTCTCTCTCTCTTTCTCTATGCCTCTCTCTCTTGGTCTCTCCGTGTGTAACAGAGGTTCCTTGCACAGCCAGCTCATGTAACCCGTCTCCAGGGAAAGGCCAAGGTGACAGCAAGAGAAGCCAAACGCTCATTTCACCAGCTTGGCTGCCTTCCCAGGCTGTTCCCGTGTCCTTCTTCCGGAGAAGAGGCCCAACCTGCCTCCTGACTTCCCGCAAAAGAGGGAAACGACCATGGTGGGAGGAAAAAAAAACAGGATGGGGGGGCCGGAATAGATCTGATCCCAAAACTGTGCTGAGCTCTCTCTTCCCTGATGCCCTTTGGCTCCACCGTTTGGTTCTCCTTCCTCTCTGCTCTCTGCTTTCATCTTTGAAAGATGAAAACCTTGCCTAGCCTGGGTGCATCCTCCACCATTCCCATCTTCCCTGGCTGAGAGCTCTGGCAAATTGAATGCAACCTCCTTTCTTGGCCAGGCTGAAACGAAGAGACCAGGCAGGCAGGCCAGGAGCCTCTCTGAAGCCTCCCTCCCTCCCTCCTCCTTTCCCTTCCTCCTCCTCCTCCTCTCCTCCCCCTTTCTTCCTTCCCCTTCCCACTCCCCCTCCTCTTCTCCTCCCCACCTCTTCCTCACCTCCTTTTCCTTTCTTCTCTCTTCTACCAACTTTCCCCTCCTCCTCTCCTTCCCCCTCTTCTTCCTCCTCCTCTCCTCCTCTTCTTCTTCTTCCCTCTTCCTCCTCCTCCTCCTTTCCCTTCCTCCTCCTCCTCCTTCCTCTTCTTCTTCTCCTTCCCTTCCCACTCCCTCCTCTTCTCCTCCCACCTCTTCCTCACCTCCTTTTCCTTTCTTCTCTCTTCTACCACCTTTCCCTCTTCCTCTCTTCCCCTCTTCTTCCTCCTCCTCCTCTCTTCTTCTTCCTCTTCCTCCTCCTCCTCCTCCTTTTCCTTCCTCCTCTCCTCCTCCTCTTCTTCTTCTCCTTCCCCTCCTCCTCCTCCTTTTCCTTCTTCTTCCTCCTCCTCCTCCTCCTTTTCCTTCTCCTTCCTCTCCTCCTCTCCTCCCACTTCTTCCTCACCTCCTTTTCCTTTCTTCTCTCTTCCACCACCTTTCCTTCCTCCTCTTCCTCATCGCCTTCCCCTCTTCCTCCTCCTCCTCCTTCCTTCCTCCTCCTCCTCCTCCTCTCCTTCCCTCTCTTCTTCTCCTCTTCCCCTCCTTCTCCTCCTCCTCCTCTCCATTCCCTTCCTCCTCCTCCTCCTCCTCCCCTTTTCCTTCTCCTTCCCTTCCCCTCTCCTCCTCCTCTTCCTCTCCTCTCTTTCTTTTCTCTTTCTCTCTCTTCCTCCTCCTTTCCCTTCCTCCTCTCCTCCTCCTCCTCTCCTTCCCTCTCTTCCTCTTCTTCTTCTCCTTCCCCCTCCTACTCCTCCCTCCTCTCCATTCCCTTCCTCCTCCTCCCCCCACCACCAACCTCCAAGGCAGGAGATGGCTTGGCACCCGTTTGGCCTGGAGGCGCAGCTGCCGCTTCTAAATGCTTAACCCCTCCAGCAATGAGGTGGACTAGGGCTTCTTCCCAGCCCTAGGGAGCAGCAGATGGAAGGGACCCTAATAAAGATTTCTTGCTCCTTGAAATCACAACTACCTGACTCTGTGGTCTCTTCTCAAAGTCCCAAAAGCTTTAACCAAAAACCGGCTACCATTGACCTCACCCCATTCCTAAGAGGACTATAAGGGGCGTGCATAAGTGCACAAAAGTGCCTACCGATCCCTGTCCTATTGTTTCCTTCCATTGTATGTGCTTGTATATAATGTTGTGACAAAATAAAATTAAAAAAAACAAAACAAAACTGGATGGGGCGGGGGGGGGGGGGGGGTGTTTCCTTCCCTTCCCCCCTCCACTCCTGCAGTCACCTGGGTGAAACACCCCAATGCCCCTGGGCCGTTTGACTGGTCCTGCCCCCATCTGGCAGGGTCCCCAATACCTTACGAAGGAGGGGTGTATGCTAGGAGAAGCTAACCTTGGCAGCTGTTCCGGCGGGGCGGGGGGGGGCTTCCACCCCCACCTCGATTAAAAGATAAAGACGAAGAGATCGGAACCCACCCACCCCCTCTTCCAAACCCCTCCCTCCCCAAACCCTCTGAATTTGAAGCAGGAAAAACTTGCTCCCCGTCTCCCTCTCCATCTTCACTCCACCCCCCCTCCCCTCGCGGCACCTTTCCCCCCCCCATATTAATTATAATAATTTCCCTTTGGCTTGGAGCAGTGGGGGGGTGGGATGGGGGGGGAGGAATTAAAAAAAGGGGGGGCCTGTCTCTTTAAGAAAATTAGGTTGGAAGGAGCAGATGGCATCTCCCTCCAGAGTCCTTGTTCTTTGTGTGGCTGCACAAAAGAAGGAGTCTGTCTCTTGCCTGAATTTATTCCCCCACCCCCAACCTGGTCCCCCACCCCCACCCCGACCCACCCCCCCACCCTGCCTTTTGTGCTGGGTGGGGTGGGGTTGGGTGCGGGAGAAGGCAGCCAGGAAGGCCTGGGTGATGGGAAGATGGAAGTAGAGAAGAAGGAAGCATCTAGCGGAGAAGAGAGACGTGTGTGTGTGTGTGTGTGTGTGTGTGTGTGTGTGTGTGTTGTGTGTGTGACCACGGTTGATGTGTTTTGCAAAAAGTCAACTTCCAAAATCATTGGAAGGAGGCCTCTTCCAGCTTTCCCGCAACAAGAGGAGAGATTCACGGAGCTCATGACTTGACTTACAACGGCCCTTTCCGTTGCAAGACAAGGCGGCCAGAAAGGTGCCCCCCCCCGTGGCTGGGGGGTTTTTTTTGGGCCACGGTTTGTTAAGCGGATGGCTACGGCCGTTAAGTGAATCGCACGGCCGTGAAGCGAATCAGGCCTTCCTTCCCTTGGCTTGGCTTTCGGCGAGCAAGGTCGCCAAACGGGGATCCCGTCACACACACAAACACACACACACGCACTGGGGACCCCGCGGCAAGAACCTCTCCCCCCCCCACGCATCTTGATCAGGAAACCCCGTGGGAGGACGCTGCAATGGTCGTAAGTGCGAGGACCTGTCGTAAGCCTGACTTTTTTTCACCCAGGGCTGTTTTAACCTTGAAGGGGTTGCTAAAGAAATGGTCGTAAGTCAAGGAGTGTTTCTAATTCATCGTCGAACGGATGAATTGAATCGTTTCTCCTAGGAAGACACAGAGAGAAGGAAGCCAAGGTTTCCACTCAGCTGGGAAAATGGCCATTCATCGGGCTTTTGTGTGTCTGTTTGTGCGTGTGTGTGTGTGTGTGGGTTTGTGTGTGGGTCCTTCCTACGGCTTGGAGGGTGTGGCTGGATCAAGGTCACCCAGATGGTCTCCTGCCTTAAGGCTTTGCTGGCTGAGGGATTCTGGGAGTTGAAGTCCACGAGTCTTAAAGTTGCCCAGGTTGGAGACCCCTGCTCTAGTCAGCTTAAGGATGGTGGACTTCAACTCCCAGAATTCCCAGCTGGCTGAGGAATTCTGGGAGTTGAAGCCCACTCCTCTTAAAGCATGCTGGCTGGGGAATTCTGGGAATTGAAGTCCACAAGTCTTAAAGTTGCCCAGGTTGGAGACCCCTGCTCTAGTCAGCTTAAGGATGGTGGACTTCAACTCCCAGAATTCCCAGCTGGCTGAGGAATTCTGGGAGTTGAAGCCCACCCCTCTTAAAGCATGCTGGCTGAGGAATTCTGGGAGTTGAAGTCCACGAGTCTTAAAGTTGCCCAGGTTGGAGACCCCTGCTCAGCTTAAGGATGGTGGACTTCAACTCCCAGAATTCCCAGCTGGCTGAGGAATTCTGGGAATTGAAGCCCACCCCTCTTAAAGCATGCTGGCTGGGGAATTCTGGGAGTTGAAGCCCATCCCTCTTAAAGCATACTGGCTGGGGAATTCTGGGAGTTGAAGCCCACTCCTCTTAAAGCTTGCTGGCTGGGGAATTCTGGGAGTTGAAGCCCATCCCTCTTAAAGCATGCTGGCTGAGGAATTCTGGGAGTTGAAGCCCTCTCCTCTTAAAGCATGCTGGCTGGGGAATTCTGGGAGTTGAAGCCCACTCCTCTTAAAGCATGCTGGCTGGGGAATTCTGGGAGTTGAAGCCCACTCCTCTTAAAGCATGCTGGCTGAGGAATTCTGGGAGTTGAAGCCCATCCCTCTTAAAGCAAGCTGGTTGGGGAATTCTGGGATGTCCGCCCCTCTTAATGTTGCTGTGGTTGAAAAACATGGCCGAGAGGAATGAAAAGTGATGAAAGGAATCTGATTTTTGTGTGAACTGAAGAGGGAGCCAAGGACTAGCATTTCTGGGTAAAGAAGATACGAGAATATGTTGGGGGAGCACTGGGGGGGGAAGGGTTGAATTCATGGAGGTCCTTCCTGTCTCCTCCTGCTCAGGCTAAGCTGTAGAAGACCACAGAGATTTAGTGGTGACCAAAGCAGGTGGAGACAGTGAGGAAAACGTGGGCTTGCCCCAGGAAAACAGGCGGAAGTGAGAAAGAACCTCAAGATTGACTCTCTTTGGCATAGGAAGGAGGAATAGGAAATGCTGTGAATAGAACTTACACCAATAAAACAGAATCCTTGCAGAAGGTGGGGGTCTGTTTCCTGACTTGGTTTGCTTTGTGAAAGGCTGGCATATCCTGGTGGCTTGAAGGAGGCCATCCTAGCTTGTAAACCTTGACCAGGGCAGAAACCCAACGGGGTTGTTGTCTGCTGACCACGCTTCCTTTGGGGCCTCAAAATCTCTTCCCAGCATTGCAATTCAGCCCCCTCCGGACAGACAGAGCCTTTGGGGTTGTGATATGAGCAAATCCACCCCCCACCACACCCCTCCACCCGGGTGAGACCAAAAAACAACACCCCAGCCAGTGTAGGAAGGCGGCTGGAGAAGGTGGGTTGTTGTTGTTGTTTTTTTCACGGTTCCTTGGCATGGCCGCCGAGAAACCTCAACCCACAGACCCCGAAGACCGGGGAGAGTTGGCCAACCAAAAGCCCAGCCTAAAGAGTTGGTCGCTTCTAAATTTAAGCGCTTCGATTATCGTTCCAGGCTTGGAGGAGAGAGAGAAAAAAACAAACACAACCGGCGGAAAATCCTTGCAGCGTTGGAGGAGAACGGAATTGGCATTCCTGTTTGCACACGCGCGTTCCAGGGAGAGGAGGCACGCGTGGAGTGCCCGGGAGACACACACGCCCGTCTCGTTACCGTACCGGCAGAAGCGTGTCTTGCTTTCGCAGCCTCGCTGGCTGCACCAACGTATGTTTCTCGGCACTTGCTTAAGGGGGTGCCGAACTCGCAATCCTGTGCTCCACGTCTCTGCGGTAACCGCAGCTCAGCGTGGCCATTGCAAGTGACGGGTTTTCCTCGAGTTACGACCAGGATTTCCATGGCAGCATCTTCCCTGGCATAAACGCAATCAAAAATTCAGATGCTTGCAACGGACTCGTCTTTATGACGGTTGCAGTGTTCGGCCGTTCCCTTTCTCAACCTTCTGACCGTAAGAAAATAAAGCCCATTTATGTCGTGAATTTTGCCCCATTTTTACAACTTTCCTTGCCATCGTTGTTAGGTGAATCGCTGCAGCTATGAACATGGTTGTTAAGCAAATCTGGCTTCCTTGTGGACTTTGCTTGTCAGAAGGTCGCAAAAGGGGATCATGGGGACCCACCCACCCCACGACACTGCAGCCGTCATAAATATGAACCCGTTGCTAAGCGTCTGAACGTTGATCACGTAACCGTGGGGACGGGCGTTCAGTGTTAAAAAAAGATCACCAGTCACATTTTTTTCCCCAGTGCCGTCGTTAACTTTGAACGGTCGCTAAATGAACGGTCGTAAGTCGGGGGGACGACCTGTATCGAATCGGCCCGTGGCAACTTGTCCCATTCCGGATTCAGGACGCTGCGTGAAAACTTGGAAATGCAAAAACCAAATAGATTTGATTGGCAAGGTTTAAGCAGGCTTGAAAACATCCTGAGAGTGACCCACATGCGTTTCTCCTGAATGTAGGAATGCTCTCCTTCTGCAGCAAACCCCGAAGCTTGCCTTGTCCTGAGCCTTTTCCCACATTTCTCCTCTTCGCAGAAGGAAACTGGAGGCTAAAACATATGATGAATGGTTGCAGGAACTGAGCATGGCTAGTCTAGGGAAGAGAAGGACCAGGTGGAGACATGATGGCAGTCTTGGGCAGAGGGTTGGACTAGATGAGCTACAGGGACCCTTCCACCTCTGTTCATCGGTATATCTCGGCTGGTATTCTCCCAAGCATGACAGCTTGCTTCTTCCCAGGAAGGTTGCCTGGTGCTTGGACTCAACTCCCTCCCGCCAGGCTGGTGTTTGGAGAAAACTAAAGGATGGCAATAACAGGAGGGTCAGTCCGAAATCACCAAGGGTGTGTGTGTGTGTGTGTGTGTGTGTAAGTAGCAAGTTGGCCTTCTGATTTTATAGCAGTGACGTGGGTTTTTTTTGCAAGGGTTTGCCATCCCGCTTCAGTTCGTGCTTGCAAACCCAGTTGGCTTCGCCTTGCAAAGGGCACCAAGCTGGGTTGGGGGGGACTCTTATTAGAAGCCCTTTTCTCCTACAGCAGCTAGGCCTGTTGCTATGGTGTGTTTGTGTGTGTGTGTGTGTGTGTGTGTGAGAGAGAGAGAGAGAGAGAGAGAGAAAGAAAGAGAGAGAGATGGATGGGGGGGATATTGCACACACAGGAGGAGAGAAGCAAGTGAGCAGGTGTCTGTTTTTAGACAATGCAATTGCTTTCTTTTGCTTCAGTGGGAGGGCAAATAGAAAGCGGGGGGGGGGGCGAGAGGGTTAGGAAAAGCGGAAAAGGAAGGAAAATCAAGGTTGGAAGGGAACTAAAAAAAGACAGGCAGGTGAGATAGCCCCCATTTAGAAAGGGAGGATCTGGGAGAAGGAGGCTCGGCTAAGCACGCAAGGTTTTTCTTTTGTTAGGTGCTGCCTTAGCAAGTCGTTCTCCTAATCTCAGGAGGAGATCATTTATTTATTTACTTATTTTTTTAAAAAAAAATAATAATTTCCCCGATTTGGGAACGGCGTGGTTCCCACCACTTGAGAAGCAGACTTTCGGAGAGCCGCTTCTCCAAATCTCACCCCTATTTTTATTTTGTATTTTACACGTTTTGGGTGGCAGGTACGCTTCCTTCCTTCCTTCGTTGTCGAAATCTGGGACACCTTGTTTTCTTACCTCGTCGAGGTGAAAAGCCGTTTTGGTCTTTCGAACAGCGTGTGAGGAAAGACGGGAGGGCGGGGGCTTTCGCTAAAATACTAAGCGGGGCTGAGACAAATTCAATGTGTGTTCTTGATTTGCTTTTCAGTGTCATTCATATGTAATTCGTTCTAGGTATTGTTTCCCCTTCAGTGTGTCATTTTTCTGGAGGGTGCAGGGAAATAGTCCAGCCATCTCAGACCTCAAGAACCAACTGATCTCACAGATACCTTCAATACAGCATCCAGTTTTGGTCACCACACTATAAAAAAGATGTGGAGACTCTAGAAAGAGTGCAGAGAAGAGCAACAAAGACGATTAAAGGCCTGGAGACTAACACATAGGATGAACGGTTGTAGGAATTAAGTTATGTCTAGTCTAGTGAAGAGAAAAATGCAGGGGTGACATGATAGCCATCTTCCAATATTTGAGGGGCTGCCGCAAAGAAGAGTGGGGGCGCTCAACCTATTCTCCAAAGCAGGGGGTCTCCAACCTTGGCAACTTTAAGACTTGTGGACTTTGTGAGCTTTGCTGGCTGAGGAACTCTGGGAGTTGAAGTCCACAAGTCTTAAAGTTGCCAAGGTTGGAGACTCCTGCTCCAAAGGACCTGAAGGCAGGCCAAGAAGCAACAGATGGAAATTAATCAAGGAGAGAGAAGCAAGTGAGCAGGTGTCTGTTTTTAGACAATGCAATTGCTTTCTTTTGCTTCAGTGGGAGGGCAAATAGAAAGCGGGGGGGGGGGGCGAGAGGGTTAGGAAAAGCGGAAAAGGAAGGAAAATCAAGGTTGGAAGGGAACTAAAAAAAGACAGGCAGGTGAGATAGCCCCCATTTAGAAAGGGAGGATCTGGGAGAAGGAGGCTCGGCTAAGCACAGCAGGCTTTTCTTTTGTTAGGTGCTGCCTTAGCAAGTCGTTCTCCTAATCTCAGGAGGAGATCATTTATTTATTTACTTATTTTTAAAAAAATAAAAATAAAATTTCCCCGATTTGGGAACGGCGTGGTTCCCATCATTTGAGAAGCAGACTTTCGGAGAGCCGCTTCTCCAAATCTCACCCCTATTTTTATTTTGTATTTTACACGTTTTGGGTGGCAGGTACGCTTCCTTCCTTCCTTCCTTCGTTGTCGAAATCTGGGACACCTTGTTTTCTTACCTCGTCGAGGTGAAAAGCCGTTTTGGTCTTTCGAACAGCGTGTGAGGAAAGACGGGAGGGCAGGGGCTTTCGCTAAAATACTAAGCAGGGCTGAGACAAATTCAATGTGTGTTCTTGATTTTGCTTTTCAGTGTCATTCATATGTAATTCGTTCTAGGTATTGTTTCCCGTCAGTGTGTCATTTTTCTGGAGGGTGCAGGGAAATAGTCCAGCCATCTCAGACCTCAAGAACCAACTGATCTCACAGATACCTTCAATACAGCATCCAGTTTTGGTCACCACACTATAAAAAAGATGTGGAGACTCTAGAAAGAGTGCAGAGAAGAGCAACAAAGACGATTAAAGGCCTGGAGACTAACACATAGGATGAACGGTTGTAGGAATTAAGTATGTCTGGTCTAGTGAAGAGAAGGATGCAGGGGTGACATGATAGCCATCTTCCAATATTTGAGGGGCTGCCGCAAAGAAGGGTGGGGGCGCTCAACCTATTCTCCAAAGCAGGGGGTCTCCAACCTTGGCAACTTTAAGACTTGTGGACTTTGTGAGCTTTGCTGGCTGAGGAACTCTGGGAGTTGAAGTCCACAAGTCTTAAAGTTGCCAAGGTTGGAGACTCCCTGCTCCAAAGGACCTGAAGGCAGGCCAAGAAGCAACAGATGGAAATTAATCAAGGAGAGAGAAGCAACCTGCAAATAAGGAGACATTTCCTAACAGTGAGAACAATTAACCAGTGGAACAGCTTGCCACCAGAAGTTATGGATGCTTCATCACTTTTAGTGGAGGCTTTTAAGAAGGGATTGGACAGCCTGAAACGGTACAGGGTCTCCTGCTTGAGCGGGGGGTTGGGCTAGAAGACCTCCAAGGCCCCTTCCCAACTCTGTTATTCTGCATTCTTCCATTAACATGGAACTCCCTCCAAGCCTTCCCAGCCCGATCAAAATAAAGGAGGGGTCTTCCTTTGGCTGTGGCACAAGAGATCTCTGTATCGCCACGCTTATGGGGGTGGGGAGCTCCTGACACAAGCAAAGCCTTACGTGTCCAGCATGTCTGATTCACGGATAAGGTTGCTTCGATATAACTCAAACCCACCTTCTTCCCCTTTGCCTGACAAGGGGGAGAGCATTTAAGGGTGTGCGTGGAATGGGCAGATAGGAAGCAAAAAGACCCCCAGGTGGGCTTGGGGGAGGGTGGGGAGACATCTTCTTCTGTGTGTGTTGGGGGGGGGAGAAACCCCCACCTCCCACCCCTCTTCCTCCTCCAATCTCTACTACGTAGAAATAGAATAGGATAGAATTCTTTATTGGCCAAGTTGATCGGACACCCAAGGAATTTGTCTCTGGTTATTGAATGAAACGAAATGCCAGAAAGGTTAAGATTTGTCACCACCCTCCTAAGAGGTCTTTTTTTGGTTCCAGAAAAGGACCACTAACCCCTAGCAAACTAAAGGCAGACTCGACTTACGACAGTTCATTTAAGCGTCCATCCGGACGTGGCAACATCCCCGCAAAAAAAAAACACACGAAAAAAAAAAAAACCCCACGGGGAACAATGTTTTAATACTTAACATCCCCACGGTCATGTGATCAAAATTTAGACGCTTGGCCACAAACTCATATTTATGATGGTCACGGCATCCCACCCGTGTGTGTGTGTGTGTGTGTGTGTGTGTGTGACACACGATCTTCCTTTCGCGACAGCGAAGTTCAGTGGGGAGGAATCCGGATTCGTTTTTAACAGCGGGGTTCGTCCTTTAACAACGGCGGTGAGTCACTTGACAACCGTGGGCAAGTGTTGTGGTCTGCCAGCAGCCTGCGGAGCTGGCAACGGAGTCGGACAGCGATGAGGCTGAGGTGAGGCCAGGGCCATCGGGAAGTGAGGTGCACACTCCAGAGCCTCCAGGGACTGACAGTAGTGAGGCAGAGGAACAGGAGGAGCCTGTTCCTAATGCACGCATGAGAAGAGCTGCCACAAGGCAAGAGCAGCTCAGGCAGAGAGGACAACTCAGGAGTAAAGCCAAGAGATGACTGGCCCCTCCCATAAGGGTTAAAAGACCAGCAACGGTGTTTGGGCTCTTTGCCGGAAAACAACGCTGGTAGCCGTGTCTTCTGCTTTGTCTACATCTTGCATTTGTTTTTGTGATTTGTGAACGTTTGCCAGGAAGGGTCTTTGGCAGTTTGTCTAATTGGACTAAGGTTTGTGAGATAACTGAGGAATTTGTGTTGGGAGGCATTTGTTTTACTTTAAGTTGAACGAGGCTGGGAATGAATTCATTCCCAGCTGTTCGAATAAAGTTTGTTTTTCCATGGACTAAGTTCATTACTACCTACTTGCGCTTGGGTCACAACAGGCAAGGAAGATTGTAAAACGGAGCAAAAATTCACTTGGCAAAAGGTCTCGCTTAGCAATAGAAATTTTTTGGGGGGTGTCACTTGAATGTGCTGAAATGGACAGGATGACCATGGAGTTAAAAGAAAGAGAAGAATCGGACAATTATAAAATTTGGAGTAGACTGTACAAGCGGCTAGAGAACAGAAGCCAAAACAAAAAATAAAAGTTCTAAAAGCCCTGACTATAATATAAAGATAAATGTACATATGTCTAATCAAAACGGTTAGAATCAGTGTTATATTATTATAATATAATTATGATACTATTATTAGAATGGTTAAAATGATCCAATTCTACAGAGGAATTATTGAGTCTGTCATTTGTACCTCTATAACTGTCTGGTTCGGTTCTGCAACCCAACAAGAAAAACACAGAGTTCAGAGGATAATTAGAACTGCAGAAAAATAATTGCTACCAACCTGCCTTCCATTGAGGACCTGTATACTGCACGAATCAAGAAGAGGTCCGTGAAAATATTTGCAGATCCCTCGCATCCTGGACATAAACTGTTTCAACTCCTACCCTCAAAACGACGCTATAGAGCACTGCACACCAGAACAACTAGACGCAAGAACAGTTTTTTCCCGAAGGCCATCACTCTGCTAAACAAATAATTCCCTCAACACTGTCAGACTATTTACTGAATCTGCACTACTATTAATCGTTTCATAGTTCCCATCACCAATCTCTTTCCACTTATGACTGTATGACTATAACTTGTTGCTGGCAATCCTCATGATTTATATTGATATATTGACCATCAATTGTGTTGTAAATGTTGTACCTTGATGAACGTATCTTTTCTTTTATGTACACTGAGAGCATATGCACCAAGAAAAATTCCTTGTGTGTCCAATCACACTTGGCCAATAAAATTCTATTCTGTTCTATTCTATTCTAAAATCTACGAGGAGGCAACTATGGAATAGCAGAATCACAAAAGCAGAATACACATGCCGATATGGAAAGGGGTAAAATTGTACGACAGTGTTGTGTTGCCTGTTTTTTTTTTAATTTCGTTTGTATTTGTCTGATTGTTTTTCTTTCTTTTTTTTTTTTAACTTATGGTTTTTAAAGTCCTCTTCTCCCCCCCCCCCACTTAAAGGACACATGGTTGCCCCCTTCTCCTTGGAAAAATTGAGAGCTAAGCACTTGCAAATGGGGAGACCCTCATCTGGGGGGGGAGGCAAGCCCCTTTAAGCTAAGCGTTTCTCTTTTCCTCTTCCACATAAACCGCCCCCCCCCCTCACCTCTGCATGCCTTTCCAACTAATTGACCAGGAAACAATGAAAATTCTCGCCCCAACACCCAATCCTTTCGACATCAAAGTGTTTTTTCCAAAACATAGAGGAAGGGGCAGAATTTTTTTTTCTCTCCCCCCCACCCCCACCCCCCCTTTCCTTCTCTTTTCCTCTGCTTCTCTTCTGCAGCTATTGTTCCCTTCCTTTCTTTCTGGGGTGTGGGGCTTTCTCCCTCAAATTGAGGGCAGGAGCCGAGTGGGGAGGGGAGGGAAGGGAGAACAGAAAATCTGCACTCTGTTTTTCTGCTTTTGGACGGAGAGGAAAAACACAGCAGCAACTTGGGGGGAGTGGGCTTATAGCAGTGGTGAAATTCATTTTTTTTAACTACACTTCTGTGGGCGTGGCTTGGTGGGCCTGGCAGGGGAAGGATACTACAAAATCTCCATTCCCTCCCCACTCCTGGGGGAAGAATATTGCAAAATCTCCATTCCCACCCCACTCTGGGGCCAGCCAGAGGTGGTATTTGCCGGTTCTCCCAAACTACTCAAAATTTCCGCTACCGGTTCTCCAGAACCTGTCAGAACCTGCTGGATTTCACCCCTGAGTGGTGGGATTCAAAAATTTTTACTACTAGTTCTGTGGGTGTGGCTTGGTGGGCATGGCAGGAGAAGGATACTGTAAAATCTCCATTCCCACCCCATTCCAGGGGAAGGTTACTGCAAAATCCCCATTTCCTCCCAATCAGCTGGGACAGAGAATAGATGGGGGACGGGCCATTCAGAGGTTGTATTTACCGGTTCTCCGAACTACTCCAAATTTCCACTACCGGTTCTCCAGAACTGGTCAGAACCTGCTGAATACCCACCTCTGGATTACAGGTAAGTCCTTGACTGATGATCGCAATGGAGCCCAAAATTTGTTGCTAAGCGAGACACTCGTCAATTTTTTTACCCTGTTTTACAGCCAGGGAGTCACCGTGGTTGTTAAGCGAATCTGGCTTTTTCCCATGGACTTTGCCTTTCAGAAGGTCCCGAAAGGGGATTACGTCACACACACACACACACACACACACACACACACACACACACACACGGGAGGTTACAACGGTCATAAATATGTGTCAGTTACCAGGTATCTTAATTTTGATCAGACCTAAAAACAGTTGTTAGCCACATTTTTCAGTGCTGTTGTAACTTTGAAAGGTCATTAAGCAAACGATTTTAAGTCGAGGGGCTACCTGTATTGATTTCCCCCCCCCAAATTACCGTTTAGTTGCCTAAAATGATTTAGAAAATCTGATTGCAAGAAGGCCTTCCCCCCTCCAAAAAAAAAAGAGAAGGAGGAGGAGGAAGAGGTGGAGAAGAATAAGAATAGCAGAAGGAAGAGATGGAGGAGGAAGAGGAAGAAGAAGAAGAGGAGGAGGAGGAGGAGGAAGAGGAGGAAGAGGAGGAGGAGGAGGAGAAGGTGGAAATAAAGAAGAAGAAGAAGAGGAAGAGGAGGAGGAGGAGGAGAAGGTGAAGAAAAAGAAGAAGAGGAGGAGGAGGAGAAGGTGTAGAAAAAGAAGAGGAGGAGGAGGAGGAAGAGGAAAAAAATAAGAAGAGGAGGAGGAAGAGGAGAAGGAGGAAGAGGTGGAGAAGAGGAGGAGGAAGAGATGGAGCAGGAGATGGAGGAAGAAGAAGAAGAGGAGGAAGAGAAGAAGAAGAGGAGGAGGAGGAGGAGGAGAAGGTGGAGAAAAGAAGAAGAGGAGGAGGAGGAGGAGGTGGAGAAAAAGAAGAAGAGGAGGAGGAGGAGGAGGAAGAGGAAAAAAATAAGAAGAGGAGGAGGAAGAGGAAGAGGTGGAGAAGGAGAAGAGGAGGAAGAGATGGAGCAGGAGATGGAGGAAGAGGAAGAAGAAGAAGAGGAGGAAGAGAAGAAGAAGAGGAGGAGGAGGAAAAACAGACCAAAACAATCTGAAGGAGAAACACTGATGATGATCACAGGAGCTTTACGGAAGGCTGGAATGGGGTTTTGAGCAAAAAAAGCAGAATTATTTAATGCTGGAAGAAGTTTATGAAGAACGGTTGCAGGAACTGGGTAAGGTGAGTCTAGAGAAAACAAGGACCAGGAGTGTCAATGATAGCAGCATTCCAGGGTTTGAGGGGCTGCTACACAGAAGAGGGAGTCTGTTTGTGGGGTCAACCTATTCTCCAAAGCCCCTGAAGGCAGGACAAGAAGCAATGGATGGACATTAATCAAGAAGAGAAACAGCCTAGAGTTAAGGAGAAATTTCCTGGCCTTGAGAACAATTAAGCAGGTGAACAGAAATTGCCTCCAGAAGTTGTGGGAGCTCCCATGACTGGAGGGTTTCAAGAAGAGACTGGACAGCCATTTGTCTGAAATAGGTGTAGGGTCTCCTGCTTGAGCAGGGGGTTGGACTAGAAGACCTCCAAGGTCCCTTCCAGCTTTATTCCCCAGCCAGTTTGCTTTAGGAGGGGTGTACTTCAACTCCCAGAATTCCCCAGCCAGCATGCTTTAAGATGGGTGGGAGGGGACCTCAACTCCCAGAATTCCCCAGCCACTTCAATCCTGGGAATTAAAGTCCACCCATTTCAAAAGTTGCCAAAAGTTGAAAAACACTGCCCATATATCATTAAATCAGCCGCTATGCTAGATATTCCTCACCAGGATCCCTGTTTACTTCTTTGGAAAATCAAAAGGAAGAGACTGCTGCCTAAGAATATCCCGAATTTAATACATAGAGGGATGCCAAAGTCATTTTTATCAGAACAAGTCTGGGTCAAGGACCGGGGAAGGACGCCTAAGAGAATGCAGCTCGGGAACGGATCTGTTTTCTAGGTTCACGAAGTTCTCATCATAAGTTAAGAAGCCACACTCAAAACACAAAGTTTAAACCAACCCAAAAACCTAGAGTGATGTGTAAATGCTTCGTATCTTCAGCAAACCAGGTTAAAAAATACCTTGCAAACTCTGCAAACTGTGTGAACTGTTCCTACAATAATTCCTACCCTCAATTTCACACACCTCTGAAATACATCTCCCCCCCATTTGCTGATCCCAGATGCTGGGTCCAAAATTTCACCCTAGCCTTTTTTTTCCCCCCTTCTCTTCTGCAAATTTTCTCCCAGAAAGAAGAAAAAAAAAACAACTTCCTTCACCCCATAATTTTTGGAAACTTTTGCTGCAGGGCAGCAGCATTTCTGCCTCTGAGGCACACACACAACCTAAGAAGGAAACGCTGGTTCAGCCAGCCATCCGTCCATTGCCCAGAGGGGCTTTTGATGGGGAGGGAGGGAGGGGGACGCGGTGCTGACCAGTCGCTCCAGAAACTCGCCCCCCCCACCCTCCATCCACCGGGCCTTCCACGCAGGGGGGGGGGGAAATCACCCCCTCGCCCCACAGCCAGATGGGAGGTGAGGGGGGGGGAATGATGCTCAGGCAGGATCGGGTGGGGGCTGCGGGAGGGGCTTTGATTCTTTGGAGGAGGGAGGGGAAGCAAGGGAGGAGAGGGGAGGACCCCCGCCTGCCCCTGGTCTAGAGCGCAAGGGGTCCCGCAATGGGGAAGAAGGGAAGGATGGGCCGGCTTTTGTCTTATTTGTCGACCCCCTCTCCCCCGAAAAGCGCGGGGGGCCCCCCTCTCTCAAACAGGAGGAGGGGGCTGGGGCTGGAAAGGACCAGAGGGCGATTCCCCACGTGCCTCTTTGCCCGGGGAAGGGGGAACCCTAGCTTTGCTGCCCCCCGCCCCCGCTGCAAAAGGGGTCGCTCCGCATACACACCCCGGGGACTGGGGGGGGGACGCTTTCCCAGAGATGGGGTCCCTCGAATTGACCGTGCTTAGGGCACCCTCATTCTGGCTCTCGAGCCGCGCACATCTGGATCGCTCTCTTTCTCTCTCTCTCTCCCCCTTCTCTTTTCCCCTTTCCCTCCCCCCCCACTTTCCCTTTCTCTCCTTCCCTCCCTCCCGCGCCGTCGGGCGCGCGCGCGCGCGCGTTCCTTAACCCCCACCCCATCGCCTCCGTGCGCCTCTGGCCAGATGTGCAAGGCAGGAGCCGGCGGAAGGGTCTGTGGGGGAAGGAGGAGGAGGAGGTGCGAAGGCAGGCGGGGGGCTGGAACTACTTTCTCCCAACCAGCAGCCGGAGAGCCAGAGCGGGGCGGAGTGGGGGGGGGGAGAGGCTGGGGGGGGGCGGGGAGGAGGAGGAGGAGGGAAAGCGAGGGAGATCGCCGGGCTGCGACTCATTGTGCGAGCGGGAGGGGAAAGGAGCTGGTGGCGGCGGCGGGAGGAGGAGGAAGAAGAGGAAGAGGAGGAGGAGGGAGGAAGAAGAGGAAGAGGGAGGAAGAAGAGGAGGAGGAGGGAGGAAGAGGAGGAGGAAGGAGGAAGAAGGGGAGGAGGAGGAGAAAGAAGGGGGCAACGCTCGGTCGTCCGCAACTTTTGTTTGTTTGTTTGCGCTTCAAGGACCCCGCCCGCCTGGAAACGGGGGTAGGTGGGGGGCAGAACTGGGCTTTACTCCCTCGGAGTTGCAACCTCCCCTTTGCACAAGTTAACTGCATCTCTCCAAAGGGCAACGAGGCTGATTTAGGGCTCGGGCGGGGAGGGGAAAGCGCTTAAGGCGACTTCCAGGGAGCAAAAGATCCCAATTTTGAAGATCTCTCTTTTTTTTAAAAAAAAAAATCCCCCATTCTGTTTTTTCCAGTATTTTTTTTTAGGAGAGAGCATCCGGGGTCCTTCTTGGCGACGCCCCCTACCCCCCCTCCTCCTCCCTTGATCTCCCCTCCCCCGTGGGGGGGGGGGACTCAACGACCCCCGAGGCTTTCCCCTTTCCTTCTCGCTCCGCCTGCGCCCGGTCCGGGGAAGTTTACCGTAAACTTTGCAAGGCAGCGGCGGCAGCGGCGCGTGGGAATCCCACGCGAGAAGGGAAGGGAAGCGGGCGCGCGGGGCGAGGAGAAGCCGAGAGCGCGCCGCAACCCACCCACCCACCCGGGCCGGGCCTTCTGGGTTGGGGAGTCCTCCTTGGCCAGCTCCAACTTCGCCTTTTCCCCTCCTTCGCCGAGCGAGGATGGTTCAGCAGCGGCTTTGAAATTGGGAAGTCGGGGCTGGGGTGGGGTGGGGGGGTGTCGGTGGGAGCCAGCCAGAGGCAGCCGGAGCGAAGATGCCTTCCGTCATGGAAAAATCGGGGATCCTCTCCAGGAGCCGGGCCAAATCGGCCACCAATGGTACCCACCCCAATTCGGAAGACGAGAGCAGCGAGGAGGAGCACTCGCACGGTGAGCCGAGGGGTGGGGGTGGGCTTGCGGTGGGGGGCGTCGGAGGGAGGGAGGGAAGGGGAGAAGCATCGGGCCCCCGGGGGCCCAGCCGTCCTGGCCCCCCCAAGAAAAAAGTCTCCCGGGGGGGGAGAAAGGAACCAAATGGGGGTGATGAAGGACGGGGAGCTGCCTAGAACCCCGTCGCCTTGCTCTGCGCTCTCTCTCCCCCCCACCACGCGAGGCCATCTGCCTTTGCCCTGGGGAGGGGGGGGGACACACACGGCGGGTGGGGTGGGGGCTGATCTAGGACCCCCACCCCCGGCGCTGGGAAAGGGCCCCCGTTGGGCCGGGAAAGAGCCTGCAGATGGGCCCCGCGACTTGCCAGCACAACAATAACAATAAGGCGGGTTGGCGAAGAAGGGGATGGGCATGGCCCCGGGTGGGAGGGGGCGTGTGTGGGAGAAGGGGAGGCCGGAGGTCTGGGTCGCGGTGGTTGCCTTGTAACAGACCTCCCCTCCCACTTCATCCAGCGTCCCAGGGTTGGGGGTACCTGGGTGAGACAATGCACCGCCCCCTCCCCCCCGCGGGGGTGCCCTTTGGCCAATCTCCTTGCCCCCACCTTGCTCCGCCTGAAGGATGCTTCAGGTCGTTGGCCACTTCATCCTCCCCCGCCCCCCAACTCCCCAAGCCTAAAATTGGGAAGTTCGCTTCGAGAGCGCTCCACTGGGTCCTCCTCCCCACCCCACCTTTCGCGTCTCAGCTCTTGCTCCCCTTTAGGCATGGAGGGGGGCGAGCTTCCTGCACCGCCGCCTTCCCCCCCCCCTCCGCCGGCTTTGTTTAGCATCTCTAGGGGGAGAGAATGTGGAGGAAGGAGCCTCCCCATGCCTCGGGGAGGGGTCTGTTCCTCACGCAGCCAAGATTCTCAATTTGGGGGGGGGGGAAGCGTGCTAGCAAGGCTATTGCTGGAGGAAGAGGGGGCAGGAAGCCCACCGGCCAGAGAAAGAACCCCCCCCCGCAAATGAGCTCTTTTTGACTGGTTCTTTCCGTGTTTTCCTGGGTGGGTTAAACATCCCTCCCACAGCTTGGTCAGCCAGGTTTCTCCGGACCCCTTCTGGGCAAGCTTTGCTAATTCCAACCCCCCCCGCACCCCCCCAATTACTACTTCCGTGGTGGAGGAAGGCGGGGAAAGCACAGCTCAAGCTGCTTCCATGCCCATCTGTCTCTGCCAAGTCATTCCCACCCCGCGGAAACAGCCCACTAAAGGTGGCCCTTAAAAGCTACCTTGGTTTTCCCCCCCATGAAATGCAGGAGGTATTGTGCCCGTGGGAGGGGAGGGGAAACAGGTTGCGTGAGGGCCCCCCCCCCCCGAAGTCACAAGGGAGCTCTACCTGTTCGGAAGTTGAAATCCCCCCCCCCAAGTCATCCTGGAGAAAGAGGCTGGGTGGTTGGAGGTTGCCCCAGTCTGAATCCTTCCCCCACATGTGTTCCTGAGACCTTGTGCCAGGAAGGGAAAGCTTGGGAGCTCCTTGGCATGTCATTGGCTAAATGTTTCCAGATCTTGCTGCTGCTTAGCAGCTGTTTAAGGATATCAAGAGGGAGGAGAGGAAAGGAACGAAGGGAGGAAGGAAGGAAGGAAGGGAGAGACAGAGTAATGAAGGGGAAGGAAGAAAGGAAAAGAAGAGGAAGGAAGGAAGGAAGGAAGGCGGAGACAGTAATGAAGGGGAAGGAAAGGGAAGGAAGGAGGAAGAAAGGAAGGAAGGAAGGAAGGGGGAGACAGAGTAATGAAGGGGAAGGAAACAGAAGGAAGGGGAAGGAAACGGAAAGGAAGAGGAAGGAAGAGGGAGACAGTTATGAAGGGGAAGGAAAGGGAAGGAAGGAAAAGAAAAGGAAGAAGGAAGGAAGGAAAGAAGGAAGGAAAGAAGGCGGAGACAGTAACGAAGGGGAAGGAAAGGGAGGAAGGAAGGAAGGAAGGAAGGAAGGGGAAGACAGAGTAATGAAGAGGAAGGAAGGGGAAGGAAAAGGAAGGAAGGAAGGAAGGAAGGAAGGAAGGAAGGAAGAGGGAAACAGTAATGAAGGAGAAGGAAGGAAGGAAGGGAAAGGAAAAGGAAAGGAAGAGGAAGGAAAAGGGAGACAGTAATGAAGGAGAAGGAAGGAAGGGGAAAGGAAAGGAAGAGGAAGGAAGGGGGAGACAGTAATGAAGAGGAAGGAAAGGGAAGGAAGGAAAAGGAAAGGAAGAGGAAGGAAGGAAGGAAGGAAGAAGGGAGGGAGAGGGTGATGGACTAATGAAGGAGAGGGAAGGGAAGGAGAATGAAGAAAGGCAGGCAGGCAGGAGTAACAAAGGGAAGGGAGGGAGACAGAAGGGGAGGGAAGGAAGGAGGGAGGGAGGGAGGAAAGAAGAAGAGGGAGATGGAGTCATGAAGGGGAGGGAAAGGGAAGGGAGGGGAAGGAAGGAGTAACAAAGGAGAGGAAAAGGGAAGGAAGGGACAACAGCTGGTGTGGGAGGCAGGAATAGACAGGGGACTCAAACTTTAATTGCGGGGGCGGGGGCGGGGGCGCCTTGGCAGGTTTCTCAGTTATTCTCTTGTTGTTTTGTGGGGTGGGGTGGGGGGCATCCCAAAGGGGCCTTGATTCTCCAGGGCCCAAAAAGTTCTGGTGTGTCTGTAACGCTAGCAAGGACCAGGAAGGGGTGGGGGATGGGGGGGGTTTCCCCAACTCCCTTGGGCCCTAGTGTGGCCTCGGCTCCGCCCTCCCTCCTCCTCCTCCTCCTCCTCCTCCTCGGGCCATCTCCCATCAGCAGACCAAGGATGCAAAACACTGAAGGCCATTTGCCATGGGGAATTGGGGGGCGGGGAAGGGCTGACCCTGCTGGGGGGGAGGGAGGGGGGCATTCAGGTGAGGGCTTTGGCATGCTGTGGGCAGCGGGGGTGGGGTGGGGGCTGCCATTGTTTTAACACATCTGCAAATCCTCCCCTCCCCTCCCCAGCTTTTTTCCTGGGGGGGGGGGAGTGCCTGAAGATGCTCCCAGATGCTTGGATCTGAAAGGGGCCAACTGTTGGAAGCGCACTGGGCATCGGAAACGGAGGGGGTGATTGGGTTCCCCTTGGCTCCTGCCTGGCAACTCAGCACCCTCAGGAAGCCAGCTGTTGTGCCCCCCCTTTCTCCCTGCCCCCCCCCACCTCTGCATTAACTTGAGAAGCCGGTCTGAGAATATATATATATATATATTTTGGTGGCCCTCTCTTGTTCCTTCGCAGATAGCATGATCCGAGTGGGAGCAGATTACCAGGCAGTCATTCCAGAGTGCAAACCAGGTAAAAAAGGAAAGGGGGGGGAAATGGGGGGGGAGGAGGGAAGAGCAGGGAAGGAACAACACCCCCCCAAAAAAACCTCCCTTTTTTGCCAGACTGCAGGCAACTGGGAAAGCTGCTTTCTCTCTCTCTCTCTTCATTTAAACTTAAAATTTGTATATCGGTGATTGCAAGTAGAGGCCATGATGCTAAATAAATAAATAAATATAATCCTTCCGGGAGAAGCCAGCCAGAAAAGAGGGATTGTGGTGGGGGGTTTGACCTCCCTCGCCTGCCCCTTGCAGTTTCCCCACCCCTCTTTCCTCTCCCCTTCCTCCCCCAGACTTAAAAGGGGGTCCCTCTCTTGAAACACCCTCCCCCTCTCTTCTCCATCCTTGCAGTCCTGCGCTGCCCCCCCTTAAATTAACCCTTTTAAGCCATTAGTTGGGGGCTGCAGGGGAGGTCAAGACCCTTCTTGCAGGCTGGCCAAGTGTGTGTGTGTGTGTTGGGAGGAGTTGTCCCTTGTCTAATAAAAAAAATAATTAAAAAATTATTTACCCTGAAGCAGCACAGCAGCATGAGGATGGGAGGAGAGGGTGTGTGTGGGGGGGGGGTGAGGGGCCCCGTCTTCCTTGCTTTATTCCCCACCTCCCCACCTTTGGGGGAGAGGGATTTGGCCTGTGTGTGTGTGTGTGTATGTGTGTCCTTAATGGCCCCTTCTCCTCTTTTGTCTATCCAGAAAGTCCTGCTCGCTACAGCAATAAAGAGTTAAAGGGTATGCTGGTTTGGTCACCCAACCACTGCGTTTCGGATGCCAAATGTGAGTGGAAAACCCCTCCCTGGTAAAAAATGCCAGAAAGGCAGCCTCAGATCAATGGCCTTTGCCTCCAGGCCCCCCCCCCCGCCCCCTCCATGAGCCTTATTCCTCCAAGCTATTTTGATCTTTGCATGAATTAATAGTTGTTGGTTTTTTCTCTCTCTCTCTCTCTTTCCTCCTGCTTGAAGCCCGTCTCACTTCCAGCAGCAACCTTGCCCTAGGTTTTTCTAGGGGGGGTGGGTTAGGTGGGTGGGTGGGATATTTCATCTATTCCAACCTCAGCTGGTAGCACAGCCTTTGATTGGCAGTTCTCCCGCCCCTCCCTCCCTCTAGAAGCAATTATTATGCCATTCATGCGCTCCCAGGTTTTTTTTTCTTCTAATCTGGTTGGTACAGGAAGCTGGGGGGGGGGTGGAGTGGGGAGGTTGGCAGCAGGAGAGGAAGTCCATCCTTTGCTGAAGTGGGGTTTGGGGGGGAGGTCAGTGTGGGGGTTCGGTGGTCCCAAGGATCGCTAAAAGGATGGGGCTCGGGCACCCAGCCGGGTGGAGGAGCCGAAGGGTTGCAGCTGAAATATTTTGCAGCATTGGGTGTGAGGTTTCTTCAGGTGGAAACGAGGGAGGTGTCAAATACAGGCAGTGCTCGACTTACGACCGTTCGTTTAGTGACCGCCCGAAGTTACGACGGCACTGAAAAACGTGATTTATGACCGTTTTTTTCACACTTAAGGACCGTTGCGGCATTCCTCGTGGTCAGGGGATCAAAAATTCAGACGCTCGGCTGCTGTCTCGTATGGATGATGGTTGCAGTGTCCCAGGGTTACGTGATTCCCTTTTGCAGCCTTCTGACAATAGCAATTAAGACTTTTTATACAGGTGGGAGTCCTTGACTTACGGCCACCGTGGAAGCCACGACGTTTATGCTATTAAGTGAGTTTTACGAACCTTTCTTGCCACAATTCTTAAGCGAATCACTGCAGCTGATAAGTTAGTTAACCCGGTTGTTAATCGACTCTTGGCTTCCCCGCTGGCTTAAGGTCGCAAAAAGGGATCACGTGACCTTGGGGGAACCCAGCAACGGTCATAAGTACAAACCCGTTGCCAAGTATCTGAATTTTGAGCCCACGATCGTGGGGATGGGACAAAGGTTGGACCTGAGAAAGACGGCTTTCATAAGTGGCTTTTTTCCCCAGTGATGTCGTAACTTGGAACAGTCACTAAATGAACTGTCATAAGTTGAGGACTAACTGCATACCGCTTTAAAAATATTTCAGTGCCCTCTCTGAGCAGCTTACAGAATCAAGCATATTGCCCCAAATCTGGGTCCCTTTACAAGAGCACTAAAAAAAAGTGACTTCGGACTGTCAACGAACCGTCATATATCAAGGACCTCCTGTCTTATTTATTCCGGTTATTGCTCCGCCCCCCAACCCCCTTTTCAGAGTCTGACTTTGCTCTTTTTCTCCCCCTAGTGGACAAATATATCGCCATGGCCAAGGAAAAGCATGGCTATAACATCGAACAGGTAAACAAAGAAATAGCATTAAAAGCCCAGCCAAACTTTCCTGGATCGGGGCCCATCTTATCCTTTTCAAGTTCAGCTTTCCCACTGGGACTAGAAACTTATTTTTAAAGGGACGCTCACCTCTTCAGGCTTGGGAGAAAGAGATTATTATTTTTTCCCCCCACGTCCATGGTCTCGATCTCTCTTTTTCTTTCAACAGGCTTTGGGGATGCTATTGTGGCATAAACACGACGTGGAGAAGTCGCTGGCCGATTTAGCCAATTTCACGCCGTTCCCCGATGAATGGACAGTGGAGGACAAAGTCCTGTTCGAACAAGCCTTCAGCTTCCATGGGAAAAGTTTTGCTCGCATCCAGCAGATGGTAAATAAATGCCCCATTCGGTGGTTTTCGCACTGCTGTGGTGGGATGGGGCTTAAACCACTTTACTCTTCTCTTTCTTGTCTGCCAGCCAATGAAGTTGATTGACGTAACTTGACATAACTGTAGCCAATGAAGTTGATTGACATGACATAACTGAAGGCAATGAAGTTGATTGACATAACTTGACATAATTGTAGCCAATGAAGTTGATTGACGTAACTTGACATAATGATAGCCAATGAAGTTGATTGACGTAACTTGACATAACAGTAGCCAATGAAGTTGATTGACGTAACTTGACAACTGTAGCCAATGAAGTTGATTGACATAACTTGACATAACGATAGCCAATGAAGTTGATTGACGAAACTTGACATAACTGTAGCCAATGAAGTTGATTGACGTAACTTGACATAACAGCCAATGAAGTTGATTGACGTAACTTGACATAACAATAGCCAATGAAATTGATTGACGTAACTTGACATAACTGTAGCCAATGAAGTTGATTGACGTAACTTGACATAACAATAGCCAATGAAATTGATTGACGTAACTTGACATAACTGTAGCCAATGAAGTTGATTGACGTAACTTGACATAACGATACCCAATGGAGTTGATTGACGTTAAATGACATCACGATAAGACAATAAGTTGATTGACATAAATTAACTATAGCCAATGAAATTGATTGACATAACTTGATTCTGAAAAGAAGAAGAAGAAAAAAATTAGTGGCAAAAATGAATGCATGAACGAGATGTTTTCAATTGCAGGGAGCCCTCCACTTACAAACAGTTCATTTAGTGACCATTCAAAGTTACAACGGCACTGAAAAAAGGGGACTTAGGACCGACTGTCACACTTAACAACCACTGTAGCATCCCTATGGTCATGTGATCAAAATTCAGACGCTTGGCGATTGAAGTAATTTTAATTGCGTTGTGTGAAGCCAAACCCACAAGTCTGGGACAAAAGTGTGGGTTTAATCAGCCCTTATATTAAGGGTTGATTATTATACAAAAGTTTAGAAACTGGATCATCACTTTATGCCAACCAATGCACCAATTTCTCTCCCTCTCTCTCTCTCTCCATCTCATGTAGCTTCCTGACAAGTTAATCCCCAGCCTGGTGAAATATTACTACTCTTGGAAGAAGACCAGAAGCCGGACCAGCGTGATGGATAGACAAGCCCGCAAGTTGCTCAGCAGGAAGGAAAAGGACGACAGGTGATCCAGTAAAGGGATCTGGTCTGCCAAAGGGCACAGAAAGGCGCTTGTCTCCTGAATCTGCTTGAGGCCAAATGCAGCTCTTCAAGGCTGGGTGTTTGTGAGACAGAGAGAGAGAGAGAAAGAGAGTGAGTGAGTGAAAGAGAAAGAAAGTGTATGTGTGTGAGAGAGAGAAAGAGGAAGAGAGAAAGGGAGCAAGAGGGGTGAAAGAGAAAGTGAGTGAGAAAGAGAACAAGTGTGTGTGTGAGAGAGAGAGAGAGTGAAAGAAAGAGAAAGTGTATGTGTGTGAGAAAGAGGGAGAAAGAGGGGAGAAAAAGAGAAAGAGTATGGTTATGAGACAGAAAGAGTGAGAGTGAGAAAGAGAAAAAGTGTGTGTGTATGTGAGAGAGAGAGAGGAAGAAGGAGCGAAAGGGAGAAAGGGGAGAAAAAGAAAGCGAGAGAGAAAAAGTGTGTGAGAGAAAGAGTGAGAGAAAAAGTGTGTGTGTGTGTGAGAGAGAGAGAGAGGAAAAGAGAAAGCGAGCGAGCGAGAAAAAAGTGTGTGTAAGAGAGAAAGAGAAAGTACATGTGAGAGAAAAAGAGGGAGAGGGAGAAAGAGGGGAGAAAAAGAGAAAGAGAGAGAGAAAGTGTGCCTGTGTGCACGAGAGAGAGAGAGAAAGAAAGAGAGTGAAAGAGAGAGAAAGTGTATTTGTGTGAGAGAAAGTGTCAGCGTTCCAGAACAACCCAACTCCAATTAAAAACTCCCGAGACAAGTTTCGTCTCAAAATCTTCATTTTTTGGAATAGGATTTTCCCCCAATAAATCAAAAAACCCCTATCCAGCCCCTGCACCCGTCACGTGGCCCAATCACCCTCCCAACTTGAGCCATCCGTGCAACTGCTTCTCCTCCTCCTCCTCCAGATGCAGGAGCACCCTGACCTTGACCGAAGAGAAGAATGCTGTTATGTCTAACAAAAATCGCTCTATCAGATCCCCCCTCCTACTTTCCCAAGCGTGGCAGCCTGTTTCTTCCAAAGCTGACAGAAAGAGGAAGAGAGAAAGTGTGTGGGAGAAAGAGAAAGATTGAGAGAGAGAAAAAGTGTGTGCGTCAGAGAGAGAGAGAGAGAGAGAGAGGAAGAGGAAGAGAGAAAGAAGGAGTGAGAGGGACAAAGAAAGAGGGGAGAAAGAGAAAGGGAGAAAGTGTCAGAATGAGAGTGAAAGTGAGAAAGTGTATATGTGAGAGAAAGAGGAAGAGAAAAGGGAGCAAGAGGGAGAAAGAAAGTGTGTGTGAGAGAGAGAGAGGGAGAAAAAGTGTGAATCAGAGAGAAAGAGTGAAAGAGAGAGAAAGTGTAAGTGTGAGAGAAAGAGGAAGAGAGAAAGAGGGAGAAAGAGAAAGAAAAAGAATGAGAGAGAGTGTGTGTGTGTCAGAGTGAGAAAGAGAGAAAATGTATGTGTGTGAGAGAAAGAGGAAGGAGAGAAAGGAGTGAGAGGGACAAAGAAAGAGGGGAGAAAGAGAAAGGGAGAAAGTGTCAGAATGAGTGTGAAAGAGAGAGAAAGTGTATGTATGTGAGAGAAAGAGGAAGAGAGAAAAGGGAGCGAGAGGGAGAAAGAAAGAGCTGAGAAAAAGAACGTGTGTGTGAGAGAGAGTGAGAAAGAGAAAAAGTGTGAATCAGAGAGAAAGAGTGAAAGAGAGAGAAAGAGGAAGAGAGAAAGAGGGAGAAAGAGAAAGAAAAAGAATGAGAGTGTGTGTGTGTCAGAGTGAGAAAGAGAGAATGTGTACGTGTGTGAGAGAAAGAGGAAGAGAAAGAAGGAGTGAGAGGGAGAGAGGGGAGAAAGAGAAAGGAAGAAAGTGTGTCAGAATGAGAGAGAAAGAGGAAGAGAGAGAAAGTGTATGTATGTGAGAGAAAGAGGAAGAGAAAGGGAGCGAGAGGAAGAAAGAAAGGTGAGAAAAAGAAAGTGTGTGTGTGAGAGAGAGGGAGAAAGTGTGAATCAAAGAGAAAGTGAAAGAGAGGAAAAGAGTAAGTGTGAGTGAAAGAGGAAGAGAGAGAGGGAGGGAGAGAGAAAGAAAGAATGAGAGAGAAAGTGTGTGTGTGTGTCAGAGTGAGAGAAAGAGAAAATGTATGTGTGTGAGAGAAAGAGGAAGAGAGAAAGGAGTGAGAGGGAGAAAGAAAGAGGGGAAAAAGAGAAAGGGAGAAAGTTTGTCAGAATGAGAGAGAAAGAGTGAAGGAGAGAGAAAGTGTATGTATGTGAGAGAAAGAGGAAGAGAGAAAAGGGAGCGAGAGGGAGAAAGAAAGTGTGTGTGTGAGAGAGAGAAAGAGAGAAAGAGAAAAAGTGTGAATCAGAGAGAAAGAGGGAAAGAGGAAGTGTGAGAGAAAGAGGAAGAGAGAAAGAGGGAGAAAGAGAGGAAGAAAGAATGAGAGAGAAAGTGTGTGTGTGTCAGAGTGAGAGAAAGAGAAAATGTATGTGTGTGAGAGAAAGAGGAAGAGAGAAAGAAGGAGTGAGAGGGAGAAAGAAAGAGAAAGGGAGAAAGTGTCAGAATGAGAGAGTGAAAGAGAGAAGAGGAAGAGAGAAAAGGGAGCGAGAGGGAGAAAGAAAGAGGGGAGAAAAAGAGAAAGTGTTTGAGAGAGAAAGAAAAAGAGAGAGAGAAAAAGTGTGTGTGAGAGAGAGAGAGAGAGAGGGAGGGAGGGAGAAAGGATGCAGATGAAGAAACGGGACAACCACACAGATGTGTTTTTATGGGAAGTTGCATCCGAGACCTGGGAACAAACTAGGATAAAACCCCAATTAGACAGAAACAGGATGTAGGATAGAGGCAGGTCTGGGGTGGCTGGAGGAAGAGTCCATTCAAAAGTGCCGCATTTTCCACACAGCAATGATGAATTAGAAGACGCTCGGCAGGCCAGCGAAGGCGAATTTGATGCCCTGGATCCCAAGAAGGAGGTAAGGGACCGGGAAGGCTCGAGCGTCCAATCGGAGTCCAGCAGGGCACCGGTGCAGGTAGACCTCGACTTACGACCTTCCGTCTAACGACGGTTGGAAATTACAAAGGCATCTCCCGGGGTCCAAATCCAGATGCTTGGCAACTGACTCATATTTATGACCTTGCAATGTCTCCCTCCCCCCCCCAAGGGTCATGCGATCCCCTTTTGTAACCAGCAAAAGTCAATGGGGTGGGGGGATGGGAAGAAGAGCCGGATTCACTTAACAACCGGGTTGCTAACTTAACCTAACGGCGGCGGCCAGAACGGTCGTAAAACGGAGCAAAGCTCACTTTTGCAAAAGGTTCTCGCTTAGCAATGGAATTTTGGTTGTAAATCGAGGACTACCTGTACCGGATCGCGACCCAGAGGTGGGTCTCCACCCAGTTTCATCCCTCGCTCTTCTCTCTCCCCCCCCCTCACAGCCTAGTTATCCGAAGCCCCCCAGCAGCAAACCTGGGCCAATAAAGAAGGAAGTGCAGCTGCCGCAATATCGGCACCACCCACTCCGTGCTCGCCGGCGCCCTCCGAAGGGCATGTACCTGAGCCAAGAAGGGATCACGGGCCTCTCCACCAGCCCTGACGTGGCTGTGCTCACCTTGCGCCATCTGGACTCTCAGCTGGTTTCGCTCAAACGCCAGGTACAGAGGCCATTCGATCAAGTCCGATCCAAAATCTTGTATTTTTTTTAAAAAATTTTTTTATTTGAACAGGGCCCTTGTTTTAAAAGGTGTCTTCGGCAGCCGAAGATGGCTAAAGTTACAGTGGATAGAGGCTGTGTTTAAATATTGACTTTCTTCCGTTTGAAGTGTATAGAATAGGATTCTGAATAGAATACAATAGAGAAGGAATAGAATAGCATAGCATAGAACAATAGAATAGAATAGAATAGAATAGAATAGAATAGAATAGAATAGAATAGAATAGAATAGAATAGAATAGAATAGAATAGAGAAGGAATAGCATAGCATAGAAGAATAGGATTCTGAATAGAATACAATAGAGAAGGAATAGAATAGCATAGCATAGAACAATAGAATAGAATAGAATAGAATAGAGAAGGAATAGCATAGCATAGCATAGGATTCTGAATAGAATACAATAGAATAGAGAAGGAATAGAATAGCATAGCATAGCATAGAAGAATAGGATTCTGAATAGACTACAATAGAGAAAGAATAGCATAGCATAGAATAGAATAGGATTCTGAATAGAATAGAATAGAGACGGAATAGCATAGCACAGAAGAATAGAATAGGATTCTGAATAGAATACAATAGAGAAGGAATAGCATAGCATAGAAGAATAGGATTCTGAATAGAATACAATAGAGAAAGAATAGAATAGCATAGCATAGAAGAATCGAATCGAATCGAGAAGGAATAGCATAGCATAGCATAGGATTCTGAATAGAATACAATAGAATAGAGAAGGAATAGAATAGCATAGCATAGAAGAATAGGATTCTGAATAGACTACAATAGAGAAAGAATAGCATAGCATAGAATAGAATAGGATTCTGAATAGAATAGAATAGAGACGGAATAGCATAGCACAGAAGAATAGAATAGGATTCTGAATAGAATACAATAGAGAAGGAATAGCATAGCATAGAAGAATAGGATTCTGAATAGAATACAATAGAGAAAGAATAGAATAGCATAGCATAGAAGAATCGAATCGAATCGAATCGAGAAGGAATAGCATAGCATAGCATAGGATTCTGAATAGAATACAATAGAATAGAGAAGGAATAGCATAGCATAGAAGAATAGAATAGAATAGAATAGAATAGAATAGAATAGAGACGGAATAGCATAGCATAGAAGAATAGAATAGGATTCTGAATAGAATAGAGAAGGAATAGAATAGCACAGCATAGCATAGCATAGGATTCTGAATAGAACAGAACAAGTAGAGAATAGAATACAGTAGAATATAGAATAATAAGTAGAGAATAGAATAATAAGTAGAGAATAGAATATAGAAAGAATAGAATAGAATGGAATGGAACAGAACGATATGGAATAACAGAATTGGAAGGGACCTTCGAGGTCTTCTAGTCCAACCCCCTGCTTAGGCAGGAAACCGTATACCATTTCAGACAAATGGATGTTCAATCTCTTCTTAAAAACTTCCACTTGGAAAATTCACAACTTCTGGAGGCAAGGAGTTCCACGGGTTAATTGTTCTGTCAGGAAACTTCTTCCTAGTTCTAGGTTTGTTGTAGTTTTATCTCCAGCTCCTTTTGGGTCTCCTCCTCCCATCCTTTAAGCTTGTGGGGTGCTTCCCGCCCCAAACTTGGAAACCCCATTCTGAACCCCCCCCTATTGTTTCCGTGCTAGGTGCAAAGCATCAAACAGATCAACAGCAGCATGAAGCAGGCGCTAGGTGAAGGGATACACAAACTGCGCCCAACGGAGGTGAGTGTTCACCTGTGTGCCAATCCAGGAACCTCAGAGAGGCCCAACTGTGTGCTCCCCAAAATAGGAGGTAGTGTAACAGGCAGAATGTTACTTGTATTTATTATTGTATTAGAGTAAGGGAGCCATTTTGCTCTAGCGTGGTGAAGGCTCCAGGCTGGAAACTAGGTGGGGTGAGTTCTAGGCCCGCCTTAGGTGTGACAATCAATTGGGAGACTTTGGGCGAATCACCAAGAGGCAATGAGTTCTAGTCCCGCCTTAGGCATGAAAGACAACTGGGAACTTTGGGCCAATCCCCAGGAGACTGTGAGTTCTAGTCCCGCCTTAGGTATGAAAGACTGGGAACTCTGGGCCAATCACTAGGATGCAATGAGTTCTAGTCCCGCCTTAGGTATGAAAGACTGGGAACTCTGGGCCAATCACAAAGAGGCAATGAGTTCTAGTCCCACCTTAGGCATGAAAGACAACTGGGAACTTTGGGCCAATCCCCAGGAGACTGAGTTCTAGTCCCGCCTTAGGTATGAAAGACTGGGAACTCTGGGCCAATCACTAGGATGCAATGAGTTCTAGTCCCGCCTTACGCTTGAAAACAGACTGGGAGGTTTTATGCCAATAACTGCTCTACCTACCTTGCAGGGTTGTTGTTGTAAGAGGAGGAGGAGGGAGTATTAGACACGTCCACCGCTTTCAGTTACTTATAAAAACAATAAACGTGGACGCAGAAATAAATTCAGAATCTATAGAAATTCTATTCATTCCGCAGTATTTGTGTAACTGAGTTGGGGGCAATAGTCGGGAGAGAGGATTTGGGGGGGGGGCAATGCCTTCCTGGTTTTGGGGTACCAAAGTGCTGTGTTGCGTGCCCCCCCCCCCGAGATTCAATTTAAACCTGTAACTTTGCAGACTAACATCAAGTTCAACTCTCGCTGGACGACCGATGAACAGCTGCTGGCAGTGCAGGGTGAGTTTTCCCCACTTGCATCAGAAAAGAAAGATGGGCGGGGGAGGGGGGGCTCTAGGCCACCATGTGGAATGGGTGGGAGACCCCCACCCACCCACTAGGATAAATAAGCAGCACTTTCCCTCCCCCCCCCTCGGGGAGCCTTTGTCCCCGAGTTCTGACGGAGGGTGCTGACCTCTTCAACACAAGAGACGGGGAAAGCCACGCTCTGCTGGTCGGTGCATGTGCCACGTGATGCCACGCAGGGTGTCCTGCTCAACCTTGGCTTTTTCCTGGCCCCCCCATCCCCCCCCCTCGGCAGCCATCCGGAAATACGGCAAAGACTTCCAAGCCATCGCTGAGGTGATCAGCAACAAGACCGTGGCGCAGGTGAAAACCTTCTTTGTCAGCTACCGCCGGCGGTTCAACCTGGAGGAGGTGCTGCAGGAGTGGGAGGCCGAACAGGAGGGCCTGAGTCCGGCCCCCGCCCAAGGCAGCTCGTCCCCCCAGGAGCAGAAGAGCAGCAGCGAGGAAGAGGACGAGGTGAGGGGAAAGAAGGGAAGGCTTCGGGGGTGTTGGGCAACGTCGGGGTACACGCCGCGGTGCTGACGTCGTTCCTTTGGTCCTTGCAGGTCCAGATAACCGCTGTATCGCGATCTGTGCAGCTGCCTCCAACCCAGCCGCCCCAGCCTCCTCCTGCACTTCCCCCTCCCGCCTCCCCGCCTCCCGTGGCGCTCTCCCAGCCTCCCCCCTTGCTGAGGCCCACCCTGCCCACCGCACCCATGCTGCACCGCCAGCCGCCGCCCTTACAGCAAGGGCGTTTCCTCCAGCCCAGACTTTCGGTCAACCAGCTGCCACCTCCACTTATCCGGCCTGCGGGGTCCCGCCAGGCCCCGCCGCGAGGAACCCAGCACCCCCCATCGCTGCTCAGCGGGACAGGAGAGCCGCCCCCTCTGCCCTCCTTGGCGTCCCTCTGAAGGGGGACCCCTCTGCACCAGCCTTGCCTGGTGGGTCGGGTTCAGCTGGGAATGGTACGAGCCCACCGGTGTGGGTTGGAGGCAGCGGGGAGGGGAAGAGGCGGGGTGGGCAGGAGTCCTTCCGCTCCTGCCCTCTCCTCCCCTTTATCGCGGAGAGCTGGCAGTCCTGGATGAGGTGATGCTGGAATTGGGCAGGGGGCTTGGTGGGATAATGAGAAAACAGTAGAAGATGTAGCTTGGAATAGGACTGGACTGAATACATTTCCACTTGAAAAGAAGGGGATGATGATGATGAATTGAGGGGGAGGGGAGAAAAGGGGGGGGCCTGTCTGCCCAATTTTGGGGTTGGGGAAGAGGCCGAACTGCTCCAGAACCAAAAACCCCAATTCCGAAGAACCAAGGACTTGGAATTCCTACAAGGATGAGGGAAAAAAAGAAAAAAGAGGATTGAAGTCGGATCTGCTCTGTACTTACTCCTCATCGCTCCTCCTCCTGGAAGCAGCGCGCGAGCATTGGAGGCCAGCTGTGGGTCGCTTTAAGAGGAAGAAGAGGACCATTTATGTGATCCCCCCCCAAACTTTCTGAGAACCTAGCAGCCCCCTCCTCTTCCCTTCGCCAGCAGCTCAGCACTGGCATCTTTTTAAACAGCCCACACACGGCATTTTCAATAAAGATATTTTGGTACAAGCTTCGGGATGGTGCTTGACTGGAAGAGGGGCCGGGGGACACCCCTTCCCTCCCCTCATTTTGGCCAATTTTCCCAAGGAAGAGCCCCTCCCCATCACCACCTTGTCCTACCCATCATTTTGGAAAAACAGGCTCGGAGCATGTGCTTTTTTTTCTTTTCTTTTTTTAATTTCTTTGGCTTTAATAAGAAACCGGCCAGAGTCTCCCAGAGATGCGACAGGTTGTTTCAGGCTTTGGACTGGGCTGGAGCAGAAAGGAGTGTGCTTCTCCCCCCCCAACCACCCCCCGCCCCACATGAAAGGTTGCTGGTCCCGAGTCCTGGGGTGGGGGTGGGGAAACAGGGTGGTTCGAGGTGGGTGGGCTGGCTCAAGCTCCCGTCCCTCGTGTCAAGAGTGGGATGGGAGCAAACGTGGAACCAAAAACAGGAACCAAAAACAGGAATCTGACGCTAGGCAGGTGCTTTCTGGAAAGTTTTAATCTAGAACCTGTAAAACTACATCAAACGGTAGCATCCTTGAGAGAGAGAGAGAGAGAAAAAGAGAAAGAAAGAAAAAAAGGGGGGGGGGTAAGGATGGGAGGGGAAAGAGAATGACCCCCGTCCCGAAAAAGGACATGATCTTCTTTCTTTTTTTAAAAAAAGGCAATGTTGTGATGAGAAATTAAAACGAAACCAAAAAAAAAAAAAATTATAACCACTCACAAAAACCGAGGTATCAGTACAGTTATATACAAACCAGGCGTGTGTACGTGTGTGTGTGTGTGTGTGTGTGTGTGTGTGTCAGACAAGGTGAAGGGGCTGCAGAGCCCCCTCCCCAGGACCAAAAATACATTCTCAAGAGGGTGGGGGCCAATGTGACAATGAAAAGAAAACCCAGAGAGAGCGAGGCCCAAAGAGAAGGCAAAGGGGCTGCAACCAGGCCCGGAGTGTCGTCTTATTTTTTCCTTTTGCTCTGTTGTGCTTTGGAAAGGGAAATAAAAATTGCGGGTGGGGGGAAGGAACAGAAGCCATGGGTCCTCTCCCCCCACCACGCCCTCTGTTTTCAGCTATCCAGAGAGCGGGGGGGTGGGGTGGGGTGGGGTGGGCAGCGTACCTGTCACCCGGGAATAAAAACCAGCAAGCCCCAAAGCTCTTCAACCCATCCTGAACATCCAAAAGGCTTTTTGTGGGAATCGGCCAGCCGTAGAAGATTGGGGGGCGTGAAATAACCCTGGGCTGTGCCCCCCCGTCCCAGCAGGCCTGTTCCATAGCCAGCCTCTGGCGCCCCCACTCCACCCCTCCCGCCATGTTTGGGCCCACTGGAAAAGACATGCCAGGAAGGGGGTGGGGTGGAAGAGAAGGCTAAAATCCCCAGAAGTGGGGTTGTGCAGCATTCAACACAGGAAACTGGACTCCATTGTGGACCGGGGAGGGCCCCCCGTTAGACGCTGTGTGTGTAAACAGGGCACTGCTGACCAGCCCAGAGAGTGGCTCTCTACCGCCATGCCTGCATAAAGGGGAGGGGACATGAGGAGGGGGGACAAAGGAGTGACGGATCAGGTTGCTGTGCGGATCTCGGGACAGCCCCCCCCCCGCCACTCGCCAACCCTCCCTCCGTTCAACCCCGCCGACGGCTCCCACCAATTAGCAAGGAAGAAACCAAAAAAACCTCTGGAGTCTTTGTTTGTGATGTGTGTGTGTGTGTGTGTGTGTGTGTTGGGTGTGTGTGTGTCATCTGCAGGGATCAGGCAGAGGGCGAGTGTGGGGGACACCTCGGAAGCGTCCCTTGGCGGGACAGCAAGGAGGCACTTGGCTTCCATCGTTGGCTGTGTTGCGTCAAGACGCTCGGCTCCCTGTTTCCCCGTGGAAGGGGCCCCAGCTGCTGCTCCGCCTCCCCCTGTCCCAACCGCCTCCTGCCATAGCTGCCCTCGTCCTCCGCTGACCTAGAAGGGACGGGGTGGGGGAAAGGACCCCCCCCCTGTTCCCGAGGGGCGGGGGGAAGAGTCCCTGCGTTTTCTGTTGCAGTTTGGTAACATGGCAAACCCTGTCTCTTGTGTACAAGAAGAAAAGGAAAGGGGGGGGGAAAAGGGGTGGGGGGCGCGGGAGGGGGAGAAGGAAGAAAAAAAAAAGGAAAAAAAAAAAGGAGGAAGAAAAAGTACCACGGTCGCCACGGAGACCAAAAGGGATGCTTCCTCATCCGACAGACAGCCCTTGGTACCCTCCCGTTCCTGTTGCCACGGAGACCAGCTAGGTGGCTGCCAACCACAATCCCACGCACCCTGTCTCCATGGAGATCCATCAGTGGGGGGGGGGCGTGGGGAGACGGAGAGGCGTGGAGGGGGGTGGATACCCCCCCCCCACTTTCCCTCCCTCATGCCCTACCCGCCCCCTTCGCCTGCATAACCCCTCTCAAAAGTGAAGTTGCGGCTCTCTTCCTCCCACCTCCGTTGCGTGTGTGTAGGCCAGGCGCCCCCTCCCCCCCTCTTTCTCCCCGGGTTGGGCCCCGTTAAAGCTTGAGTTCGTTGGCGATTTTGGAGGCAATGTTCTTGAAGGCCATGGAAGTGCCCGATATCCGCTTGAAGCGGACGCCGTTGAGCGAGAGGCGGGGCAGTTTGCAAACTTCCATCTCCCACTGCACAAAGGCTTCGTGGCCTGGCGCCCCGTGCATGCACAGGAGCATGTATTTCTCCTGCAACTCGCACTGGCAACTGTTCGCGTCCAGCACCTTCCGGATCTCTTTCATCATCTCGTTGGGCTCCATGGAGCTCGTGGTCTTCATGCTCCAGGTGAAACGCAGCGACCGCGGCTTGGCGTCCCGGTTCTCGTCCCGGTCTTTCTCGCCCCCGCCGCCGCTACCCATCATGTGAGGCCTGCCGGGAGGGGGGAGGAGAAGGAAGAAAAAAGGAAAAAAAAGGAGGAAGAAAAAGTACCACGGTCGCCACGGAGACCAAAGGATGCTTCCTCATCCGACAGACAGCCCTTGGTACCCTCCGTTCCTGTTGCCACGGAGACCAGCTAGGTGGCTGCCAACCACAATCCCACGCACCCTGTCTCCATGGAGATCCATCAGTGGGGGGGGGGCGTGGGGAGACGGAGAGGCGTGGAGGGGTGGATACCCCCACTTTCCCTCCCTCATGCCCTACCCGCCCCTTCGCCTGCATAACCCCTCTCAAAAGTGAAGTTGCGGCTCTCTTCCTCCCACCTCCGTTGCGTGTGTAGGCCAGGCGCCCCCTCCCCTCTTTCTCCCGGGTTGGGCCCCGTTAAAGCTTGAGTTCGTTGGCGATTTTGGAGGCAATGTTCTTGAAGGCCATGGAAGTGCCCGATATCCGCTTGAAGCGGACGCCGTTGAGCGAGAGGCGGGGCAGTTTGCAAACTTCCATCTCCCACTGCACAAAGGCTTCGTGGCCTGGCGCCCCGTGCATGCACAGGAGCATGTATTTCTCCTGCAACTCGCACTGGCAACTGTTCGCGTCCAGCACCTTCCGGATCTCTTTCATCATCTCGTTGGGCTCCATGGAGCTCGTGGTCTTCATGCTCCAGGTGAAACGCAGCGACCGCGGCTTGGCGTCCCGGTTCTCGTCCCGGTCTTTCTCGCCCCCGCCGCCGCTACCCATCATGTGAGGCCTGCCGGGAGGGGGGAGGAGAAAGGGAAAGGGTGAGGAGGGAGGAGGAATCCTCCCCCCTGCCCCTCTGACTGGCACCAGCGTGCTGCCCAGTCTGATCCGTGACCCAGAAGAGCTGGAGGGGGAGGGGGGGGGAGAGATGGAAAGAGAAAGAATTAGAAGAGGAGGAGGAGACGGAGGACTGTGGGGTCCTTGGTGCTCTCTGAGCGTAGTTGTTTTCTTGCAGACGTTTGATTACCAGACTAGGTAACATCATCAGTGCTAATCTAGAGGTGGAAGGAGGAGGAGATGGTGGTGGTGATGGAGAAGGAGGAAGAGGAAGAGGAGACGGAGGACTGTGGTGTCCTCGGTATTCTCTGAGCATCGTTGATTTCTTGCAGACGTTTAATTACCAGACTAGGTAACATCATCAGTGTTAAACTAGAGGTGGGAGGTGGTGGTGGTGGTGGAGGAGGAAGCAGAGGAGGAGGAGGACTGTGAGGTCCTTGATGCTCTCCAAGTGTGGGTTGTTTTCTTGCAGACATTTTATTACCAAACAAGGTATCATCATCAGTGCTAAAGGAGGGAGGAGGAGGAGGACTGTGGGTTCCTTGGGGTTTTCCGAGCGTGGGTCTTTTCCTGCAGACATTTAATTACCAGACTAGGTAATATCATCAGGGCTAGACAAGTGGGGGAGGAGGAGGAAGGGGAGGAGGAAAAAAAGAGAAAGCCGTCAGGGCAACGAAGAGGTGTAAGAATGGAGGTAGGTGCCAAGGAGCAGCCTGGCCCTGTCGGAGAAACAGACCGAGTGGACCCAAGGTGGGAAGCCCCTCCCAGCCCTGGCTGCGTCTCACCTGAGGGTCTCCACACGGTCTTTGCTTTCGGGCTCATGCAGGTTCCTCAAAAAACAGAGCAGGAGACAAGCCATCAGCACCCTCCAGTTAGCACTTCCTGCCCTTGGGTTTTTCTTTTCTTTTCGCCCAAGCCGTGGGGAGGGGAGGGGCTGGGCTTCATGGCATTCAAAAGAGGGGGGGAGGGGGGCTAAGGTGTGGTGGGGGCCCCCCCAGGCAGACAGAGCGGACAGCCCCACTCGGTTGTTGTTCGGCATGCTGGGATCAGCCAAGGCAGCCTTTTGAGGGGTTTGGGGGGGGGGGGGAAGCTACAGGGTCAGCGTTGGGTTCGTTTGGTTGGGTGCAAGCACCGTTTCTCTAATCCATTCCCGAAGAGCAGAAGCCACGGACAAGCAAGGAAGAAAGGAGGAGGAGGAGGAGGAGGAGAAGGAGCTACTTGGAGTGGGGGAAACAGGCTGAGCCACGGAATGAGGGGACTCCTGGTCTGGACGCTAGGTCTGCCATGAACCCCACTGGGCGGTCTTCAAAAGAGCCAAGAGAACCCCCAAGCCCCTCCTTAGAAAAGATCTGCACGGCCTACGAAGGCGGAGGTTGGATTGTGTCTTTTGGGCATGACAGAAGTGGGGAAACGGCGGCGTCTGTGGGAAGCTCCCGTGTCGAGTGAGTTTCTTCTCCTTTTGGTTCTAACCCTGCCAGTTTTGGGGAACGCTCCCCCAAACCCAGCATGACTCAAGAGGCCTTCCTGCCTTCCTCTCTCTCTTTCTCTTTCATTTCTCTCTCTCTCTCCTTTTCTTCCTTCTTTCCATTTTCCTTCCTGTCTCTTCCTTCCTTGTTTCCTTTTCTAACTCTTTCTTTCATTTCCTTTCTTCTCTTCCTTTTCTCCTTTCCATTTTCCTTCCTTCCTTTCCTTTACCTCCCCTTTGTTCTTCCTTCCTTCCTCCCTCCCTCCCACTTTCTCATTCATTTCTCTTTCCTTTCTTCTCCTCCTTTTTGTTTTCCTTCTTTCCATTTTCTTTTCTTTCTCTTCCTTCCTTGTTTCCTTCTCCCTTCCTTCCTTTTCTAACTCTTCTTTCTTTCTCTTTTTCTTTTGTCTCCTTTCTTCTCTTCCTTTTTCTTTTCCTCCTTTCCATTTTCCTTTCTTCTCCTTGAAAAATCCTTCGCTTCTCATCCAAGAACTGAAGAAGCCTCTTGGAGGAGAAGCGAAACGTTTTCAAAGCCCAAGGAAGCCCAGGTGCCTTTTGCAAAAGCAACCCAGGAGGCAAGTGCTGGTCTGCTCCTAACTCTTCTGTGCCCGCCTCCTGGAAAGCAGGCTCTTTCCCCCTGCAGATCACTTTCAGGAGGCACCCTCCTGAGCGAGCATTGCGCACCCCTGTGCAAGAGACAAAGCGAGGCAACGCAAGGGCACTTCTGCGGCTCGAGACTCCACCTGCCAAGACAATGAATGGCTTCAGTTCGCTCACAGCCGGCCTGGTTTCCCTCAGCAGAGCCCTGCAGGTTGAAGGGGGCGGCGGCTATCTTTTAACACCTGCCCTCTTTTTTGGGGGAAGGGGGGGAATTACATACATGCATTCGCACATACAAACCCTCTCTTCTGCCCCAGCTCTGCCCCCAAGAATGCCTCTGGGTCAATTTTGTAGGTCAACACTGTTGCTGTACCAGGTTGAGATGCTGAAGGTTGAATAAAAAGGTAATTTCTTTCTTTATTTCTTTTTTCTTTCTCCACCTCCCTCTTTCCTTTCTTCCTTCTTTCCGCCTCTTTTTCTTTCTCTCTCTCTCCTCCTCCTCCTTCCTTCCTTTTCTTCCTTCCTTCTTTCCATTTTCCTTTCTTCCTTCCTCCTCCCTCCCTTCCTTCTACCCTCCCTTCCTTCCTTGTTCCTCCTTTTTCTTCCCTTTTTCTTTCTCTCCACTCCTCCCTCCCTCTTCCTCCTTCCTTCTTTCCTCCATTTTCTTTCTTTCTTTCTCTCTCTCTCCTCCTCCCTCTGTCTTTCCTTCCTTCTTCCCTTTTTCTTTCTTTTCTTTCTCCTCCTCCTTTTCTTTCTTTCTTTCTCTTTCATTTCCTTTCTTCTCCTCCTTTTGTTTTCCTTCTTTCCATTTTCTTTCTCTTCCTTCCTTGTTTCCTTCTCCTTCCTTCCTTTTCTAACTCTTTCTTTCTTTTCTTTCTCTTTTTCTTTTGTCTCCTTTCTTCTCTTCCTTTTTCTTTTCCTCCTTTCCATTTTCCTTTCTTCTCCTTGAAAAATCCTTCGCTTCTCATCCAAGAACTGAAGAAGCCTCTTGGAGGAGAAGCGAAACGTTTTCAAAGCCCAAGGAAGCCCAGGTGCCTTTTGCAAAAGCAACCCAGGAGGCAAGTGCTGGTCTGCTCCTAACTCTTCTGTGCCCGCCTCCTGGAAAGCAGGCTCTTTCCCCCTGCAGATCACTTTCAGGAGGCACCCTCCTGAGCGAGCATTGCGCACCCCTGTGCAAGAGACAAAGCGAGGCAACGCAGGGCACTTCTGCGGCTCGAGACTCCACCTGCCAAGACAATGAATGGCTTCAGTTCGCTCACAGCCGGCCTGGTTTCCCTCAGCAGAGCCCTGCAGGTTGAAGGGGGCGGCGGCTATCTTTAACACCTGCCCTCTTTTTGGGGAAGGGGGAATTACATACATGCATTCGCACATACAAACCCTCTCTTCTGCCCCAGCTCTGCCCCCAAGAATGCCTCTGGGTCAATTTTGTAGGTCAACACTGTTGCTGTACCAGGTTGAGATGCTGAAGGTTGAATAAAAAGGTAATTTCTTTCTTTCTCTTCCTTTCTTCCTTTTCTTTCTCTCCACCTCCCTCTTTCCTTTCTTCCTTCTTTCCGCCTCTTTTTCTTTCTCTCTCTCTCACTCCTCTCTATCCTTCCTTCTTCCTCCTTTTTCTTTCTCTTCCTTCCTTCTTCCTTTTCTTTTCCTCCTTTCCATTTTCCTTTCTTCTCCTTGAAAAATCCTTCGCTTCTCATCCAAGAACTGAAGAAGCCTCTTGGAGGAGAAGCGAAACGTTTTCAAAGCCCAAGGAAGCCCAGGTGCCTTTTGCAAAAGCAACCCAGGAGGCAAGTGCTGGTCTGCTCCTAACTCTTCTGTGCCCGCCTCCTGGAAAGCAGGCTCTTTCCCCCTGCAGATCACTTTCAGGAGGCACCCTCCTGAGCGAGCATTGCGCACCCCTGTGCAAGAGACAAAGCGAGGCAACGCAAGGGCACTTCTGCGGCTCGAGACTCCACCTGCCAAGACAATGAATGGCTTCAGTTCGCTCACAGCCGGCCTGGTTTCCCTCAGCAGAGCCCTGCAGGTTGAAGGGGGGGGGGGGGGGGCGGCGGCTATCTTTTTACACCTGCCCCCTTTTTTGGGGGAAGGGGGGGGATTACATACATGCATTCGCACATACAAACCCTCTCTTCTCCCCCACCCCTCCCCCCCCCCCCAAGAATGCCTCTGGGTCAATTTTGTAGGTCAACACTGTTGCTGTACCAGGTTGAGATGCTGAAGGTTGAATAAAAAAGGTAATTTCTTTCTTTCTTTATTTCTTTTTTTTCTTTCTCTCCACTCCTCCCTCTTTCCTTTCTTCCTTCTTTCCGCCCTTTTTTTCTTTCTCTCTCTCTCTCCACTCCTCTCTATCCTTCCTTCTTCCTTTTTCTTTCTTTCTTTTCTTTCTTTCTCTCTCTCTCCTCCTCCTCTTTCCTTCCTTGTTCCCTCCCTTTTTTCTTCCCTTTTTTTCTTTCTCTCCACTCCTCCCTCCCTCTTTCCTCCCTTCCTTCTTTCCTCCATTTTCTTTTTCTTTCTTTCTCCTCTGTCCACTCCTCCCTCTGTCTTTCCTTCCTTCTTCCCTTTTTTCTTTCTTTTTCTTTCTCCACTCCTCCCTTTTCTTCCTTCCTTCCCTTTTCTTCCTTTTTCTCTTTTCTCGCTCCACCCCTTCCTCTGTCTTTCCTGCCTTCTTCTCTTTCTTTCTCTTTCTCCACTCCTCCCTTCCTTCTACCCTCCCTTTCCTTCCTTCCTTCCTTCCTTCCTTCCTTCCTTCCTTCCTTCCTTCCTTCCTTCCTTCCTTCCTCCCTCCCTCCCTCCCTTCCTTCCTTCCTGGGGGAAAGTGCAAAGGGCTGTCAGGAAGCAGATATTGCTGAATTAAAAGCTGGGTGCTTGAAAAAAACCACACCAATTCTGCTTATTTTCTGTTGAAACTGGACTTAAGACTTCAAGTGGATGAAGCTGGCCTGATTCCATTTACCGTATATACTCGAATATAAGCCGATCCGAGTATAAGCCGAGGTCCCCAATTTTACCCCAAAAACTGGGGTAAACTGGGGACTCGAGTATAAGCCGAGGGTGGGAAATGAGGCACCTACCGGTTGGAGAAAGCCTCCCTCCCTCAGCTGAGAAGGCTGGCGGCTCCCCCGCCCCGCCCTCTCACTGCACCGGCAGGGCTTCCGTCCGGTAAAATGTGAAAAAAAGAAAAAAAAAAAACTCGAGTATAAGCCGTATAGACCCGAGTATAAGCCGAGGGGACGTTTTTCAGCACAAAAAACGTGCTGAAAAACTCGGCTTATACTCGAGTATATACGGTACTTTTAAGTCTGGCATCTCGCAGCTCACACACGACTCTGTAAAAGTGACAGCTGAAAATTGAAGGCACAATTTCCTCCTGATTTGAGAGAGGAAACATATGGGAGCTACATATGTTTATGACCTAGCTTATCGATGGCACGCCACACAGGCAGTTCCCGACTTACGAACAGTTCATTTAGTGACCGACCGAAGTTAACAACGGCGCTGAAAAAAAGTAACTTTTTCAAACTTACAACCGTTGCAGCATGATCAAAATTCAGGCACTTGACAGCTGACTCATGTTTATGACGGTTGCAATGTCCCTGGGTATGTTTGTGTGTGTCATGTGATCCACTTTTGCGACCTTTTGATGAGCGAAGTCAATGGGGAAGGCCAGAGTCACTTCATAACTGTGTGACTAACTTAACAACGGCGGTGATTCACTTAACAACTGTGGCAAAACTCACTTAGCAACAGAAACTTTGGGCTCAATTGTGACGAGGACTACCTTATACAGCCCAAAGCCACATTTCTCTCTTTGTTTTAATCCCAGCTTTCCTACTGACTATTTTATTCAAGGTGGGGAATGTGCCTGATCCTCCCTCCTCCTATTTTCCCCACATCAACAACAACCCTGTGAGGTGGGTAGGGCTGAGAGAGTGAGAGAGGGACTGGCCCAAAGTCACCTGGCTGGCTCTTCATGCCTAAGGCAGGACTAGAACTCTCAGGCGCCTGGTTCCTAACCCAGCACCTTAACCACTAGGCCAATGTGGCTCTCATAAATTTATACCTTTGTGATCTCATTGTGTATATATATATATATATATACATATATACATATGTTTTCTGAGGTTTTCGCGGGTGTTTGTATGTAGGTCTTTGGTTATTCGGGTTTTCTCCCGCGTAAAATTGGAAGTGTCTTGGCGACGTTTCGACGAAGTCTCATTCGTCATCTCCAGGCTTCAGCGTCGTGCTTCTGGGAGCAATGTGTGATTGCAGCCGTTTCTTCCTTTTTAACTTTTAACCTTTTTAACTAACCTTTTTAACCTTTTCTTCCTTTAAAAAGGAAGAAACAGCTGCAATCACACATTGCTCCCAGAAGCACGAAGCTGAAGCCTGAAGATGACGAATGAGACTTCGTCGAAACGTCACCAAGACACTTCCAATTTTACGTGGGAGAAAACCCGAATAACCAAAGACATATATATATATATATATATTCCTTGAAAAGAGATCACTGCAAACCACACCACAGCCTCCATTTTCATCCCCCGAGGAGGGTCCTGAATTTTCCTGGATGGGCCGGGTGCTCGTTCGCCACCTTCTGCAAGCTAAGTCTGAACCTTTCAAGGCAGCGTCCAGCTGCAGAGCAGAGGGGCAGCCAGCTCCTCCTAACCGCCACCATGCAGGGAGAAGGAGGATTAGTTTGGGGAAGGAGTGGGGAAGGAGGAAAGGGGGTGGGGGTGGGGAGATTCTGGTTAGAAAGAGCAGAGGCCCAGCCAAGGTAAAAACCACAAAGATGGAGAATCACCTTTAAAGGGACAGCCTTCTAAATCTCAGGCCAACCAATTTATTGGCGACCCAGATGGGACCGAGTGGAAAGAGCCCCCTCCCCACGTGCCGTGGGTTTCCCTGCCTGCGGGCTGAGAGCTAATGAGTGCCCCCCCCCAACCTGTCCCTTTAAGGGTGCCATCTGCGTTCACACACAGCCACCCTTGGCCACCACGGTTTGGGGGGAAGGAGAGAGAGAGAAAGAGAGAGCGAGAGAAGCTGGCAGGAAGGAGTGTTGCACGAGAGGAAGAAGGAAAAGAGAAGGAGGAGGAGGAGGAAAAAGAACAAATTCCAGAGTGACGAACGCCTACCTTCTGGCAAACCTGAAAGACAGATTTCTAGAAGGGGAGGGGGTAAAACAAAAAAAAAAAAGGGAGAGGGGAGGAAAAAAACACGGCGGTGGGTGGATGAGCAAGCGTGAAAGTGTGAAATGAACAAGCCAGTGGGTCCCGGAATAGGTCGGTGCCCCCATCTTCCCTCCCGATTGGGTGTGTATGGGGTGTGTGTGTGCCTTTGAGGAAAGGGAGGCTGACGCAAACAACATCCCCTCCCCCCCGTTTTAGTTCCTTCCGTCCAACGCAGGAAGACAAGCAGCCTCCCTGTGTCCCAAAACTGGGACTGTCTGGGAGGGTGGGGTGGGGTGGGGGGCCCTCTCCAACAGCCCTGGTCACCTCTTTTGGAATGGGAGGGGAAGTGGGGAACCCGGGGTTGCTGGGATCACCCCCCCCTCCTCTCTCCCGCCCCATAGCCCCCTCTGGCTGGAGGCCGCCCAGGAAAGGACCCATAGAAGGATGGGGTAGGTTGGGAGGTGGGGCAGGCAGGAAGGTAAAACACACAGCAAAATAAAAAGGGGGGGGCTGGAGAGAGGAGGTGCTGGACTGCAGAGAGGAGGGTCCCCTCCCCCGCCTCCCCCCCCTTCTCAAACTCCTTCCCCTCCCCTTGGGGCCTTGCAGAGAAGGAGGAAGGTTTACAAAACAGCCACTCAGGGGACACACACATACACACACACAAAAAGAGTCTGAGAGGTTTGTGGTTTGGGCTCGCAGACTTGTCTCGTTTCCATCGATTTTGGGCCTTCTTCAAATACGAAATAGGCCGTGGGCTTTTTTTTTTTTTTTTTTAAAGTTGGGCAGACTTCAACTCCCAGAATTCCCCAGCCGGCAGAGCAGGGATCAGAACCAGCAAAAACCAAAGCGACGCTGGCAGGGGAATTCTGGGAGTTGAAGTCCGCCCATCTTAAAAAAAAAAAACAACGCCCAAGGTTGAAAAACACTGGGGCTGCCTTGGTTAAAGTGGCAGGTGGGCAGATATGACTGGGGTACCCTCCTCCCCCCCCCTTGGAAATTTTAAGGGGTGAGGACAATTTTGCCACATGGCTGAGATCAGGGAACTTCAGGTTCTGGGTGGTGATGAGGGAAGTGGGGATTCCGAATTGCAATCCCCGGAAGAACCAAAGGCGTTGAGCAACAATTTGTCTGAAACGGTAAAAGCGGGGTGGGTGGGGGGGGTGGGGGGGGGATGGACTAGAAGACCTCTAAGGTCTTTTCCAACTCTTGTTATTCTTACTACAGGGTGCTGTTAGCAGGAGCCATCCCGTCCACCCCATCCTGGGCTTGGCAGTGACAATTATGGCTAAGCCATCCTGAATGATAGCTTGTCACTCCCCAGCTTTTTTTATTTTTATTTTAACCTGGGCCATATTTAATAAGTTTTTTTAATTACTGTTTTATTTCGTATTTATTCATTGTTGTTTTATCTGGCTGTGAACCGCCCTGAGTCCTTCGGGAGAAGGGCGGTATAAAAATGTAATTAAATAAATAAATAAATAAAATAAATATTTGAATTTATATCCCGCGCTTCTCCGAAGATTCAGGGCGGCTTACACTGTGTTAAGCAATAGTCTTCATCTATTTGCATATTATATACAAAGTCAACTTTTATTGCCCCCAACAATCTGGGTCCTCATTTTACCTACATTATAAAGGATGAAAGGCTGAGTCAACCTTGGGCCTGGTGGGATTTGAACTTGCAGTAATTGCAAGCAGCTGTGTTAATAACAGACTGCATTAGTCTGTAGAGCCACCAGAGGCCCAAGCTGAGTTATATACTTATATACTGCTTCCCAGTGCTTTGCAGCCCTCTCTAAGCAGTTTATAGAGTCAGCCCTCTTGCCCCCACAACAATCTGGGTCCTCGTTGTACCGACCTCGGAAGGACGGAAGGCTGACCCAACCTTGAGCCTGGTGAGATTCGAACTGCCAAATTGCAGGCAGCCGGCAGTCAGCAGAAGTACTGCACTCTACGCCACTGCGCCACCGCGGCAGATGGCGGACAATGGGCTGTGGGAGGGAGGAGGGAGAGGGAGGGAGGGAGGGGCAACGAGGCGTCCAACACACACAAAGACTCAGCCAACATGCACTTCTCAAAGCCACAGAAATGGAAGAGGGGAGGGTCCCTGTCTCACTCCGCCCCCCCCCCCCGCCATGCAGTCACGCCACCCAGGATGCACTGGAAAGGGGGTCGCCCCCCCCTCTTCGGTGCCTCCCCCTCCCCTCCCTGGCTCACCTGCGTACGAACTTGGAGGTGAACTTGCTGAAGAGGCTGCCGGAAGCTCCTCTCCGGCCTTGGCTGTTGCCGGAAGGCGAGGCGGGCGTCAGGCCGTAGGAGAGGTTTTGTTGGTCGCGGACCGGCCGGAGCTGCCCGGCGTGGAAAGTGCTGCGGCTCTGGATGCCTCGCGGGAAGTTGGTGCGCTCGGGGAGGGCGCTGCTGATGTTGTGGGCGGAAGGGGAGGCCACCGGAGCCCGCTGGGGGGCCGTGCTGTGGGGAAGAAGAAGGAGGAGGAGGAGGAGGTCAATCAGGGGAGGCCAGACCGAGAGACCCTCCACCCCTCTGCCTTGGGGGCGGGGGGATGTCAGCGAAGGGAGAGAGAGAGAGAGAGAGAGAGAGAGAAAAGCCACGTTCTACCCACGAATGCTGGTTTGGGATTCCTGGAGTGGGGGGAGCAGAGAGCAGATCCGTTGGGTAAGGTCGGAGGGCGTTTTTAGGTGGTTGTCTCAAGGGGCTCTCCCTCCAAGGGGAAAGTTGGAGGAGGGGTCATCCGTGACGCTGGGGAAGCTGGATTCACTTCATGACCAAAAAGATTGTGAAATCAGGAGCGGTCAGGTGCTGTTTCATTTAACGACTCCATTGTCATTAGTGACGGAAGGCGTTCTGGTCCCACTCGTGTTCACAAGTAGAGGACTACCTATCCAACTGTTCTCCTTCATTCCTGGGCATGGAGAGGGGAAGCAAACCCCAGTAGGGAATCGGCCCAAACAAGCCAGGATCGGAAGCCAAATCGGAACCCTGTGACCCAGGACTCTGAAGCGTTTGAGGGCATTTGAGGAAGGATGCTGCGAAACCGTGTTTTTCCCCCCCACCTCCACTTCCAGCCTCTAAGCCAAATGATCTTCGGCGCTCTTAGAAAAAAGCCCACCCGCCCATTCATGACGGATTTCCTCCGCAAGGCAAGATTCCTGGCTTAAAAGTGACGTGAGAATCCAGGGCCGTGGGTTTCCTTTTTTCTGCGCCTGCCCCACAGAAGAGCGAGGGCTGCCTTCCACAGCTGCTGTGTTAAAAGAAAGAGGGGAGACCCCCTAAAAAATAGGGGGGACCCACCCAACAGGACGAGCAGCATCCTGGGCATCCTCGTGGCTCTGCCTGATGCTGTGTGGTACCCAGAGCATGGCTCCGTCTGGGGGGTGGAGTGGATCTCACCCTCCCAGGTTTCAGGACAGAACCCCCAAACCTCTCAGTTGTTCTGTCCCCCCCCCGATCTCCTCTAAGACAGCCGCCCCCCCCAGGCGAGGGTCACAGCTCTGGGGCCAGGACAGGACGCAGAACAATGAAGCTGAGAGGGGGAGGGGAGCAGCTGGAGAGGCCTGGAGGGCAGGAAGGAGAGAGGGAGGGAAGGAAGGAAAAGACCCCCAGGCGCACGCAGCTGCCCACTTGCCTAGGTCGCTGGGCCTCGCAGTGATTGTCGGTGGGGGGCTGCGTGGGCTTGGAGGGGTGCACCGAGGCGGACATGGATTTCTGGTGCTGTCGCGGGCGCGCGGAGCTCACGGCGGCCGAAGCGGAGGCGGTGGAGGCCCTGGAGCCCGGAGTGGTTAGGCTGGGGGGGGGAGGGGGAGAAAAAATTAAATCAAGCCAGGGAGAAGCCAAGGAGTCCAAACCAAGGGGAGAAAACGGGAGGGGAGGAGGGGGGAAATAGGGGTGAAGCGGGCAGGCGGATGAAATCTGCAGCGGGCCCCACCAACCAGCCCAGACTATCGGGTGATGTTGCCCATCTGCAGCTGGTAATGGGAGGGGCGGCAGCCATGTCCTCCCATTCCTCTCCTCTCCTCTCCTCTCCTCTCCTCCCCTTTTCTTTCTCCTTTCCTTTTCTTCTTCTATCTTCCTTTCCTTTTCTTTATTTTTTTTCCTTTCCTCTTCTCCTCTCCTTTCCTTGCTCCCTCCCTTCCCCTTCCCCTTCCTTTCCTTTCCCTATCCTTTCTCTTTTCCTGTTCTTCTTCTATCTCCCTTTCCTTTCCTTTCTATCTTCCTTTCTTTCTTCTATCTTCCTTTCCTCTCCTCTTTTTCCCCCTCTTTCCTTTATCTTCCTTTCCTCCTCTCCTCTCATTTCCTGGCTCCCTCCATTCTCCTTCCCCTTCCTTTATCTTCCTTTCCTTCCCTCCTACCAATCTTCTTTTCTTTCCTCCCTCCCTCCTCCTCATCCTATCTATTCCTTCATCAGCTAAACGGTGAGTGGGTGGGTAGATGGAGAGGTCCCCTCAACCAACCCTGCCATGCCACAGAGGGAGCCACCAGGGGCATTCCGGGGAAAGCAAATATACAATACACAACCCAGTATATATGTATGTGAGTCAGGCACACACATACACACACCTTAGATGCCACAGGAGGGGATGGAGGCAAACGGAGGCTCTCCAGAGTGTGTATGTATGTGTATGAGGGGAAGCGAGGGCGATGACGGGGTGGGCGCATGACTGTTTGAAGGAACCAAAGGATTGGGTCCAAAGGAAAAAAAAAAAGGCACGAAAATATGTGTGCGCGCATGAATGTGTGGATGTCACAGGAATGAAGGAACGAGGCTTGTTCCTTGGTAGCTAGGAAAAAAATATCCCGAGATCGTGGGAAAGGACCTTGGGCCAGGAATTCGGGCGGGGGGGTGGGGGGGAGAGGGGCAGCCTGCAGGGAAAGTAAAGGAAGCCCCTCCCTCACCAAACGGAGATAAGAGGAGGTGTTCACCACCCTCCATCCCCTTATCAGTCCAGGGATAGCATCAATGGATGCTCTGAAGCAGGGGTCTCCAATCTTGACAACTTTAAGACTTGTGAACTTCAACTCCCAGAATTCCTCAGCCAGCTTTGCCACGGTTGGAGACCCCTGCTTTGAAGCTAAGCGCAAGGTAGGGTGGGGTGAAGCTGTCGGTTTTTTCAGCAACCCTTCTGCATCTCCATGAGGTATCCCTTCCGCAGGGGTCATTCCTGTCCGGAGCGGTGGCCCGCAAGGCTGGGTTCAGGCCGCGGCTGGGTGGGTGGGTGGGACTTTGAAACCGGGTCGATTTTAGATCCAGCTATAGCGTTGGCTCAGTGGCTAAGACGCTGAGCTAGTCGATCGAAAGGTCGGAAGTTCAACGGTTCGAATCCCTAATGCTGCCATGTAACGGGGTGAGCTCCCGTGACTTGTCCCAGCTTCTGGGACAACCTAGCAGTTCGAAAGCACGTTAAAAAAAATGCGAGTGGAAAAATAGGGACCACCTTTGGTGGGAAGGAAACTGTGTTCCGTGCGCCTTCGGTGTTGAGTCATGCCAGCCACATGACCACGGAGACGTCTTGGGACAGCGCCGGCTCTTTGAATTAGAAACTGAGATGAGCACTGCCCCCTAGAGTCGGGAATGACTAGCACGTATGTGCGAGGGGAACCTTCACCTTTTACCTTTTTATAGTTTTGAAAAGTGGTGGCAGCGTTTTGGGGGGCAGGAGAGGGCAGGGGAAAACCATACCACTTTAAATAACCAATAAAATACTTATGTAAAAACGGTAAAAGAAAACGATGAAAGACTATTTTTATATATAAGTAAGCATTATTATTACCACCGATATTACTATTATTATTATTATTGTTACTATTATTACTAGCACCGTAACTTTGTCAAAGTAAATGGACTCAGACAATACACCCTTGACTAAGCACTTGTGTATATTAAAGGGGAAAAAATGTGTGTATATATATATAATTTTATGTACACTGAGAGCATATGCACCAAGACAAATTCCTTGTGTGTCCAATCACACTTGGCCAATAAAGAATTCTATTCTATTCTATTCTATTCTATTCTATTCTATTCTATTCTATTCTATTCTATTCTATTCTATTCTATTCTAAAAAGAATAAGAATAAAAAAAACCAAGTTTTAACTCAATATCCAAGTCTACAAAAGTGGCTAAAGTTGGAGAACCCTGCTTTAAATAGAAATATTTTTGCTCCTGGCGGGGAGGGGGAGCAACCCCTGGGGTGGTCAGGGCCGACTTCCCTCCTTCCTCCTCCTCCTCCTCTTCATCCTTACCTATCTTTGCCGTTCTGTATCGAGTTCTGGCCCAAGCTGGCGCGGTCCAACATGGGGGAATTGCGGCTCCGGTTTGTGCTGGTGGAGAGGACGCTGTTCTGCAAAGGAAGGAAGATGACAAGTGAGGGACGGGCACTGTGCCAGGATGGGCACGCTAGCAGCAGCTTTCCAACCAGGGATGAAATGCTCCCGGTTCGGACCGGTTTGCCCGATCCGGTAGCAAAAATCCCTGCCCCCCCCCCCACCCCATGCCTAGCTGAGCTGTGCAATCATCAGAGGTGGTTGTTTTTTTTTAAAGTATTTTTTCTTCGGCTGAAAAAAAATGCTTTTAAAAGTAAAAAAAAAAAAAAGCCTCTGACGATCGCGTGGCTCAGCTGGGATCGTCAGAGGCTTTTAAAACCACTTCGGGCAAAAAGGTTGTAGAAAAAATGCTTTTTAAAAGGCTCCTCTGACGATCCCAGTTGAGTTGCCTGATCGTCAGAGGCTATTTTTTCCCTTTTAAAGGCCTTTATACAGGAACAGCAATACAGATAGTCCGCGACTTATGACCGGCTGCTTGGAGTTACGACGGATACCTCCCCCAAAGGTATTTATAACCCAGTTCTGAAGTTCAATGACAGTATATCCCCATCACCAATTAAATCAGGGGTCTCCAACCTTGGCAACTTTCAGACTTGGGGACTTCAACTCCCAGAGTTCCTCAGCCAGCAAAGCTGGCTGAGGAACTCTGGGAGCTGAAGTCTCCAAGTCTGAAAGTTGCCAAGGTTGGAGACCCCTGAATTAAATGACCATTTTCAGAGAACTTGGCTACAGACAGTTCGACTGATTTATATGAGGCTTTTTGACAGTTTCCTTACATTTCAGCTAAAAGCATCCATACGAATCAACAGGCTTGCTCTACGACCAACGTGACCTCTGGCTTTCGTTTTACAACCCCCCACAAAGCAGGTGCTAAGATCAGGTTGGCCTCGACTTACGGCGGTCGTGCCTTAAGAGGACAGAAATTCGGGATTCCATTACGGCCGTAGGTCGAGGACTACATGGATAGGGGAATTCCCAAGCGGCCACGCTGGACAGGCGATTACAGATCGAGCAAAGCCCGTGGGGTGGAGGTGGGGGGGTGTGTGTCTTAGGGCACTGACCGTGGAGGGCATAGGGGTACTTTTTTTCCTCTCCAGGCTGGGCAGGGGGCTGGCGGGCACTTTGACGGTGCTCCCGGCCTTGCTGCGCCCGGCCTCCCTCTCCTCTTCGGGCCTCTTGTTCTCAGCGTTGGCTGCCTGCGTTTTCTTGGAGTAAGACGTGGACGTCGGGATGTTGGGTACTGCGGGGCAGACAAAAAGAAGAAAGTGAGCGCCAGGGAGATGCAGGAAAGGAGGGAGGGAGGGAGGGAGGGAGGGAGGAACAAGGGCTGTCTTTTAGGGACGAAAGAAGACACACATACCTCCGAGACCCTCCCAAAGGTAAAACCCTGAGGACAACGATGAACTTTTAAGGAGGCCAAGTTGAAAAGATTCCAGGCATTTTACATCCAAAACTCAAAAAGGGCAAAGGAAAATACTACTACTATTGTTGTTATTAGATTTTTGTCCTGCTTTTTCATTGATTTATACAAACACGCATGCACAAATGCACACACATTTAGTGATCCCAAGGTGGGGACCAAATGCTAACATACACACACACACACACCACCTATTTTCGGCACCACAACAACCCTGTGAGGCGGGTTGGGCTGAAAGAGAGGGACTGGCCCAAAGTCACCTAGCTGGCTTTCATGTCTAAGGTAGGACTAGAACTCACTGCCTCCTGGTGATTGGCCCACAATTACCCTGCCAGCTTTCATGCCTAAGGCGGGACTAGAACTCACCGTCTCTGAGTAATTGGCCCAAAGTCACCACGATAGCTTTCATGGCTAAGGCAGAACTAGAACTCACCGCCTCATAAGTGATTGGTCCAAAGTCACCCATCCAGCTTTCAGGCCTAAGGCGGAACTAGAACTCACTGTTTCCTGCTGATTGGCCGAGCCACCCGGCTGGCTTTCACGAAGAACCCTAGAATTCACTATCTCTGGTTTCTAGGCCACCCCCTTCACCCCACCACCAAACCGGCTATCTGTAATGCTGGGAGATGGTGAGTTCTAGTCCTTTCCTTAGGCATGAAACAGCTGGGTGACTTGGGGGCAATCACCAGGAGATGGTGAGTTCTAGTTGTGCGTTAGCCATGAAACTTGGCTGGGTGACTTGGGGGCAATCACCAGGAGACGGTGAATTCTAGTTCTGCATTAGCTATGAAACCCAGCTGGGTGCCTGGGTCAATCACCAGGAGACAGTGACTTCTAGTCCCATGTTAGGTATGAAAAAGCTGGGTGACTTGGGGGCAATCACCAGGAGATGGTGAATTCTAGTTCTGCATTAGCTATGAAACCCAGCTGGGTGCCTGGGTCAATCGCCAGGAGACAGTGACTTCTAGTCCCATGTTAGATATGAAAGAGCTGGGTGACTTGGGGGCAATCACCAGGAGACGGTGAGTTCTAGTTCCGAGTTAGCCATGAAACCTGGCTGGGTGACTTGGGGCCAATCACCAGGAGACGGTGAGTTCTAGTCCCTTCCTTAAAGAAGGCGGGGTGATTTGGGGCCAATCATTCTCTCTCTCAGCCCAACCCACCTCACAGGGTTGTCGTCGTAGGGGAAAATAAGGGAAAGGAAGGAATCTTCGGCAGCTTGAGTTATTTATTAAAAAAAATGATAAAAGGTGGGAGATCATAAATAAATAAAGAAATCCGTCTTATGCAGGAAAGCCCCCCTTCCCCCCCGCTTGGGCCCAGAATGAAGAAGGGCCCCCCAAAACTCACCCTGGTCACTTAAGCGGCGCTGCTTGGGGTTGGCGGAGACGCTGCGCTGTACCTTGTGCGAAGGGGAGGGGACCGTGCTGTTGGCGAGCTCAGGCTGGGGGCGAGGTTTGAGGGTGCTGCTGTCGTTGTCGAGCTGCAAGAGCAAGAAAAAGCTCAGAACTGGAAAAGGCTCCAGACCTCAAAGAGGCGGCTTCTCCCGATCCAGGTCACACAAGCCCTCGGAGGCAGAGTTCCCCCCCACCATCCCCCCCGGGAAAAAAAAAAAAAAGCAAAAATGGTTTGTTTAGTTTTTCTGGGGAGAAAAAAAAAAAAAGGAAAAAGTTTACGCTGGGAATGCCGGAGCATGGAACGGAAAACCGGATTCACGGAAAAGGTGGCAGCTTTCTTTTGTAACTGTAAGCATCTTTTTGTGAACTGCCCTTGCTGCAAAGGAACTGAAAACTTTCTTCTTTCCATCTCTTTTTTCCCCCCTTCTTTCTTTCTGCACTTTTTGTTTTATTTCTTCTTATTTTTCAATTAGTTTATATTGGTTTTTATGTTCTTCGTAAAACTTTCGCTAAAGTTTACCCTTCCTTCCTTTATTCCATCCACACCTCATCAACTTCCTTCCTTCCTAGCTTCCCTCCTTCCTTCTTTCCCCTTCCATCCACCTTGCATCTCCTTCCTTTCTTCCTATCATCTTCCTTCTTTCCTTCCTTCCTTTCCCTTTCCTTCCTTTCCCTTCCCTTCCCTCCCCTTCCCTTCCCAGTGATTAGAACGCAGGATTGCAGGCTACCTCTGCATTCTACTGCCAGGGGTTCGATCCTGACCGGCTCAAGGTTGACTCAGCCTTCTGTTCCTTTGAGGTCAGTAAAATGAGGACCCAGACTGTTGGGGAGGCAAAAGGCTGACTCTGTAAACTGCTTAGAGAGGACTGTAAAGCACTGTGAAGCGGTATATAAGTCTAAGGGCTATTGCTATTGCTTTCCTTCCTTCCTTCCTTCCTTCCTTCCTTCCTTCCTTCCTTTTTTCATTCCTTCCTTCCTTCCTCTCTCTTTTATGCTACTTCCATCCAAAAAGGCATTCTAGTCTCTGTTCTCCTTGTTTGTTTGTTTGTTTTTAATTTCCAGGCAGAGGATTTATGTACAAAAAGGGCACTGGAAACTCGCTGCGTGGAAAACACAATGTACAGGGAAGACTTCCTTAGGAGATGCATGAGGACCAGAAGGCTGCTATGAAATAAAGAATAAAACTCTCTTATCCAGCGATCTCCGGAGATATGACAACAAGATGTCTCATTGTGTTCAGCAGTGCGCCACCTGTCAATCACATGTTTAACCATGTCAGCTGCGCAAAAATTCGAATATGGATCCTTGACAATGAGCGGCAGCCAACGGGCTCAGGGGAGGATGGAGGACGCTGCCAATTCTGGAGGCAGGCACTGGAACCGGGTTTGCCACATGAACCGAGCCAGTTGGAAGACATTCAGCAGAATTAACAGAACAATAGAATGAAAGGGACCTTGAAGGTCTTCTAGTCCAACCCCCTGTTTAAGCAGGAGACCTTTTCAGACAAATGGTTGTCCAGTCCCTTCTTAAAAACCTCCAGCGTTGGAGCACCCACAGCTTCCGGAGGCAAGCAGTTCCACTGGTTAATTGCTCTCATTGCTGGGAAATTTCTCCTTAGTTCTCAGTTGCTTCTCTCCTTGATTTATTTCCATCCGTTGCTTCTTGTCCTGCCTTGGGATCCTTGGGAGAAGAGGTCGATTCCCCCTTCTTTGTGGCAGCCGCTCAAATATTGGCATTCTGCTATCATGTCCCTTCTGGTCCCTTCTTTAAACTAGACACATCCCAAATTCCTGCAGCCGTTCTTTCGTACGTTTTAACTTCCAGTCCCCTACTCGTCTTTGTTCCTCTTTCCAACGTTCTTTCCAGAGTCTCAACATAAACGGAAGAAAAGCAACGTGACTAAATCAGCCTCCAGGCTTCGGGGCCACAAACCGCCCCTGCAGGTTGCCCTTCAAAAGCGCGATGCACGTGGGCCAACCCCCCCCTCTCCACCCCCGCCTCGAACTCACCTCTGAGTTTTTGTAACCTAGCAGCAGGTACGTCGCCATCACTTCATTATACTTCTGGCTGACTAAGGACTCTTGAATTTCTTCCCGGGTGTACCCCATAGAAATCATGAGCTCTGGAGGGCAAAGAGGGGATGGGTGGGTGAGAGAGAGGAGAAGGAGGAGGAAGAAGAAAAGAAGAGTCAAGACCAGGGGTGCTAGTCAGCAAGGTTCTGACCAGTTCTGGAGAACCCAGTAGCAGAAATTTTGAGTAGTTCGGCTGGCCCCAGAGTGGGGTGGGAATGGAGATTTTGTAGTATCCTTTCCCTGGAGTGGGGAGGGAATGAGGATTCTGCAATATCCTTCTCTCAGGAGTGGGGAGGGAATGGGGATTTTGCAGTAACCTGGAGTGGGGAGGGAATGGGGATTCTGCAGTATCCTTAAACTGGAGTGGGGAAGGAATGGAGATTTTGCAGTATCCATCCCCTGGAGTGGGGAGGGAATGGAGATTTTGCAGTATCTTTTCCTGGAGTAGGGAGGGAATGGGGATTTTGCAGTAACCTTCCCCTGACATGCCCACCAAGCCAAGCCAAGCCAAGCCCACCAAGGCATGCCCACTGAACCGGTAGTAAAAAAATTTTTTTTTGAATCCCACCACTGGTCAAGACCACCTGGTAGGAAAGACTCCCCAATCCACCTGCTCAGAAGGATCCCCATCAAATGAGGATCGCCTAGCGCAGGGGTGTCACAACTCAAGGCCCCTGGGGGGGGGGGGAAGACACGGATGCAGCCCGCAGGGTGCTTAGATCTGGCCTGTGGGTTGCCCTGGAAACAGCAAAGGACTGGCAAAGGTGCTTTCTTGTGCTCTGTTTTCGCTGGCAGAGGGTTGGGGGTAGCCGTTGCAGGTGGCAGAGCGCTCAGGCCACCCTGACAGGTGCCCCCCAATATGAGTGACGTTGAGCTGGCCACGCCCATCCTGGCCACACCACGCCCCCAAGGTTAAACACAACCCTGAATCGAGTTTGACACACACACCCACCCCACCGGCCTAGCCCATCACCCCTTCCCTAACGTTGTACCTGTCCGCCGAGGGTCCTTGTAATCTGGCAGAGGTTCCACGTAAGGCTTCAATTCATCGTCCTCGTGACCCACATTCATCCAGCGGTCTTTCATGATTTGCTACGGTGGGCGGAGGGGGCGAAGAAGGAAGGAGAGGCAGACGTTAGAACCGCATAGAGGAGGGGAGTGGGGGGGGGGAGACGATGGCACGATGGCCCCTTTTATGACCTGTGGACTTCCACTCCCATGCTGGGGCTCAGGGATTCTGGGAATTGAAGTCCGCGAGTCATAAAAGGGCCCATCGTGTCTCCCACCTCTGATGTAGAATGGGGGAGGGGGACTATCACATGGTTCAGAAGGTCTTCTGTGTCTTGTTTTGTTTTTTTTAAAAAAACCCACACACCAACAACTTGTAGATCTGTTAGAAGGATATTAAAAAAAAGAAGTGGTATTTTTGCCAAAGTTGGAACCTTTTTTCCCCCCCCTCTCCCCCAAAAAAGTGGAAATGCCAACACTGGGCGTGGCGCTTTAAGGAAGGAAGCTTTATTTAGGTCACGGTTGACTCAGCCTTCCATCCTTCCAAGGTGGGTAAAATGAGGACCCAGATTGTTGGGGGCAAGAGGCTGACTCTATAAACTGCTTAGAGAGGGGTGGAAAACACCTTAAAGCGGTATATAAGTCTAAGTGCTATTGGTATTGGTGTTGGTGTTGGTATTGCCTTCCTTCCTTCCTCCTTCCTTCCTTCCGTTAAAATGCATTATTGCAGGCTAACTCTGCCAATTGCCAGCAGTTCGATCCTGACCAGCTCAAGGTTGACTCAGCCTTCTATCTTTCCGAGGTGGGTAAAATGAGGACCCAGATTGTTGGGGGCAACAGGCTGACTCTATAAACCACTTACAGGGGGCTGTAAAAGCACTGTAAAGTGGTATATAAGTCTAAGTGCTATTTTCCTTCCTTCCATTAGAATGCAGTATTGCAAGCTAACTCTGCCCATTACCAGCAGTTCGATCCTGGAAGAGGAGGAAGTGGAGGAGGAGGACGACTGTGGAGTCCTTGATGCTCTCTGAGCTTTTACTGGTTTTCTTGCAGACGTTTCATTACCAAACTAGGTAACATCATCAGTGCTAGAAGGGGAGAGGGGTTGCTCTCTGTTCAGAGACAACAAGCAAGTGGCTTATATATATATATTTTATTTTTTATTTATTTACATTTATATCCCGCCCTTCTCTGAAGACTCAGGGCGGCTTACAATGTATAAGGCAATAGTCGTGGGAATCCCTTTTACAACCTTCTGGACAAGCAAAGTCAAATGGGGGAAGCTAAGATTCCCTTAACAACCGTGCGACGAACTTAACAACGGCCGCGACTCCCTTCAATCATGGTGGCCAGAAACTTCCGTAAAACGGGACCAAAAGCTCATTTTAACGACTGTCCTGCTGAGAAAGGTAAACCCTGGGCTCAACCTGCGGTCGTAAGTCGAGGACTGCCTGTAGGTCGGAGGGAGGAGGCGGAGGAAGAGACGCATCAGTGTCAACAAGAGACAAGAGGCGCCCGTGTTCCCCAAGGACGTTCTCCGCCTTGCGTTCTCAGCAGCCTCCCTCCCATTTTCCAGGAAAATGGGGGGGGGGGGCGTATTTGCTAATGATCCCACCCCCACCCCCCTTGGGAAAGCTGCTTGGCTGGCAGCTTTCTTTTTTTCCTTTTCTGCTTCCATATTCACCCTGGAGTGGCAGAGCTGATGCCTCGTGGTCAGCCAAACAGCCGCCTCCCTGTTGGGAAAGTTTAAGGAATAAAAAAAAAAAAAAGGCTGAAAGGAGCTTGGGGAAAATTACCTCCTTCACGCAGGGAAGCAATTTGCCTTCCCCACCTCACCAAGCCAGACAAAGAGGGCGGCAGACAGCATGGGGGAAATGATGACTGGGGCTTTCACGGAACCAGCCAAAATGGGTTTTTAAAAATAATAATAATAAAATAAAAAAAGAATAAACCCAAGAATAAGAGCGGCGGCGAGAAACAGTTTGACGAGGCGGAACGTTCAGAAAACAGGAAGTGCTCCCCTAAAAATCACCGTGGTTGTTTAACACATGATTAGGTTAAGCTAGAATAAACCAGTTTTTGGACGCCACGATGTAAAAAAAAAAAAAAAAGATATCGAAACTCTAGAAAGAGTGCAGAGAAGAGCAACGAAGATGATTAGGGGACTGGAGGCTAAAACATATGAAGAACGGTTGCAGGAACTGGGTAGGTCTAGTTTAATGAAAAGAAGGACTAGGGGAGACATGATAGCAGCCTTCCAATATCTCAGGGGTTGCCCCAAAGAAGAGGGAGTCAAACTATTCTTCAAAACACCTGAAGGCAGGACAAGAAGCAATGGGTGGAAACTAATCAAGGAGAGAAGCAACCTAGAACTAAGGAGAAATTTCCTGACAGTTAGAACAAATTAATCAGTGGAACAACTTGCCTGCAGAAGTTGTGAATACTCCAACATGAAATTTTTAAGTAGATGTTGGACAGCCATTTGTCTGAAGTGGTACAGGGTTTCCTGACTGAGCAGAGGATTGGACTAACAGATTAACAGAGTTGGAAGGGACCTTGTAGGTCATCTAATCCAACCCTGCCATCCAAGCAGGAGACCTTACACCATTTCTGACCGATGGCAGTCCGGTCTCTTCTTGAAACCTTCCAGGGATGAAGCTCTCACAACTTCCGAAGGCAACTTTTTGTTCCATGGGTTGATTGTTCCCACTGTCAGAAAATTTCTCCTTATTTCCAGGTTGAATCTCTCCTTGGTCAGTTTCCATCCATGATTCCTTGTCTGGCCTTCGGGTGCTTTGGAAAATAGCTTGACCCCCTCTCCTCCTCTCTGTGGCAGCCCCTGAAATATTGGAAGGCTGCTGTCCTGTCTCCCCTGGACTTTCTCTTCCCTAGACTAGCCAAGCCCAGTTCCTGCAACCCTTCCAACTCCGTTATACTGTTCTGTTAAACCACAACTGGCTAAATTTGGCCAGGATTAACAATAAGCCATTGTTGACTGATCACAAAAGCTGGGCCTCTGCCTCCTTCCCAATCAGCCTGTGTTTTAAAGCCATGCTCTTCAGAGTTCTTTCGAAGGTAACAAAGAAAAAGCCGCAGGAACACAACCAACGGGAGCCAGGATTCCTGAGGCTTTCGCTTGAAGATATATGTTGAATCACCTCCGTTCCCTTCCCCCCCCCCCAACCTCCCATTTTCTGTCTTTTTGAAGTGTGAAGAGGCCTTTTCTGATCCTGAAATCAGCAAGCTATTCACGGCAGTGATGGATCGTCTTGGTAACAAAGGGTTTTTTTTTTTCTTCTTCTCCAACCCCTAATTATGAAATTAATTTTTGCAAAGATCGGGATGGACTTGTGATTGAACGAGGCACCGTGAAAAGATCAATGCGCCCCTGGTGAAACGAGCAACTAATTCGGTGCTGGGAAGAGCTCTTGGCTTCTGGCCCACGACGCTGTCACCGTTAACAGGTAGTCCTCGACTTACGGCCACAACCGAGCCCAAAATTTATGCAGCTAAGCGAGACAGTCGTTAAGTGAGTTTGGCCCCAGTTCACCGCCTTTCTTGTCCCCGTTGTTAAGTGAATCTCTGCAGGTGATAAAAGTTAGTAACACAGCTGTTAAGTGACTCTGGCTGCCCCATGGACTTTGCTGGTCAGAAGGTCGTAAAAGGGGGAATCACATGACCCCCGGGACACTGCCGCCGTCGTAACTGTGAGTCAGTTGCCAGGCGTCTGTATTTTGATCCAGTTGACCATGGGGATGCTGCAATGGGAGGGGAAGGGGAGGAATACAGAACGTAGAATAAGAGAGTTGAAAGGGAGATTGAAGGTCATCTAGTCCAACTCCCTGCATGAGCAGGATACCATTTCGGACAAGGGGCTGTCCAGTCTCTCCTTGAAAATGTCCAGTGATGGAGAAGAAGGGAAAGGAAGGGAAAAGGGAAGGGAAGGACAAGACAGGACAGGACAGAGAAGGGAGGGGCAGGACAGGACGGGACAGGAGAGGGAAGGACAGGACAGGAAAGAGAGGGAGGGATGGGAAGGGAAGGACAGGACAGGACAGGACAGGACAGAGAAGGAAGGGACAGGACAGGGCGGGAAGGACAGGAGAGGGAAGGGAAGGACAGGAGAGGGAAGGGAAGAATAGGACAGGACAGGAAGGACAGGACAGGACAGGACAGGGAAAGGAGGGAGGGATGGGAAGGGAAGGGAAGGGAAGGACAGGATGGGACGGGAAGGACAGGACAGAAGAGGGAAGGACAGGACAGGACAGGGAAGGGAAGGAAAAAGGAAAAGGAGGGGAGGGGAGGGGAGGGAAGGACAGGACAGGACCTTAGTAGACGAAGGAAAGGAGAGACAAGAGACGAGGATGGATTTTGCACAGAGCCCATGAAAGGCCACGGTAACAGTGGAAAGGCTGGGCTTCCCACGGGTGAGCACTCAAGATTAATCCCGCCGGCTTCTCCAAAAGCAGCTTTGATTAACTGCAACACAACAGTCTTGAGAACAGCAGGTAGGCGAGGAACGGTCAATCTTCAGCCATGTCACGATCTGGACATTTGGTTGATGAATGTCGGCCGTGCCCTGGCACGTTGGCTGCCCAGAGGGGCCTGAGGATGGTACTTAGCCTGGGAGCTTTTCGGAAGTCCCAGAAAGATTAGCCAAGATTAGCCATCACCACTCCACCCGTCTTTCCGCTGACCTGGCCGAGTGTTGTGTTCTGTGAACTCCACCTACTGGTTATGTTTGTGCAAGACACCAACCTAGTCTGGGGTTTCCCCCAAGCACAGGTAGTCCTCGACCTACAACTGCTCGTTTAGTGACCGTTCAAAGTTACAACGGCACAGGGAGGAAAAAAAGAGGGGGTGGCTTACGACCGATTTTCACACATAGCGACCGCTGCAGCATCCTCGTGGTTACATGATCCAAATTCAGATGATTGGCAACTGACTCGTTTTTATGACGGTCGCAGCGTCCCCGGAAAGGGGGGGGGGGCACGGAACCCACTTTTGCGACTTTCCGACGAGGAAGCCAGATTTGCTTATAACCAAGTGACCTAATGGAACAGCTGAAGGGATTCGCTTAACAGCCGTGGCTGTTAAGGTTGTAAAATGGGGCAAAACTCTCTTCACAAATTGTCCCCGCTTAGCAGCGTAAATTTTGGGCTACACTGAGGTCATACATCGAGGGCTACCAGTAAACCCTTATCCCTCTGCATCAACCCCAAACCATCACAAACCCAAACCTAGGCAGAGGGTTGGACTAGAAGACCTCCAAGGTCCCTTCCGTCTCTGTTATTCTATTCTATTTCAAACGGAAGTGAATGATTGGGGGAAAAAAATATGGAGTGGTCTTTTCTCTCTGTTATTCTATTCTATTCTATTCTATTCTATTCTATTCATTCTTAATTCTATTCTATTCATTCTTTATTCTATTCTATTCATTCTTAATTCTATTCTATTCTATTCTTTCTTAATTCTATTCTATTCTATTCATTCTTAATTCTATTCTATTCTATTCTATTCATTCTTAATTCTATTCTATTCTATTCATTCTTAATTCTATTCTATTCTATTCATTCTTAATTCTATTCTATTCTATTCATTCTTAATTCTATTCTATTCTATTCATTCTTAATTCTATTCTATTCATTCTTAATTCTATTCTATTCTATTCATTCTTAATTCTATTCTATTCTATTCATTCTTAATTCTATTCTATTCTATTCTATTCTATTCTATTCATTCTTAATTCTATTCTATTCTATTCATTCTTAATTCTATTCTATTCTATTCTCCCGAAGGACTCAGGGCTGTACAAAAATAAAACAGATAATACAATATACAATTTAAAATGCAATTAAAAACTTATTTTAAAATTCTATTCTATTCTATTCTATTCATTCTTAATTCTATTCTATTCTATTCTATTCATTCTTAATTCTATTCTATTCTATTCATTCTTAATTCTATTCTATGGGAATTAAGGAGGTGACCCTGCTCTGTCCTCTTCTGCCTTTTCACCCCTGGGCAGCTGTGCCTGCTGGGATACAGAGTAATCAAACTCCCGATTTTTACAGCCCTTACATCCGGGATTCTTCTTCTCCAGCAGATGGGTAGGAATTAAACCAGACAGAACTGACCGGGGGACTAATTAGCTCTGGCTAATCTCCTGGAGACAGGTTTATGGGATTCAACCTATCCTTTACTAATCCAGGGAAACACGTGGTGCAGACCACAGGGCCTCTCTTGAGGTTAGATGAACCAGCCTCGGGATTTTTTTGCAAACACTCAGCCCCTCTCAGCAGAAGATATCCAAGGCTTGGTGGTTTCCTTACAGACATTTCATGACCCAGCTAGGTAACATATTCAGTGCTAGATGGCTTGCGGAGAAGAGGAAGGGACGGAGGGAGAGGAGGAGGAGAAGGAAAAGGAAGGAGGGAGAAAGGAGGAGAACTGTGTGGTCCTTGGAACTCTCTGAGCTTGGTGGTTTTCTTGCAGACGTTTCATGACCCAACTAGGTAACATCATCAGTGCTAGAAGGGAGGGGGTCATTGCTCTCTGTTTATACATTAACAACTTGCTTGCAGAGAGTAAATCCTTCTTCCCTTTTAGCACTGATGATGTTGCCTAGTTGGGTCATGAAACGTCTGCAAAAAAAACAACAAGCTCAGAGACCACCAAGGGGCCCTCCTTTCAACTCTGAGCTACAAATATTTTCCTTTCTTGATCTCCAAGGATCCTGTGTATGTGTGTGTGTATGTGCACGCTTCCCAAGGAAACTCCAAAGGGTAGGGACACACACCAGATTTTGCCTTTCCTCAAGGCCCATTTCCAGGTGGCTCACCTCTAAAGTGCCTCTCTTGCTAGGATTCAGGATGAGGAATTTTTTCAGCAGGTTCTCACAGTCCGTGGACATGTAGAAGGGGATGCGATACTTCCCCCTCAAAACCCGTTCTCGCAGCTCCTGAAAAAGCAGAAGAGGTGATTGGGGGGGACGTTGTCGTTTTAAGCAGGACAAGAAAAGGACTCGTGCAGGCTCGCATGCTCTCCTTCAAGAGAGCTAGCAGCTTTATCTTAAATAGTTTTTTTTAAAAAAAAGATTTTAATTGCGATACATGTTTCTGAATTGTGAGCCGCCCAGAGCTGTTTGGCTGAGATGGGAAGCTATAGAAAATCCAATCCAATCCAAATCAATGAGTACGGTTTGCACGGGAGGAGAGAGGTGGGTTTTTCCCAGATGCCATTGAATCAAATCCCTGGGGGGGGGGTGAGTGGTGCGGTGGCCTAGAGGTGGAGCTCTCACCTCACAATCAGGAGGCTGTGAGTTCGATCCTAGGGAGAGGCAGATATTTCTCTCTTTGGGCACGATGAGAATATATAATTGCTGAACAAAATTCCGCACTGGCAACAGGAAGGGCATCCAGCCAGCAAAACACTTTGCTAGCTCCATTCAGTTAATTAGGTTCCACCCCGCAATGGATTATGGGGGTCGTTAAATAAAGCTGTTGATGATGATTAAATCAAAACTGGGGCACGGAGAAGTTGGTGGGTTCACCTTGTCTCCTTCTTAGATAACTTTATTCTCATTTTTGGGTGAGCACACTGGCCCACGTTAAAAATGAAATTCTGTTGCCTGCTTTCAAGAGAAAGTATGTATCTACCCAACACATATGCACATTATATACTTACATATATACCTGCACCTCTTTGTGTGTGTTTGTGTGCACGCACACACACACACATATATTAATCACTGTCCATTTTGAATACATACAAAACAGATGCTACAGTAGGTGGCCAAAATTGTGGAAACCTTTTGGGAAAAGTGTATTTTTGAAGTTTGATGGCTAATAACACCACTTTTTTGTTGGAGTTTCAAGATAATCCTATTTCCACTGCTGGAACGGAAATGCCTGGGAATAGCCCAGACCGTCACCCAATGGAAAATCTATGGAGCCGACTAAAGAAACTGGTTAGTCAGAAGCGACCCAGCAATAAAACCCAGTTAATAGAAGCCATCATTCAATCTTGGTTTCACATTAGAACAGCTGCAGAACTCAAAAGACTTGCTTCACTCCATGGGAAGACGTTGGAAGGCCGTAATTCATGCTAAAGGTTAATAATAATAATAAACTATTAACTGACATGGGGATCATTTCTGTATATCTCGTTTTTTCTACGTGTTTCATTTTAATTCTTTATACTGTAACTGCTATTCTAATAGCAAATCCTTCATAAAAGTTACTGCATTACATTCTTGATTAAATTATCTTTTCATTGATATATAATTTTATGGTACAACCCACCCCCCAAAAAAAGTGGTATTATTAGCTAATTTTAGAAAATACACTTTTCCCAAAAGGTTTCCACAACTTTGGCCACTACTGTATACGGAACAAAACTTGTCACCAATAGAAGGGAGTGAACTGCCAATCATCTTTTCTGCCGTCCTCCCCCACCCCTCTCTGCACCGCCCTTCCTGTCCGAAGCAGGAGGGAGAGATACCTTGAGGTTCTGCCCATCAAAGGGCAGGGAGCCGCTGACCAGTGTGTAAAGGATAACCCCCAGGCTCCAGACGTCCACCTCGGGCCCGTCGTACTTCTTGCCCTGGAACAATTCGGGCGCGGCGTACGGGGGGCTCCCGCAGAAGGTGTCAAGCTTGTTGCCAAACGTGAATTCGTTGCTGAAACCGAAGTCTGCAATCTTGATGTTCATGTCGGCATCTAAGAGCAGATTTTCTGCCTGGGGAAGAAGAAGAGAAGGTGGTGGGTGGGTGGGGAGACATTGAGAAAGGGCTGAGCAACCAAGAGGATTAGAGGGCTGGGGGCTAACAGTGGCTTTTCCGGCCAATGGGATTTCCCCCATGTATTTTACCAGATAGGTCAGACTTGAAAAGTTAATTGCCCTCCTAAACATACCCATGCGCTCTGAATAACCCTAACCCAAGGGGGTCAGCAACCCGCAGCTCTGGAGCCGCGCGTGGCTCTTTCGTCCCTCTGCTGCGGCTCCCTGTCGCTGCCACAATTTTGAGAAGAGCTTCCGGTTACGGGAAAGAAAAAGCACAGCGCACCGGGAAAGAGACTTTACAGCAAGGGACAGGTTTATCCGGTCAGCTTCATAATCGATAGAACTTTCAGTTAGGACAGGTAGAAGAAAAAAGAGGCCAGGTTAGGATGAGACTCTATGGTGGGGGGAAACTGGACTTTCGGTCGGCTCCGGCATTGAACTGGGGGGGGGGCTTCCTGTTAGGAGCTTTGTGGCTCTTTGGGTGCTTAAGGTTGCCGACCCCTGCCCTAACCCTAACCGAACAGTATAACAGAGTTGAAAGGAATGAAGGGTTGCAGGAACTGGGCCTGGCTAGTCTAGGGAAGAGAAGGACCAGGGGAGACAGGAGAGCAGTTTTCCAATATTTGAGGGGCTGCCCCAGAGAGGAAGGGGTGTGTGTGTGTGTCAAGCTATTTTCCAAGGCACCTGGACTAGAATGAAATGTGAATGGCAAAAAATAAAAAAGACTTTTTAAATTTTTTTTATTTGAAATAATTAAAATACGATTGTTAAAAATTCTCCCGCGACCAGTTTGGCTAAAGCGAGATGTCGAATTCTGGCTTTGAAAGCCCGAAAGATATTTCACTCGTACGGCTTCAAGGCTCGGAAGGAAGGGGGAAAAAAAAGAGGGGATACGGGAGCTCTTGATAGTCAATATGAATGTTCAAAGAAGAGGGAGGGAATTTGATATACTCTGGGGGTGGAGGGGGGAAACAAGGGAGGGTTGAGGACAGAAGCTGTCCTGGGCTCTAGCTGCTCCAGCTGTCCTGGGCTTTAACTCCAGATGCTGGCTGGCTGGCAGTGGATGAAAGGCACTTCAAGAGCCATCTGGCTGGGAAAAGAAGGTTTGTCCTAAGGCTGCCTTTTAACCCAAGGGCCGTCAGTCACCTTACGCCAGACATAGTGGACGGGAAGGGATCGGTGGGGCCAGAGGCAACGGGTAGAGATTTGAGGCTTGGCCTGAATCGGCGAGCTAGATAAAAGAGCAGGATCTACAGACTAACAAGAGTTGGAAGGGACCTTGGAGGCCTTCTAGTCTAACCCCTTGCTCAAACAGGGGACGAAAGTCTCTTCTTGAAAACCTCCAGTGAGGGTGCACCCACAATTTCTGGAAGCAAGCCGTTCCACTGATTTAATTGTACTTGCTGCCAGGAAATTTCTCCTTATTTCTAGGTTGGATCTTTCTTTTAATGATCTTCCACCCATTACTTCGTGTCCTGCCTTCAGGTGCTCTGGAGAATAGGTTGACGCCCCCCCCCCCCGCTCTTCTTTGTGGCAGCCCCTCAAATATTGGAACTCTGCTATCATGTCACCCCCTGCATCCTTCTCTTTGTTACACTAGGATAGAACAGAACAGAGTTGGAAGGGTCCTTGGAGGTCTTCTAGTCCAACCCCCTGCTTAGGCAGGAAACCCCACACCACTTCAGACAAATGGTTCTCCAACATCTTCTTAAAAACTTCCAGTGTTGGAGCATTCACAACTTCTGGAGGCAAGTTGTTCCAAGAGGAAATTTCTCTTTGGTTCTAAGTTGCTTCTCTCCTGGATGAGTTTCCACCCATTGCTTCTTGTCCTGCCTTCAGGTGCTTTGGAGAATAGCTTGACCCCCCCTGAGATATTGGAACACTGCTATCATGTCTCCCCTAGTCCTTCTTTTCATTAAACTAGACCTACCCAGTTCCTGCAACCGTTCTTCGTATGTTTTAGCCTCCAGCCTCTTAATCATCTTTGTTGCTCTTCTCTGCACTCTTTCTAGAGTCTCAACAACTCTTTGGTCTAAAAATCTAGAAAGGGCCCTTCTCTTGGGTTCAAACTATTTTGTAGAAAAGCTGGCTAGAGGGCTATGCCTCATCCTTGGCGATTCAGTTGACTTCTTCTGCCAGGCTGCTCCTGCAGCTTTAGGTGGCACCCTTAAAGCGCCAAGCCCCTTCTGGAGGGAGAAGACAATGCTGGTGGGTCAGGACCTCTTCGATCTCCACCTGAGAGCCCTTCAAGTTCTGCTCCGATCGAGGACTAGAACCTTGTTCCAATTTTTTTTTTTAGTGCTCCCCTGCTAAAACAAGAGCAGAACTCGGCTGAGCCGATCCTAAGCTCCGCTTTGGCCAAGGGTGAACTACGGCAGGCCTGTGGGTAAACTGAGGCCTTCCCCTCCGGTTCCACTTACCTTCAAGTCTCTATGTACAATGAATTTTTGGTGACAGTACTGCACAGCAGAAACTATCTGGAAGGGAAAAAGAAGAAGAAGAGTGACAAAACAGCAATTTCTGCATCAGGGTGACCAGACTCACTCAGGTATCGCATCAGCCCCAATATTTTTCAGAACCTCTTCAGGATTGTGTGCTCCCCTACCCCGCCATCCCGCGCCACCCCTGCCCCGTCGCAATACAGTTGAAGGTGAAGGAGGGAGCAAAGAAAGTGGGTATGGTGTTGTAGTGTCTTTTCCCAGAAAGCAAAAGAGATGCATAAATTAGGATGTTGCATCGTTCACACCCAGCATGCAGAAAAGCAGGTCTGTGCAGTGGGGGGGGGGGGTTGACTTTTCCTGGGGGGGCGGGCAGGCGAAGTTCTTGCAGCAATGATCCAATGAGGCTCCCTCTTCCTCTCCTCCCTCCCGCCCACCAGTGTTCGGTACCCAAGTCCATTTCCAGGTTCAATTTAAAACTTGATCTTGATTTTACGATGTATGACTAATGTTAAGGAATGGGGTTTTTTTTGTTTTTTTTCCAGATTTTCACGTGTGACAACAGTGACATCGGCTAGTTAAAGCGGCTTTGTAAGGAAAGGAGAACGAGGCATGGAGGACCCAAGAGCAAAGGGGAATGAGAACGGGCGTTTCCGAAAGACGGCTGAATGAGAAACTTAACGATCTCCCCTTTCAACCAGGACTCCGTAAGAAGGGAGATCAAAGGCAGTGGGGAGGCCCGGCCTTGATGCGAACCCCGAGATGATGTGAACCCTGAAAATGAGTGTTGGGAGGGGAGACAAAGGACGTTAAAAAAGCTTTTAAAAAGCTTTCGCGTTGTCAACCTCTGGATGAACGGAAGGACTGGGATAAAGACCTTTGCATAGCAAAGGAAGGGGGGAAAAAACCCGTCGCCCACACATGCCCAATCGGCCACGAAAATGTTGGGACTAAAAACGGTGCTTTGGTCTGGTCGAGAAGAGGTGGGGTTTTTTTGGTAGTCTCCATCATTCACTGTTTAGCAACACCCAACCGGGGGAGGCCAGCAAAGGAGCAGGATTTTCCCAGAATGAAGTTATAGCTATCTTGGAGCAGCACCTTCCGTTTCCTCTACCACCCAAGCTTTTAAAAATCCAAAAAGTCGCATTCATCAACCTGAAGATCCTAAAGGGTGAGTTTTGGTCAAGAAGCCAAATTTGACCAGGAGCAAAATTTGGGTGGCTGTTTCTCTCTCCACCCACCCAGGCACCATGAACGTGAAATTCCACTTTCCTGTTTTGCTAGGCAGTTAAATGGTGGCAAGAGATCCCCTTACTGGTTCTGGCTTTTCACGTTTTAATAAAAGGAGGCACGGCACCAACCTGTCGGAATTTTGCCCGCGCTTCCTTCTCTTTCATTCTTCCATGAGCTACTAAGTAGTCAAACACTTCGCCTGGAGGAAGAAAGGGAAAGGAAGGAAGGAAGGATGGAAGGAAGGAAGGAAGGAAGGAAGGAAGGAAGGAAGGAAGGGAGGGAGGGAGAGGGAGAGGGAGAAAGAGAGAGAGAAATGAAGCTGTTTTTTCACTTGGAATAAAAAAAAATGCAGCATAAATCAGGAAAACTAGTAAGGGAGGGAGATGATTCAGGAAGCAATGGTGAGAAAAGTTAACTTTTTTTTTTTTTGCTGCTGGGATATAACCACACCTAGACACATGAGGAAGTTTGGCCCACAACAAATGTTTCTCAACCTTGGCTAAGTTAAGATGGGTGGACTTCAACTCACAGAATTCTCCAGCTGGAAGCCCAGCCATCATGAAGCATGCTGGCTAGGGAATTCTGGGAATTGAAGCCCATCTTAAAAGACACTGGCTGGGGAATCCTGCGAATTGAAGCCCACCCATCATAAATTCTCATCGTTCCCATCACCCATCTCCTCCCACTTATGACTGTTTGACTGTGACTTGTTGCTGTATCCTTACAATTTATATTGAGTATTTCCTAATAGGATTCGATTGCTTATTTGTACCCTGTGACTATAATTAAGTGTTGTACCTTATGATTCTTGATGAACGTATCTTGTCTTTTTATGTACACTGAGAGCTTATGCACCAAAGACAAATTCTTTGTGTGTCCAATCACACTTGGCCAATAAAGAATTATCTATCTTTCTTTCTTTCTTTTCTTTCTTTCTTCCTTCCTACAGTATCGATCTATCTATCTATCTATCTATCTATCTATCTATCTATCTATCTATCTATCTATCTATCTATCTATCTATCTATCTATCTATCTATCTATCTACCTACCTACCTACCTACCTACCTACCTACCTACCTACCTACCTACCTATCTATCTATCTATCTATCTATCTATCTATCTATCTATCTATCTATCTATCGCACGTTGGCTGGGGAATTCTGGGAATTGAAACCCAGATATTTTAACACTGCTAACGTCAAGAACCATTGCTCTAAAACTGCTAATTACAGTCTCAAAACTTTCTCAGCTGCCACTACCAAAAGCATCGCTTGACCTTTTTTTTTGTGGGGGGGGAGTGAGGGTGGGCATTGCAGCACCTGGAGGAACCGAGATTGTCCCCTGCTCTACCTGGGAGGTAGAGCCTTCCACTGCTCTTCTTACCATCCTTCCTTTGGGCCTCGGGTCTTCCTCTCCAGATTCTCCTGCTTACAGAATCTTGCTTGCTGGAGAGGAATCCCAACCGTAGAACCTCTCCAATGGATGGATCAGGATATTTCATTGGCCAGAATCAGGCAAGGGCCAGGAGGGGCCCATTCTCTGCCTGGGTGGGCCTCGGTCTCCACATGGCTTTCTATATGAAAAGCAGCCCCTTCCCCTCCCATAGCCAGTTTTCTTACTTTCATTTCAGCCCTGCCCATCTCCAGGTACCCTGGGGGTGGGGTGGGGAGCAAGGATAGCTTTCACCCATCTGTTGTGACAAAGGCTTTTGTTATCCCTAATGGACCATATGTCCTTCTCCCGAAGCCTGTCCAATGACACCTCCAGGGAATCAGGGGCCACTCAATGCAGCAGAAGCAAATGTGAGGGGGGGGGGGGAGAAGAGAAAAAAATCCCTTCCCAATTTAGAAATCGCCATCATCAGTCATAACAACGAGGGGTGTTTTCTCCCCCTCCCCCCCCCCCCCGCCCGCCCTTTTTAAGTTTCAAAAAAGCAGATTTAAATTGCCTTTTTTTGTCTTTTTCTGGGAGAAACCACTTGCTTACGGCTTTTGTTTATTTAATTTTACTTTTACCCAAATTTATGTTGCTAAGGGAGACATTTGTTCAGTGAGTTTTGGCCCCATTTTACAACTTTTCTTGTCCCCTTTGTTAAGTTGATAATGCAGTTGATAAGTGAGTAACCCGGCTGTTGAGTGAATCTGGCTTCCCCATTGACTTTGCTTGTCAGAAGGTCACAAAACGGGGTCACGTGACCCCCATCCCCACCCCAGGGGACACTGCGACCGTCATAAATTCGAGTCAGTTGCCAAGTGTCTGAATTTTGATCAGGTGAATACCGCAACAGTTGTAAATTTGAAAAACGGTCGTAAGTCACTTTTTTTCAGTGCAGTTTTAACTTTGGTCACCAACCGCACTGTTGTAGGTCGAGGGCTACCTGTACATGCATTTCTTTAATTTTGTTAAATATTATTAAGTAATTATAAAGAATCAGGCTAGGCATAAACCCCAGCTAACTGCATTAGGGCTTAAACTGTATTCCTATTCATCTTCTCATCCTTCCCATTACCTATCTCCTCCCACTTATGACTATAACCTTGTTGCTTGTATCTTTACAATTATATTGTTTTATTTAGTTTCCTAGTATGATTTGATTGCTTAGTTGTACCCTGTGACTATCATTAAGTGTTGTACATTACACATCTTGATGAACATATTTTTCTTTTATGTACACTGAGAGCATATGCACCAAAGACAAATTCCTTGGGTGTCCAATCACACTTGGCCAATAAAAAATTCTGTTCTATTCTATTCTATTCTATTCTATTCTATTCTATTCTATTCTATTCTATTCTATTCTATTCTATTCTATTCTATTCTATTCTATTCTATTCTATCTCCAATTTTCCTTCCTTCCTTCCTGCCATTACAAAAGGGCCTCTGTGGCTCAGACTGCTAAGACAGTCTGTTATTAACAGCAGCTGCTTGCAATTACTGCAGGTTCAAGTCCCACCAGGCCCAAGGTTAACTCAGCCTTCCATCCTTTATAAGGTAGGTGAAATGAGGACCCAGATTGTTGGGGGCAATAAGTTGACTTTGTATATAAATATACAAATGGGATGAAGATAAATAGGGCGGCTTTGTATATAAATATATAAAAATATATACAAATATATAAATATAAATATACAAATAGGATGTAAGCCGCCCTGAGTCTTCAGAGAAGGGCGGGATATAAATGCAAAAAAATAAATAAATTACGCTGCTAAACAACTAATTCCCACATCGCTGTCAAGCTATTTACTAAGACTGTATTACTATTATTCTTCTCATCCTTCCTATTACCTATCTCCTTTTCTACTTATGACTATAACCTTGTTGCTTGTATCATTACAATTATACTGTTTTATTTAGTTTCCTAGTATGATTTGATTGCTTATTTGTACCCTGTGATTATCACTAAATGTTGTATCTTTTATTCTTGAAGAATGTATTTTATTCTCCTTATGTCCACTGAGAGCGTATGCACCAAAGACAAATTCCTTGCGTGTCCAATCACACTTGGCCAATAAAGAATTCTATTCTATTCTCAAGTGGGATCTTTGCAAATCCCACCATCAGATTCCTGGAATTTGGAACTGGGAGGGAAGCAACACGCACTCACCTCCGCTGGCATACTCCATGACGAGGTACAGCGTCTTATCCGTCTCTATGACTTCAAATAATTTAACTGAAAGGCGAAAAGAGGGAGAGAAATAGCGTGAGATTAGAAACACCTGGCCAAAGAAAGCAAGCGGACACATCTGGCTCAGGAAGAAAAGAGGAAACGCAGCTGCAGGTTAAGAGGAGGCTATTACAGCCAGTCCTCGACTTACGACTACAACTGACCCCTCCCAACATTTCCATCGCTAAGCGAGACGTAAGTTAAACTTGTCCCATTTTACGACCTTCCTTGCCACGGTTGTTAAGGGAATCACAGCCGTTGTTAAGCGAATCTGGCTTCCCCCTGGACAGAAGGTCGCAAAAAGAGGGTCACGTGATGCAGCAAGGAGTCCGTTGCCAAGCGTCTGAATTCTGATCACATGATCATGGGAACTCTCCATATATCTACTGAACAAAACTCCGCATTGGCGACAGGAAGGGCATCCAGCAATAAACACCCTGCTAGCTCCATTCAGTTGCCCAGAGTTCACCCCGCAAGGGATTATGGGGTCATTAAAAGAAGATGGAATTCGCCAATGGTTGTTAAGTGTGAAAAATGGCGGTAAGCCACATTTTCCAGCGCGGTTGTAACTCTGAATGGTCACTAAATGAACGGTTGTAAGTCGAGGACTACTGGTGGTCAACCCATGATGGGTTGGCCAGGGTGAGTTGTCCTAGAGACCCTCCTGAATCCTCCCCCCCAGAAAAAAAATTATTTGCAACCTTCCCAGCTGGCTTCTGACAAGCAAAATTGCTTGTGTCACTCCCGTGGTCGCTAAATGAATTGCCGTTAAGGCGAGGACGACCTGTACTTGGTGAATGGCACTGCCAGAGGGAGGAGTGGAAGCCCCCAACTCCGGAGGCTCCCGGAGCCATGAGAAGGTGGGGGTTTCCTACAACCACGTCGCAGAATTCAACGGTTTTCAGGATCGGGATAGGATGCTGCCAAAGGGGACAAGGAGCATCCAATTCCCAGATGCGCGGGAAACGAACTTTCTCAAGCTCCAGGCAGCAAAGGCAGATGTTGAGAGCAACCGAAAGGCTGGGGCGATGCTTGATAGGCCAGGCTCATCTGCTGCTGGCCACCACAACAGGCAGATAAGGAAGAGCAACAGCTGGAAGGGAGGAAGGAACAAGAGGGGGAACCACACACACACCCCCCGGTCTGGCATTCTCACCTATATTCGGGTGATTCAGAACCTTCATTATTCGCACTTCCCGGAAGAGCTGGAGGAAAGAAGGAGGAGGAGACAAAGTAAAAGGGAGAGTTACTTGCAGGACTGTAATGGCTGTCCTCTCTTTTATCTGGAAGCAGCTTTCCCCATATACACACACACACACACACACACACACACACACACACACACACACACACACACACACACACACACACACACACACGGGCCTCTGGTGGCTCAGCAGACTAAGTCTGTCTGTTATTAACACAGCTGCTTGCAACTACTGCAAGTTCAAGTCCCACCAGGCCCAAGGTTGACTCAGCCTTCCATCCTTTATAAGGTAGGTAAAATGAGGACCCAGATTGTTGGGGGCAATAAAAGTTGACTTTGTATATAATATACAAATGGATGAAGACTATTGCTTAACACAGTGTAAGCCGCCCTGAGTCTTCGGAGAAGGGCGGGATATAAATTCAAATAATAATAAAAAAAAACCACACACTCTATCATGGGGCCTTCTGGGTATACTGGAACTGCAATTCCCAGAATTCCCCTCTTGGCACCAAAACTCATGGGATGGAGGGACTTTGCAGAATGCTGGCTGGGGGATTCTGGGAGCTGAAGCCAACCTCTTTTAAAGCAAGCTGGCTGGGGGATTCTGGGAACTGAAGTCCAGACACCTAAGTTGCTAAGTTTGAGAAACACTGAGCTAGATTGTTGTGCTCACTGGATTAAGCCTTTTTAATCTGCAATTTAATTTGTGGAGGCCCCAAAAGCAAGGCAACTGTGCCTGCAAAGAAGGGAAAGGAAGGTTGTCGGGATGTGGACCAACAAATCCCAGCGTCCTCCACTAGCTGAGGCTCATGAGAACCAGAAGAAGGTCTCAAGTTTTGTACTGTCCTGAAACCTCTTATCAGGGATGCCAACTATATACACCCCGCCCCACCCCTGTACATTTGGCATCGCTTTGTAGACAAAAGCGAAGGTTTCCCTTGCATTTTTCTTCCAATTATTCCAATCCGGGACATCTTTCAGGCCTGCCTTCTCAGCTTTTCCACCAACTGCAAGCCATCCTTCTCTGACATCAGGGACTCTCAGCCAATCGCTGCTAAAGGCTCCGCCCCCCCTCCCCGACGCCGTTAGAAAGAAAAGCGAGATTAAAAAGCCAGCCATTTCGCACAGGGCCCACACCGAAGGAAATAACGACACTGCAAATCCGTAAAGCCGGAAAAAACCCTCTTACCTTCTGTAAGCTGGAGGAATTCAACTGCGTCTTGTCGATTATTTTCACAGCCACCTGAATGAGAAGACAACATGAAAATGTCACAGACAAGATAATGGCGGTTTGCCCCATCTGGGTGTGTCTAAGGCTCCGCAAAACAACATGAGTTTCCTGGCTACTCTAGGAAAAAAAAAGTTAATAGGGAAGCCCCATTTCTAAAGACAGGTAAAATTTGACTTTCAGCGCCAACAGCTACATTAGAATTACCTTCCCTGGGTTTTGTTTTTGTTTTTGGGATGAAATTTAGAAAAACTGGAAGTGGTTGCTAGATTGACGGCAGATACCCCCATCCAGCCCCCCCATTTCTCTACCCACCCATCCTTTTGGTTATCATACTGATGTATTTATTCTCATTGTGTTTCTTTGCCATTGCTTATTTTATTGTTCTTTTAGTTTACTTCTGTTGTTTGCACTCCTTTTCTTTCTTTCTTTCTTTCTTTCTTTCTTTCTTTCTTTCTTTCTTTCTTTCTTTCTTTCTTTCTTTCTTTCTGTCTGTCTGTCTGTCTGTCTGTCTGTCTGCAACCCAACAAGACAGACCGAGACTTCAGAGGATAATTAGAACTGCAGAAAAAACCATGGCTACCAACCTGCCTTCCATTGAGGACCTTTATACTGCACGAGTCAAAAAGAGGGCTGGGAAAATATCTACAGACCTCTCGTATCCTGGATATAAACTGTTTTAACTCCCACCCTCAAAACGACATTATAGAGCACTGCACACCAGAACAACTAGACACAAGAACAGTTTTTTTCTGAACGCCATCACTCTGCTAAACAAATAATTCCCTCAATACTGTCAAACTATTTACTAAATCTGCACCACTATTAATTTTCTTATCGTTCCCATCACCCATCTCCTTCCACTTATGACTGCATGACTGTAATCTTGTTCCTGGTATCCTTACGATTTATATTGACTGTTTCCTAACATGATTTGATTGCTTATTTGTACCCTATAACTATAATTAAGTGTTGTATCTTATGATTCATGACGAATGTATCTTTTCTTTTTATATACACTGAGAGCATATGCACCAAGACAAATTCCTTCTGTATCCAATCACACTTGGCCAGTAACGCATTGCATCGCATTGCATTCTATCTCTATCTATGTCGGTCTGTCTCTCTCTGTCTCTCTATCTTCCTTGTATCATCTAATATCTATCTATCTATCTATCTATCTATCTATCTATCTATCTATCTATCTATCTATCTATCTATCTATCTATGTCTATCTATGTCTGTCTGTTTATCTATCTATCTGTATCTATCTCGGTCTGTGTCTCTATCTCTCTGTCTGTCTGTCTTCTATCTATCATCTATCTATTTATCTCTGTCTGTCTGTCTGACTGTCTATCTTTGTCTCTCTCTGTCTCTGTCTTCTATTTATCATCTATATATTTATCTCTCTCTGTCTCTGTCTCTCTCTCTGGTTTAGAGTAACTCCATTGTGAGATAGGGAGCAAATACAGATAGTCCTCGACTTACAACGGTTCATTTAACGACTGTTCAAAGTTACAGCGGGACTGAAAAAAGTGACTTAGGACCGTTTTTCACAGTTACGCTCTTTGAAACATCCCCGTGGTCATGTGATTAAAATTCAGCTGCTTGGTAACTGAAGTGAGGGATTTGTTAAGTGAATTTTGCCCCTTTTTACGACCCTCCTTGCCACAGTTGTCAAGCAAGTCCCTGCAGTTATTAAGTTAGTGACGTTTCCTTCCTTCGTTCCCCATGAAATGTCCTTCGTCCTCTGCAAGAGAACCACCAAGCTCAGAGAGCATCAACTCCACCATAGTCCTCCTCCTCCTCCTCTCTGCAAACCCCACTCTCTTCTATCACTGATGATGTTACCTAGTTGGGTCATGAAACGTCTGCAAGAAAACCACCAAGCTCAGAGAGCACCAAGAACCGCACAGTTCTTCTCCTCCTCCTCCTCCTCTTCTTCTCTCTCTCCCTCCCTTCTAGCACTGATGATGTTAGCTAGTTGGGTCATGAAACATCTGCAAAAAAACCACCAAGCTCAGAGAGTGCCAAGGACCATACAATTCTCCTCCTCCTTCCCCCTTCTAGCACTGACGATGTTCCCTAGTTGGGTCATGAAACGTCTGCAAGAAAACCACCAAGCTCAGAGAGCACTAAAGACCCCACAGTTCAACCCTGAACTACAAATATTCCCCCCCTTATTGGTCCCTCACTGGCTCTGCCATTTCTACAAAGCTGAAAGGCCCATGAAAAAAATATGTGTGTATATCAGCCGAGGCGCGGGTGCGAAAGTATGCTCCAATTTGTCTGAGAAACCGAAGCGGAGTCCTCCGCTCGTGAAAATCACCAACGTTCTCGTTGGCGAAAGCCTGAACAAACACACGGAGGGGGTTCAACGTGCCCAGACTTCTTCGCACGAGCAAGTCAGGTCTCACACTTCTTCCAGCTTCTCTGGGGATGCCCCCCCCTCCACCCCTCACCTCTTTCCCCGTCAAGACGTGACGCGCCAGCTTGACTTTGGCAAAATTGCCCTTGCCGATGGTCTTCAGCAGGCGGTAGTTCCCGATGTGGGGCTGCTCGTCGGCGGAGGTTGCAGGGATGCGGCCTCGAAGCATGTTGGACTTGGCGCTGGGCTTGGAGTCTGGGTGTCCCAAGGCCGGCTGAAGAGACGGAAGGGGAAGGGAGGGGAAAAAGAGAGAGAAAGAAAAAAAAAAAAGAATTGAGATAAGTCCGCTTTTATGCCACTCTGGTCTGCAATACAGACAGTCCTCGACTTACAGCTACAATGGAGCCCGACCTTTCTACTGTTAGAGCCAGACAAGTGGTTAAGGAAGTTTCGCCCCGCTTGACCACCTCGGCTTGCCCGGTTGTTAAGTGAAATCCCTGCAACTGGTTAAGTTCATTTGTCTCCAGAAGTCGTGAACGCTCCAACAGTGGGAGTTTTTAAAGAAGAGATTGGATAGCGATTTGTCTGAAGTGGTGTAGGGTTTCCTGCCTAAGCAGGGGGTTGGGCTAGAAGACCTCCAAGGTCCCTTCCAATTCTTCCCTTCCCTTCCCTTCCCTCCTTCCGGAAAAGGTTTCTAAGAAGAGACTGGACAGCCATTTGCCTGAAATGGAAAAGGGTTTCCTGCCTGAGCAGCGGGTTGGACTAGAAGACCTCCAAGGTCCCTTCCAACTCTTGTTTATTCTAATTCTAGTCACACGGTTTTTAAGCGAATCTGGCTTCTCCGTTGACTTTGCTCGTCAGAAGGTCGCAAAGGGGGAATCGTGTGACTACCGGGGTGCTGCGACCGTCATGAATACATGCCAGGTGTGTAGGACTTACCTGTACATCCTTAGAAAGAAGGGTTCGCCCTTTATTTTTTTGGTATCCTGCAAAACTCGGAAACTCTCCAAGTTAAGCGGGCATTTGAGTGGATGGTGGCCGAGTAAAATGGGGGATCTCTGGGTTTGAGGATATTTTCCTTGATGGATTATTCAACATTATAGTGGTGTGGTGGCCTAGAGGTGGAGCTCTGGCCTCACAATCAGGAGGCTGTGAGTTTGATCCTAGGGAGAGGCCGATATTTCTCTCTCTGGGCACGATGAGAATTGCTGAACAAAACTCCGCACTGGCGACAGAAAGGGCATCCGGCCAGCAAACACTCAGCTCCATTCAGATGCCCAGACTCCACCTTGCAAGGGATTATGGGGTCGTTAAAAAGAAGATGATGATTATTCAACATTATGTGGTTAACTATCCAGAATTGATAAGACCGGGGGGGGGGCAGGGGGGTCAAGAGTCAAATGTCGCCCAATAAACGAACACATAAAAAGCTGAGCAGGTGAAGAATCCGAGGGAATGCCTCACCTTGTGGCTGTTTCAACCTGCAGATAAGACCACATCCCGCGTGGAGATCCCAGTTGTGCCTGCCGTATTCTGCTTATCATAGCCTACCCTGATGGTGCCCATTTCGCACAGGGGGAAATGAAGGGTCGAGATCGTGCTGTGTGTCGCGTCGGCACATCAAGAGAGCACAGCTGAGACCCGGGAAGGTTTCATTAAGACAAGAGACAGCAACCAAACGACCACTGCAAGAGACTGGGCAGCCTCCAGGATACGCACTGTCAGGCTTTTCTACCTGTCAACCTTGCGTTAGAAGAGTAACAGAGTTGGAAGGGACCTTAGAGGTCTTCTAGTCCAACCCGCTGCTTAGGCAGGAAACCCTCCACCACTTCAGACAAATGGTTATCCAACATCTCCTTAAAAACGTCTAATGTTGGGGCATTCACAACTTCTGGAGGCAAGCTGTTCTGCTGGTTAATTGTTCTAACTGTCAGGAAATTTCTCCTTAAATTTCTCTTATGTAAGCCTGGAGGACTTCAACTCCCAGAATTCCCCAGCCAGCAAAGCTAAGCTAGCTGGGGAATTCTGGGAGTTGAAGTCCTCCAGGTTTAAAGTTGCTAAGGTTGGAGACCCCTGTTCTAGTCCAATCCCCTGCTCAAGAAGGAAACCCTATCTCATCCCGGACAAATGGCTGTCCAATCTCTTCTTGAAAAACCTTCAGTGTTGGAGCACCCTCAGCTTCTGAAGGTCATCTAGTCCAACCCCCTGCTCAAGCAGGAGATCCTATCCCATTTCAGACAAATGGTTGTCCAGTCCACGTCTTAAAACTGCCAGTGATGGAGCACCCACATTTTCTGGAGGCAAGTCGTTCCACTGGTTCATTGTTGTAAGTGTCAGGAAATTCCTGCTTATTTTTAGATTGCTTCTTCCTTTAATAGGTTTCCACCCATTGGTTCTTGCCCTGCTGTCAGGTGCTTTGGACAATAGCTGGATGCCATATGTCCATACCCTTACTTTAGACCAGCGGTTCTCAACCTGTGGGTGGGGACCCCATTGAGGGTCGAATGACGATTTGCCAGGGGTCGCCTAAGACCATCGGAAAGGTGGGAAGTATACTTGCGAGTCGAAGAATCGCGCTCCAATGGTTGACTCCAGAAGCCAGCTGCAGGCTCTTCAGATCGCTAGCCAATACGGCTTCAGGCACGATAAATTCAAAACGAAAATAATTTTATGGTTGGGGTCGCCACATCGTGGGGAATTGTATTAAAGGGGTCGCCACATCGTGGGGAATTGTATTAAAGGGGTCGCAGCACTATAAAGGTTGAGAACCACTGCTTTAGACCTTCTCCACACCAAAATCCATCCCCAGCGATTGTCCGCCGGGCAACTTATTAGCGCCACGCCCCCTTCGAAAACGGTTCCCAAAAAATATTGGCTTCGGGACACACACACACACACACACACACACACACACACACACACACACACCGGTGACCCCCCTCCCCACACTGCTGTTTTGTGGAAGGAGCCTCACATTTCTCAGTTTCTCAGGCTTACTGAACTGATTGATGAAAGTCAACGTGATTCAGTTCTCGGAGGGAGGGTGGGCGGGCGGACAGCCCTGGTAATTAAGAGGATGAGTATAAATCATATTTTACGACTTCGGCTGTACTTTGCACTCACCCCTGGCTGTGACTGTTGGGCCCGCTCTTTGCCAGAGGAGACCGGTGCTTTGTTAACACCCTGCCGAGCACGTCTAATAAAGGATTATTTGACAGGGGTAGGAGATGATAACAGAGGCAACCGCTAAAGGGGAGGATAAAGAGAGCACCATGGATTTGACAGTCGGTATTTCAGGATAGCAACGGGTTGTTTAAAAAAAAACACCAAGCTATACAGTAGTTTTCTGACCAGTCCTGGTTATAACGGAGCCTGAAGATCATCTACACCCTGTGGATAGGGTTTTTTTCCAATTGTTATTAAACTGGGAACAGCTAGGTTGTTTTTTTTTATTATGGGGGGTGGGGGATTATGCAGGGATGAATAGAGATTCGAACTGCCGGCAGTCGGCAGAATTAGCTTGCAATACTCCATTCTACCAATAGAATGGAATGGTAATAGAATAGAATACAGAATAGAATAGAAGGTAAAATATAGAATAGAATAGAGTTGAATTGAATTGAATAGAACAGAAAGTAAAATATAGAATAGAATGTAAAATATAGAATAGAATAGTTAAATAGAATAGAATAGGATAGAATGTAAAATATAGAATAGGATAGAATGTAAAATATAGAATAGAATAGTTGAATAGAATAGAATGTAAAATATAGAATAGAATGTAAAATATAGAATAGAATAGAATGTAAAATATAGAATAGAATAGTTGAATAGAATAGAATGTAAAATATAGAATAGAATAGTTAAATAGAATAGGATAGAATATAAAATATAGAATAGAATGTAAAATATAGAATAGAATAGAATGTAAAATATAGAATAGAATAGAATAGTTAAATAGAATAGAATAGGATAGAATGTAAAATATAGAACAGAATGTAAAATATAGAATAGAATATAGATCTGGAGATCTCTGGGTGGCCAGCAGGATGGCAATGAGGGCAACAGCCTTTCTTAGCACATTCTGTCCATGCCATACCCACAGATACAGGTAGCCCTTGACTTACAACAGTTCATTTAGTGACCGTTCAAACTTACGCCACCCCTGAAAAAGAGTGACTTGTGACCATTTTTCAACCTTATGACCACTGCAGCGTCCCCACGGTCACCTGACCAAAACTCAGAGGCTTGCTGACGGACTCATATTTATGACGGTCGCAGAATCCCGGGTGGGGTGTCATATAAATCCCCTTTTTTCATGACCGTCCGACAAGCCAGGTCAATGGGGGAAGCCAGATTCACTTAACAACCCTGTGGCTAACTTAACAATTGCCGTGACTGACTTAACAAGAGTGGCAAGAAAATGGGGGCAAAAACTCACCTAAAGAAATGTCTCACTTAGCAACAGAAATCTGGGGGGGCTGGATGGTGGTCGTAAGTCGAGGACTTACCTGTATTCCATTTCTGGATTTGGAACACACTTCCTGAATAACTACGAAAGCCTAATACAAGCCTTGCTACTTTGAGAGAGACGGTACAACTTTTCCCCTAAGAGTCACTTCTACCACGATAATACATTTAAAAAATGTTTCTGCCCTAGCACAAATGAATTATCAATGAATAAAACATGAAATCCATTATCTCTGGCAAAACCTTGAGCCATCAAGTACCGACAGAGGCTAGAAGATGGGAGCCACGTAGCTTGTTTCCAGACGTTCATACAATACAGCTTTTCTTTCTCTCCAGCTCTTCTGGAAACCAAGTTAGAGAAGCAGAAGTTTAACGGAACCAAACGGTTGGAAGGGACCCTGGAGGTCTTCTAGTCCAACCCCTTTTGCTCAAGCGGGAAACCCTATGCAGGTAATCCTCCGCTTGCGTCCACCGTTGAGCCCGGGATTTAGGTTACTAAGTGAGAAGCTTGCTAAGTGAAGTCTGTCCCATTCGACGACTTTTCTCGCCGCGTTTGTTCAGCTGAATCGCTCCAGTTGTTGTTCACTTAGTGACCCGGTTGTTAAGCGAATCTGGCTTCCCAGATTGATTTTGACTGGTCGGCCAAGGGAATGGTGTGACCCACCCGGGAACACGGCAAGCGGTCGTAAATGCGAGTCAGTTGTGGCAAGGAAAGCCGTAGAATGGGGCAAAACTCAGTTAACGAATTTCGCCCTGAACGACATAAATTCTGGGTTCAATGGTGGGTCGTAAGGGGTGGACAACCTGTATGGAAAATGTTCATGGTTGGTCGGAGCCAGCTAATAAATGTTTGGGTGATGCATAGCAAGATAACCATTTGTCTGAAGTAGTGTAGGGTTTCCTGCCTAAGCAGGGGGTTGGAGTAGAAGACCTCCGGGGTCCCTTCCAGTTCTCTTATTATTCTATTCTATTCTATTCTATTCTATTCTATTCTATTCTATTCTATTCTATTCTATTCTATTCTATTCTATTCTATTCTATTCTATTCTATTCCTTTACAGAGCTTGGTCAAACGTCAATATTTTGCTATCCTGTTTCCCCGAAAATAAGACCCAACCGTAAAATGTCCTAGCATGATTTTTCAGGATGCTCGTAAGAGAAGCCCTACCCCCCAGAATAAGCCCCAGTTAAGATGGTCAGCCAGATGGGTGCATTTAGTACCGTAGTTTTCCCCAAAAATAAGACCTAACCAGAAAATAAGCCCTAATGCATGTTTTAAAGCAAAAATTAATATAAGATTACCGTCTTATTTTCGGTAACATACACAACAACAAATTCTTCAGGCTTTTTTTAGAAGTTTAAAGAGGGGGGAGGGAGTTTTATTTTATCGCGAGACAGCTAACGTTGGAATATATGAAGAGATAAATAAACCATCGAGTTAAAAGATCACTTTAAAAAAAACGAGAGTGCAAAGCCCACAGGTCTTAAGTAAGTGAAACACACCAGCAGTGGTTATGCCGACAAGCAAACGCAAGGCCAAAATGGCTGGGAAAGGCAGGCTGTGTTATTGCAAAGCAAAGGGCTGGGACACGCCGGCAGCGGGAACACAGGCGGAAATTGTGTTAGTGAGATTAGCGTTAATGTCATTTCTTGCCTGTGGGCTCATCCAGCAAAGGAAAACGGCGAAACCGAGAACGGAAGAAGAAGAAGGATCAGCGATGGTCAGGGACCGCTGACTGAGCTCCCTGGCCACTTAATACAGGTGATCCTCGACTTACGACCACGATCGCGCCCAACATTTCTGCGGCTAAGCAAGACAGTGGATTCTGCCCCGTTTTCTTGCCACCCTCGTGAATCACAGCGGTCGTTAAGGTAGTAACACTACACTATAAAAGCCGATGATTACACTGTAAATTCCTTTCTTAACTCCCATTTCGTGATTCACACTGTTTGGAAAAGGCCAGGGCAACAACGCCTTCCTTCCAGCGTCGGCAAAACACTTGTCGCCCTCCACTTAACAACCGATCGTTTAGTGACCGTCTGAAGTCACAACGGCACCGATCAACGTGACTCAGGACCGTTTTCCCACACTTATAACCGCGGTGCGAAATCTCCCTGGTCGCGTGATCAAAATTCAAACGCTTTTTGGCAACCGACTCATATTTATGATGGTTTGGGGCAGCGGCAGTATCCCTGGGGGATCAGGGGGATCCTCTCCTGACAAGCCAAGCCAGATTCACTTAACAAACCAGGTTACTAACCGAACAACGGCAACGGTTCACTGAACAACGGCGGCCAGTAAAAATGTGGCAAAGCTCCCTTGAATAATGACTCGCTTTCGGGCTCAAATTATGACGGCCGTTAAGTTGAGGACTGCCTAGTAGCGTTTACGAGGATTATCTTTATCCTATTATGGACAGTTTCCGGCCGGGAGCAGAGAAACGATTCTCTCTTTGGCTTTTCAAAGCCGCCACTCCTTTTGGATGATGCCGAAAGGCGTCGTCCCCCTTTTCGAAGGGTGATTCAGACGAACTCAAAAAAATAAAAATAAAAAAATAAAATAAAGAAATCGCGACTCCTAAGGAATGACGACTTCTTCCCGCCCCATTTCCACCTCAAAGGAACAAGCCAGAAGGGTTAAGGTTGGTCTTCAAGCAGGAAACGCATCCGCGAGGAGCCCACGGATCTTCTGTTTCACCGCTTTGAAAAGCCCCGAGAGATCAACTTACACCTGCCAGAACTGGGCGAGGCCCGAGCAGAGATTTCCAACTTTTCTGGTCTCGCTCCAGATCTGTTGGGGTCGGTTGCCCCATGTGGGCTAGCGGGGGGCCTTGGGGTTCAGCAACATGGGGAGGGGGACACACGTCCTCTGGGTGACCCGCCTGAGGGTTTTAGGCCGTTTTAGGAGACGGCGATCCGTTGGTTGGCCAACGAGCGATGGGTTGCTTTTGAAAGCAACCGCCTCTCCCCAATATCCGAGGATTATTTAAAAAAAAAAAAAAAAAAGCAACGAGGCCTTTGAGGTCTCTTTTTTGGACTTTAATGACTCTTTCTTGGAGCCAAGGGGGAAAAAAAATGAGGCCCTGGGAATAAAGAGATTTTTCCCCCCCTTTCTGCCTAACAAATGGTGAATTTCTCTTTCTACTTCCGGTGCTGAAAAGATAATTCTCCCTCCCCCCTCCCAAAAAAAAATCTAACTGGGGGATATGCTCACAGGAAAAAAAAATGTCCATCAAGCGATTGAAACAAATTAATCCGTGGGGATTTTTATTATTTTTTTAAAAAAGAAAGAACTCACGGAGCTGAAGTCCGATGCTAGGTCCCCGAAAGGTAATTTTCGCTAGAAATTTTTTTTTTCCATTTGGTTGTTTAAAACAAACGAATGGATCTCGCCACAGCCCCCTTCCCAAATCACAATTCCCTGGAGGGGACTCAGGCGATGGATCATATGAAGTTCCTCAAAGAAATAAGACTTGTATTTAGCTTCTTCCTCACTCCGTTCCACCTACAGCGGAAGAAGAGACGGAACACCAGAAGAGGAAGAGGAAGCAAAAACTTTCCCAGGCTCCAATCATTCCAGTTTGCTCCTCTTTTAGCAAGTTTTAAAATCTTTTGAGATTGAACCCTCCAGAGAGAGCAAGATTCAGAGATGGGATGAGCTGGAGACCCCTTAAGCTAACCAGCCCCGAAGGCATTGAAGAAAGCAAGCAAAGGCAGATTCCTATAAAGGACTTGAGGAGGACCCTACCCCAAATTCTAAAACAGAAGCCCATGTAAGGGTTGCAAATAACTCGAGACTTACTACTCCCATTGTCACTCGGTATCCGTTTTCTCCGCTCATTAAAGACCGTCTCGTCTGCCCTTCGCCCACGGCAGCCTCTCGGCCTGCCACCGCCTCTTTGGTGCCCCGTTGCCAGCCGGAGAGAGGTTGCCAGCTGGATGGGGAAGAGGGTCTGTTTCTCACTGATCCATGGAAAACCAAGACAGTCAGATGTCACAGATTCCCTTCGGGCCTCGGTGGTGTTCGGATGCCCGGTGAAGCAATGCTCAAAACGGCGCTCAAAAGCCCAGGCTGCCCCGTGGGAACGACGGCCTTTGCCAACGCATTACGACTTCCGTGGGCTGCTGGCCCCCGGAGCACCACCTTCTCCAAGGAGCAAAGTACAACCGCAGCAGCAGCCCTGAGGGAGGAAGTGTTTGGCCTTCCTCATCCAACCGGTGCGGAGTCTCCACCTCCGATACCTGAGCTGAGCTGCAGCTCGACGGCGGAGCGAGCCCTTTCGCAACTTCTGCAAGCCGTCAGCCGAGGCGAATTACACCTGGGCCGCTTGGCAAGTCCGCGGGAGTTTTTCAGTTAAGTTGGAGAGGAAAGGGGGGGGTGGGGGGAAGGGGAAGAAGAAGAAGAAGAAAGACAAAACGAGCCGTCGGTAAATGTGAAAATAATCCTTCCCCTTCAAGACTGCTAGAAAGAGGACCGGGCAGGACTCCCGGAGGAGATGCGCATCCAGGAGAAACCGGACGGGCGACGGGTTCCTCCGCGCCCTGGAGGAGAAAGGGAAATGGAGGCGAAACCTGCTTTTCAGGGGAGGAGAAAGATGGAACTTGGGAGGGTGTCAGGTTCTCCCCCACAGGAAGGAGCCTGCCCCACCCAGGCAAAAGGCAGGCAGGCCTTTGTGAAGTGTGGGACGGGGGGGGGGGGGGGGAGAGAGAGAGAGAGAGAGAGGGAAAGAGACAGGAACAATGACGTTACCCCTTTGACCTGCCATCAGGTGATCTGGAGCGCTGACGGAGCCAGTCGCTTTGCTTTGCTGCTGCTGCTGCTGAGCCCAGGCAGCAACCTGCTGAATGGGAGATTTGGTTTGTTTTTTTGAGATAAGGGAGTGCCAAGTGGGAAGGAGGGGAGGGAGGGAGAGAAAGGGACAGAAAGAGAGGGAGAGAGGGAGAGAGAGGGAGGGAGGGAGGGAGAGAAAGGGACGGAGAGTAAGAGAGGGAAGGAGGGAAAGGGAGAGGCGAGGGAGAGAAGGGGAGGGAGGGAGAGAAAGGGACAGAAAGAGAGGAGAGAGAGGAGGAGGGAGAGAAAGGGACGGAGAGTAAGAGAGGGAGGGAGGGAAAGGGAGAGGAGAGGGAGAGAAGGGGAGGGAGGGAGAGAAAGGGACAGAAAGAGAGGGAGAGAGGGAGAGAGGGAGGAGGAGGAGAAAGGGACAGAAAGAGAGTGAGAGAGGGAGAGAGAGGGAGGAGGGAGGAGAGAGAAAGGATGGAGAGTAAGAGAGGGAGGAGGGAAAGGAGGAGAGGAGAGAAGGGGAGGGAGGGAGGAAGGGACAGAAAGAGAGAGAGGAGGAGAGAAAGGGACGAGAGTAAGAGAGGGAGGAGGGAAAGTGAGAGGAGGAGAGAAAGGGAGAGAGAGGAGGGAGAGAGAAAGGATGGAGAGTAAGAGAGGAGGAGGAAAGGGAGAGGGAGAGAAGAGAGAGAGAGGGAGGGAGGAAAGGGAGAGAGAGAGGGAGAGAAGGGGAGGGAGGGAGAGAAAGGGACAGAAAGAGAGGGAGAGAGGGAGAGAGAGGAGGAGGGAGGAGGAGAGAAAGGGAGGGAGAGAAGAGAGGGAAGGAGGGAAAGGGAGGCGAGGGAGAGAAGGGAGGAGGGAGAGAAAGGGACAGAAAGAGAGGGAGAGAGAGAGAGAGGGAGGCAGGGAGGGAGAGAAAGGGACGGAGAGTAAGAGAGGGAGGAAGGGAAAGGGAGAGGGAGAGAAGAGAGAGAGAGGGAGGAGAGAAAGGGAGAGAGAGGAGAGAAGGGGAGGAGGGAGAGAAAGGGACAGAAAGAGAGGAGAGAGGAGAGAGAGGAGGGAGGAGGGAGAGAGAGGAGGGAGAGAAGAGAGGGAAGGAGGGAAAGGGAGGCGAGGGAGAGAAGGGAGGAGGGAGAGAAAGGGACAGAAAGAGAGGGAGAGAGGAGAGAGAGAGAGGGAGGCAGGAGGGAGAGAAAGGACGGAGAGTAAGAGAGGGAGGGAAAGGGACAGAAAGGGAGGGAGAGACAGAAAGGGATGGAGAGTAAGAGAGGGAGGGAGGGAAAGGGACAGACAGGGAGAGGGAGGGAGGGAAAGAAAGGGAGGGAGAGTAAGAGAGGGAGGGAGAGAAAGAAAGGGAGAGGAAGAGAAAGAGAGAGAGGGAGAGGGACAGAAAGAGAGTGAGAGAGAGAGAGAGGGAGGGAGGGAGGGTAGGGGGAGGCAGACCTTTGCCAATAAAAGAGAATATTTGTAGCTCAGAGTTGAACTGCAGGGCTCATTTGTGCTCTTGAGCTTGGATATTTTTTGCAGACATTTCATTATCCAACTAGGTAACATCATCAGCGCCAGTAGGAAATGGGGTTTGTGGTGATGGAGGGGGAAGAGGGGAAAGGAGGGGAGGAAGGGGGGGGGAGGAGAGGAGGAGGAGGAAGGGAAAGGAGGAGGAGAACTGTAGAGTCCTTGGTGCTCTCTGAGCTTGGTTGTTTTCTTGCAGACGTTTCATGACCTAACTAGATAATGTCATCAGTGCTACAAGGGAATGGGGTTGGCAGAGAAGACGGAGGTGGCACAAAAGAGGAAGAGGAAGAAGGACTGTGGGGCTCCTTGGTGTTCTCTGAGCTTGGTAGCTCTCTCACAAACTCACTTTACAAACGTTTCACTTAGCCACAAAAACTTTGGGCTCAACTGCGGTCGTAAGTCGAGGACTACCTGCAGCGATGTTTCGGTAGGTTTATGAAGTGCCAGCGAAAGATCAACGAAGAGCATCCCTCCCTTGATTCCGCATCGCTTTCACCTCCTCGGAAAGGGGATACGGGCTGGCCAAGCTTTAAGTTGGTCAACGAACGGTCGCAAAACGAGGACTACCTGTACTCCCGATTTTTCTTTCTTTTTTTTTTTTAAAAAAAAATTTGTTTCAGCCTTCTGGCTTCAGAGACTTCATGAAGCATCGCAACCACCTCTCCACGGGAACAAGGGACACAAAAAAGGCAACACACACACACACACACACACACACAGTTTCCCGATCTTTCATCAGCCAAAGCTTCCTGTCCTGCAGCGAGTATCGCACTCGGCCAAGTCCTGGCGCTCTTTCAAAATTCTCGCAGATGAACTAACTTGCTGTGGGTCATCTCTTTCCATGGTCAAGAGGTTCCTGGAGACCCAAATGTGCTGCATAATAAATATCCGGTTATTCTGAAACACTTTTTTGGGGAGGGAGGCGGGGGGGCTTACGAGCATCTCACAGATGCGGTGAGCAGAAACGGCCTTGGGCCAAACAGCTCGTCCAGGGAATTGGGGAAATTCAGACTAATAGCACTCTATAAAGCCTTAGTAAGGCCACACCTAGAATCCTGCATCCAGTTTTGGTCACCACACTATAAAAGAGATGCTGAGACTCTAGAAAGAGTGCAGAGAAGAGCAACCAGGATGATGAGGGGACTGGAGGCTCGAACAGACAATGAACGGTTGCAGGAACTGGACATGGATACTCTAGGGAAGAGAAGGACCAGGGGAGACCTGATAGCAGTCTTCCAATATTTGAGGGGCTGCCGCAAAGAAGAGGGAATCAAGCTAGTTTCCAAGGCACATGAAGGCCAGACAAGGAAGAATGGATGGAAACTGACCAAGGAGAGATTCAACCTGGAAATAAAGAGAAATTTTCTGACAGTGAGAACAATCAACCCATGGAACAGAAGCTGCCTTCAGAAGTTGTGGGAGCTTCATCCCTGGAAGCTTTCGAGAAGTTTTTTCTAGTTTAGTGAAGAGAAGGAGCAGGTGAGATATGATAGCAGTCTTCCAATATTTGAGGGGTGGCCACAGAGTGGAGGAGATCAAGCTATTCTCTAAAGCACCCAAAGGCCAGACAAGGAAGAATGGATGGAAACTGACCAAGGAGAGATTCAACCTAGAAATAAGGAGACATTTTCTGAAAGTGAGAACAATCAACCCAGGAACAGAAGTTGTGGGAGCTTCATCACCGGAGGCTTTCAAGAAGAGACTGGACAGCCATCTGTCCAAAATGATGCCAGGTCTCCTGCTTCGGCAGGGGGTTGGACTAGATGACCTTACAAGGTCCCTTCCAACTCTGTTCATCTCTATAGTTAGCCTAGAAAGGTAGCTTGTTACTAAGCAGCGATGGCACCGGGGTGATTCAGCAAGAGCCGTTTTCAAGAGTCAAATTTTTAACACGACAGGGACCTGCTGCGCGTTCTTTTCACGGGTCCTTATTTTGCAGGAGCCACGAATTACTTCCGATTCCAAGCCAAAAAAAACACCCCCCACATCCAACTTTAGAAACCGATTTTCTAACGCAAGGAGAAAGCTTTCGGGATGAAAACCTCAAAAGCCAAAGCGCAAATGACCTCTGTTTGCATTCGTGCTGATATCCAAAGCAACATCCCTGAGTATAAATAGTTCTCGTCTTACGACCGAAATTCGGCCCAAAATGTCCATTGCTAAGCAAGACAATTGCTAAGTGAATTTTGTTCCAAGTTACGACCTCTCTTGACTCAGTGGTCGGGTGAAACCCTGCAGTTGTTAAGTGAGCCACACACTTGTTAAGCGAATCTGGCTTCCCTGTTGACTCTGCATGTCGGAAGGTCCTAGATCAGGTGTGCCCCAGGACACTGCGACCGTCATAAATACGAGTCAACTGCCAAATGTCTGAATTTTGGTCACGTGACCGGGGAGGGGGGGGGATACAGCAATGGCCATAAGTGTGAAAAACAGTCGTAAGCTGGATTTGCTTAACAGCCGCATTTCACTTAACAACTGCACCGGTTCACTTAACAACCAAGGCAAAAAAAAAAGATTGTAAAAATCTCTCTTGCTTGCTTAGCAACAGAAGCTCTGCTCCCAATTGTGGTCGCAAGTTGAGGACTACCTGTATATTGCAAGACCACAGATCTACCTGGCTCAAAGTCACCTCTAATACTGACAGCCCTTCTTAGTACCTTCCCTAACCCCAAAGGCCAGAAGCCGAAGCTTGGAATCTCCTGCATGTAGGATACAAGCGTTCACCAGCGCAGGAAGTTTCTTTTGGCAAAATGCAATGCAGCTTCTTCACATGACTTCCTCCTTTCCCCCTTCCTCTTCCCTTGCTTCTCCTTCCTTCCTTGTCCTTCTTTCCTTCTCCTCTTCCCCTTTCCTCCCCCTTGATACTCCTTCCTTCCTTCCTTGTCCTCCTTCCTTCCTTCCTTCTTCTTTCCATCTAGCACTTATTTGCCCATATTGAAACCAAGTATAATTCCTCCTTCTTCATTTAATACCTGTAATGATTTTAATTGCAATCTACCTCCTTCAGCATACAAAAGTTCTTTATATGTAATCATTTCCTGTTTCTGTTCTATATTTATATTCTCTATTGCATGTCTAGGGCTCGCCCATGTAGGAATCTTATAATCTAATTTATAGGAATATTTTATTCCAGACCAAAAGAGCACTTCTCAACACATGATTCTTAAAAGCCCTATCCACTTTTTTCCATAAAATAAGTACGCATGCCATCCATATAACAAGTCATAACCTTCTATATTCAAAATTCTTTCCTCTGTTAAGTTAAACCAGTCACTTATTACTGAAAGGGTTACTGCTTCATAATATAGTTTTAAAATTAGGCATTCTTAAACCACCTCTTTCCCGTGAATCCTGTATTATTTTCATTTTAACCTCGCCTTTTTACCCTGCCATATAAATTTATTAATCCCACTCTGCCAATCTTCCAAATTTTTATCCTTTTAATTATAGGTATCATCTGGAACAGAAACAAAATCTAGGTAACACATTCATTTTAATAGCCGCAATCCTTCCCAATAGGGATAACTGCAATTTCTTCCAGCCATTCATATCATTCTGAACTTTTTGCCATAGCAAGTCATAATTATTCTTATAAAGTTTCTTGTTCGATGAGCTAATATAGACCCCTAAATATTTAACCTTTTTTACTACCTCAAATCCTGTCATTTCCTCTAGTTTTTGTTTCTGTTGTATAGACATATTTTTAATTATCACTTTTGTTTTATTCTGATTTATTTTAAATCCTGATACCTTTCCATATTTATCAATTACTTCCAACAAAAATCTACTTGAATTTATAGGATTCATTAACGTAACCACTACATCATCTGCAAAAGCTCTAACTTTGTACTCATATTGTCTAATCTTAATTCCTCTATTTTCATTAATTCTCGTATTTTATCTAATAATGGTTCCAGAGTCAAAACAAACAATAATGGTGATAAGGGACATCCCTGTCTTGTTCCTTTCGCAATCTTAATAACTTCTGTCAAACTACCATTTACTATAATCTGTGCTGTTTGCTCTCCATAAATCGCTTTAATTATTCTAATAAAACAGTCTCCAAATTGCATTTTCTATTAATTTAAATAAAAATCCCAATGCAATCGATCAAAGGCTTTCTCTGCATCCAAAAAATAAGTGCCGCTGAAGTATTCTTCTTCCAAATATTCCAATATATTAATAATCTGTCTAACATTATTCCTCATCTGCCTCCCTTTTATAAAACCAGATTGATCAGTATGAATTCTTTGTTGTAAAACTAACATTAATCTATTTGCTATTATTTTTACAAAATCTTATAATCATTATTTAAAAGTGAAATCGGCCTATAGTTACCAGGTTTAGAGCAGTCTTGCTCCTCTTTCGTATCAGTGAAATAAAAGATGTTTTCCATGACGGGGTATTCCCACCCTAATTGTATCTGATTAAATAATTCTTTAAGTGGGCCTAATATTTCATCCTGTGTTTTTATAATAAGTTGCTGTAAGACCATCTGTACCAGGGTTTTCCCATTTTAATTGTTTAATTGCCTCCACTATTTCTCCAGTAGCTATCGGCGGTTCAGCTCCTCCTCTGTTCTAATGTTAGAATATTCACCTTATAATCTTTCAAATAATCATAAATGTCCCTATCAATATTTTGTCTTTTGCATATAGTGCAGTATAAAATTCTGAGAATGCCTTTTAATTTTATCCTGTTGATATATCTCTTTACCTTTATATTCTATTTTTGTATGACACGTGCTTTCTGTTTCTTCTTTAAATTATATGCCAACCATCTCCCAGGTTTATTTGCATTACAAAAGGTATTATGTTTAGCATATTGTATATTCGTTGCCACCTGGTCTGCCATTAACATATTAAATTGACTCTGTAATATTTTTATAGCCTCTTTAAGTTTATGATCTTGTGGGTTTTGAATTAATAACTGTTGCTTCCTTTGAATTTCTTCTTCCAAATATCTACGCTGCCTTTGTTTATTATTCCTTTGCCTGTTGTCCAAATAAATCAATATCCTCTAATAAACGCTTTGCTCGCTTCCCACACAGTTCCTATAGGTGTCCCTTTGTACATATTAAAATCAAAAAATTCTTTTAACTGTTTCTTACAATAAGTTACATTATCCTCATATCTAAACAGATTTTCATTCAACCTCCATGTTCTACCACATTTATTCCCTTGTAATAATTCCATCCATACTGGGCTATGGTCAGTTAAACACCTCGAAATATCTTCGTTTTCTTCACCCTAGAAAGCAAGTCATTAGAAATTAAAATAAAATCAATGCGTGAAAAGATTGATGCCTATCAGAAAAAAGTAAAATCTCTCTCATCTGGATTCCGTAACCTCCATATATCTCTAAACTCAAAGTCTTCCATCATTTCAAAAAGGATTTTGGTAATTTTGCATGTATAGGTATCTTCTTGGAGGAGGTTCTCTTATCCTTCTTGTATCAATTACTCCATTCCAGTCTCCTAATAAAATAAACGAACTATAATCCCAGAGGGTCAACCTCTCATGTAACATTTTGTAAAACTTTTCTTGTTGCTGATTAGGTGCATAAATACCTATCAACAAAGTCTTTTTGCATCTATCACCAGTTCAATAGCAATAAATCTTCCTTGAATATCTGCCTCAATTAGTTTAGCTGGTATATCCTTCCTGATATATACAACAATTCCATGCTTCTTTTCCAAAGCTGATGCAACAAAATGGTTACCCAATTTTGAATTAATTAAATATTTTTGGTCTGATAATTTTATATGTGTCTCTTGCAAACAAATCACATCATTTTTAAATTGTTTCAAGTAGTGAAATATTTTCCTTCTTTTCTGAGCTGAATTCAAGCCATTAACATTCCATGACAAGATTCTATTTGCCATTACTGGCCTCCTGAAGCTTTGAAGCAGACAACGGAAGCTCCTCCTCCGGTATCTTCCGTCTAGCTCCTCCCACAGCTTCCATAATGGGATCCTGACTTTTACTTTGAGACTGTTGCTCTTCTTTACGCTTAAGGGCTCCTCTTGTCACCCTTTGCTCTTGTGGTTCCTCTAATACTGGCAGCAATAAAGGCTCTTGGGTCACCACGCCTTCTTGAGTCTCTTGAAGTTTTTCTATCACTTCTATTTCGACTTTCAAAACTGTAGAAAGAAAATCCTTTGCCTTTAAAACAGTGTCAATTCTATATCTCCTTCCTTGATAGAATAGTGTCAGTCCAACTGGCACCTCCCATCTGAATTGAATCTGATGTTTTTTAAGTTCTTGTGTAAAAAGCAAATTCTTCCTGTCTCTTAACATCTTTGAAGGAATCTCTTTCAACACCTTCAACTCCTGTTCTCCAATTTTTAAAGTTGTCTGATATGAAACTTGCAGAATTTGATTTCTCATAGTCCTTTTCACAAAATAAACCACAATGTCCCGAGGAAGCTTTCTCTGTCTTGCAATCCAAGAATTAACTCTATATATTTTATCAATTTGGTAAGCTACCTCTTGGGGTCCGCTTCAATAAATTCAGCCAATGCTCCAGCAGGAAACCCTAGGCCATTTCAGACCAATGGCTGTCCAGTCTCTTCTTAAAAACCTGCAGTGTTGGGAGCAGCCACAACTTTTGGAGGCAAGCTGTTCCATTGATTAATTGTTCTACCTTTCAGGAAATTTCTTCTCAGTTCTAGGTTGCTTCTCTCCTTGATTAGTTTCCACCCATTGCTTCTTGTCCTGCCTTCTGGTGCTTTGGAGAATAGCTTGATTCCCTCTTCTTTGGGGCAGCCCCTGAGATACTGGAAGACTGCTATCGTGTCTCCCCTGGTCCTTCTCTTCGCTAAGACTAGCCATGGCCAGTTCCTGCAACCGTTCACTGTATGTTTTAGCCTCCAGTCTCCTAATCATCCTGGTTGTTCTTTTCTGCCCTCTTTCCAGAGTCTCAACATAAATGGAAAATCCAACAGATGGAAACAAAAACTGGAGGTTTATTCCAAGAGCTCAGCACAGGCCCTTCCTCTTCCACTTGGACTCCACAAAAGACCCCCAAGTCTGTAGCTCTACATCCAGGTAGTCCTCGAACGGTTCACTGAGTGACCGTTCAAAAATCAAAACATCGCTGAAAAAAAGTGAATTACGACCGTGTTTCACAGCTACGACCATTGCAGCATACAAACACTGATCTAAATTTGGATGCTTGGCCGGTTCATATTTTACAACGGCTGCAGCATCCCTGGGGGGTCACGTATAAAAATTGAATAAATAATAATAATAATAATCCCCCTTTTGTGACGTTCCGATCAACAAAGTCAGTGGATTCACTTAACCACCGCATTACTCATTTAACAACGCAGTGATCCACTTAACAACTGCGGCAAAAGAAAAGTCGGAAAATGGGCTCAGCTGTTTCGCTTAGCAACGGAGACGGCGGGCTCCACAGTAGCTACCCGATAGCTCGGGATATGTTCCACGATCAGGAATATTTGCAACGGGTACTGTGATGCTTCTTCAGCCTGTTTTTTCCCCCCTGCGAGACACCCCCACAAAGGTTGGGCTTTCGAAAACAAACAGCCTCCCCCCCCCCCCGTAAATCTCTCCCTGCTCCTGGACATACAAGAGGCCTGGCACTGATCTGCAAACCCTGCGCCAGATGGCTGCAGTCAGACGAGGCCTGTCTACGTTCGTGCTGCAAACAGGGACAAGGAGAGGGGGGGGGGGAGCGGGAGGGATGAAAAAAATTGCCTTGAGTATGCTGGCACCAAAGTCTAAAAACCGAACTGGCTTTGCAAATCGGAAAAAAAAAATATCAATTCTGTTTTTGCAATTCCAAAATTCTCACCGCTTCTCAAATTTCTCACCAGTCAACCCGAATTTTACAGAATCGTCCCGGGATTAGATTTATTAGGCTTCTTCTTTCAATTAAAAACCGAGGGCGGGTAGCCCAAGGTGTCTGGTGGTTAAGCGAGAGGCTTGTTAAAAGTGAGCTTTGCTCCGTTTTTACGACTTTTCTGGCCACCGCTGTTAAGCGAATCGCTGCAGTCGTTAAGTCGGAAGCACAGCTGTTAAGTGAATCTGGCTTCCCTACGGACTTTGCTGGTCAGAAGGTCGCAAAAAGGGGGAATCACGTGGCCCCCGGAACGTGCAATCGTCATAAATATGCGTCTCTTGCCAAGCATCTGAATTTTGATCGTGTGACCATGGGGAATACTAATTTCCTGACAGTAAGAACGATTTAATCAGTGGAACGACTTGCCTCCAGAAGTTTTGGGTGCTCCATCGCTGGAGGTTTTTAAGTAGAGATTGGACAGCCATTCATCCAGAATGGTATTAGGGCGGCTGTCTAGCTGGAGCAGGGGGTTGGACTAGAAGACCTCCAAGGTCCCTTCCGACTCTGGTATTCCGGTTACAGTGCAGAAGGATTTGCCTGGTTCGTTTTCCGGATGTGCCATAGGGCACAGACACAAAGGGGAAGAAGAAGAAGAAGAAGAAGAAGAAGAAGAAGAAGAAGAAGAAGAAGAAGAAGAAGAAGAAGAAGAAGAAGAAGAAGAAGAAGAAGAAGAAGAAGAAGAAGAAGAAGAAGAAGAAGAAGAAGAAGAAGAAGAAGAAGAAGAAGAAGTTTAGATAAAACTTTTAGGATTATGGGACGAGACCACAGAGTCAAGTAAAGTATTCCAAGCACTGATGATTCTGTTACAGAAGTCGTATTTTCTGCAATCTAGATTAAAGCGGTTTACATTAAGTTTAAATCTATTAGTTGCTCTAGTATTATTGCAATTAAAGCTGAAGTAGTCTTTAACAGGAAGGACATTACAATAGATGATTCTGTGAGTTAAACTCAGGTCTTGTCGAAGGTGACGGAGTTCCAAGTTTTCTAAGCCTAGGATTTCAAGTCTGGTGGGATAAGGTATTTTGCTGTTTTCAGAGGAATGGAGAACTCTTGAATGAAGAAGAAGAAGAAGAAGAAACAACTAACCAACCCATATTACTGGCATTATTCTGGCTGAGCTTTGAACTGGCTGGGAAGGTGTAATTTTGTGGCAGTGACCTGACATGCTTCTGGCTCCACCACCAAGCTACGGCTGTAAACAGCTGGATATCGTCCCCAGCACAGAGTTACACTTATTGTTCCAAGTCAATAATCTGCATTTGTGTGTAATTTGCTCCCAGCACCAAAAAACCCGGCCCTGATTCTATATTATTTCTCATTGCCCCGGAGTGCTTGCGCTTACTTAGCTTCTTGGATTGTGTTACACGACGGCTTTCTCATCCGTGTTTTCATTCCGAAGTTAAAAGAGGCCGAGTCCACACAAGCAAGCTAAGCCAACAAACTGTGGCTTGCCAACAAACTGTGTGGCTTGCTTTACAGAAACAAACCACATTTCGGCTTGGGGTAATACGCGAACCCTCTTTTCTTTTTCCTGCTTTACGGACTTTTCCACTGAATGAGTGAACAGCTATTCCTGCAGGGGAAGGAAGCTGTTCGGGACACTGCAACCGTCATAAATGTGAAGCAGTTGCCAAACGCCTGGATTGTATCACGTGACCCCGGGGATGATGCAACGGGCATAAGTGTGAAAGATGGACCTAAATCACTGTTCTCCGGTGCCGTTGTAACTTTGAATGGTCACTCAACTGTTGCAAGCCAAGGACTTCACTTATTTTTCAGGTTGTGTCCCTATTTGGGAAGCTATTCAAGCTGAACTCCCTATTCCGAGTGCTTTAGACTAGAGGGATGCTAATGGCACAGGCATGGTGAGAATTTCAAAATCTCTGTATTTTCAGACACACATCTATCTATTGGTCTGTCTGTCTGTCTGTCCATCTATCTTCTTTCCTCTCTCTCTCTCTCTCATATCTATCTATCGGTCTATCTATCTATCTATTTGTCTGTCTTTCTTCTTTCATCTCTCTCTTTCTTATATCTATCTATCGGTCTATCTATCTATCAGTCTATCTATCTATCTATCTGTCTGTCTACCTTCTTTCTTCTTTCATCTCTCTCTCTCTCTCTCATATCTATCTATCGGTCTATCTATCTATCGGTCTGTCTACCTTCTTTCTTTCATCTCTCTCTCTCTCTCTCTCTCTTTCTATCTATCTATCGGTCTATCTTATCTATCGGTCTATCTATCTATCTATCTATCTATCTATCTATCTATCTATCTATCTATCTATCTATCTACCTTCTTTCTTCTTTCATCTCTCTCTCTTTCTCTCATATCTATCTATCGGTCTATCTATCTATTGGTCTATCTATCTATCTATCTATCTATCTATCTATCTATCTATCTATCTATCTATCTATCTACCTTCTTTCTTCTTTCATCTCTCTCTCTCTCTCTCTCTCATATCTATCTATCGGTCTATCTATCTATCGGTCTGTCTACCTTCTTTCTTTCATCTCTCTCTCTCTCTCTTTCTCATATCTATCTATCAGTCTATCTATCTATCTATCTATCTATCTATCTATCTATCTGTCTACCTTCTTTCTTCTTTCATTTCTCTCTCTTTCTCTCATATCTATCTATCGGTCTATCTATCTATCAGTCTATCTATCTTCTGTCATCTATCTATCTATCTACTCTCTCTCATCTATCTATCTATCTATCTATCTATCTATCTATCCATCTATCCTCATCTATCTCTCTCTCATCTATATCTATCTAACTTCTTTCATCTATCTATCTATCTATCTATCTATCTATCTATCTATCTATCTATCTATCTATCTATCTATCTATCTATCTATCTATCTATCTATCTATCTATCTATCTATCTATCTATCTATCTATCTATCTATCTATCTATCTATCTATCTATCTATCTATCTATCTATCCATCCATCCATCCATCCATCCATCCATCCATCCCATGTTCTTCTGAACACCAAAGCAATTTGGAAGGAGAAAACCCAGAAAGAGAAAAAAGATGATAATAATAATGTCTACTTTTTATCAGTATAGGTTTTACTTGCACATGTGGCAATACCAGACGACAGCCAAATTAGCTAAAAAAAAAAAAAAAGGAACTGGAAAAACCTGTAAAATTTCAGGATTTAACCACTGAAAAACAAAGGAAGAAACCAGCCAGAATTAACTCAGGAAGAATTAATTATTTGAGTTTATATTTACTTTACGAAAACAGCCTCGCTCTCAGAACCTTGCTTATATTGGGTATGTGTATATATTTGGGGGTATATTTAGATAATCCTCGACTTAAAACCTCTCATTTAATGCCATTCAAAGTTACAACAGCACGAAAAAAAGTGACCTACAACCGGTCCTCATACTTACGACCGTTGCAGCATCCCCGTGGTCACGTGAACAAAAGTTGGGTGCTTGGCAACTGGCATGTATTTACAAACTGATGTAGCCACTTCTCCAAGGGGGAGGAGCCTAATTTGCTTAACAACAGTATGATTTCAATTAACAACCCACCGTGGGGACAAAAAAGGTCGTAAAATCTGGTGTGATTCACTTAACAACCACCCAGCTTACCCATGGAAACTCTGGTCTCCATTCTGGTCGTAAGCCGAGGACTACCTGTTGGCTTGGGGCTGAAGCTCAAAGATCGGAGAAAGTTCACCTCCACTACACACACACACACACACACACTCAGTGCAAATCTTCCGGTCTCCTGCCACACAACTCGTTCGTCCGGTTACTCCAAACTGTGATTCCAGTTATGTTTGTTTCCCTCTTTCTCTCTCTCTCAGCAGTTTGTTTGTTCTGATCTGAATAAACAGCCGCTGAAGAATTAACCGAAGAAGATAAGGCTATTTAACTCTGACCAAAGGAGGCCGCAGAGGAGGAAATTCTGCTTTCTGTCCAGTCGGTCTTGTAAAAGAGGTTGGGGAGGGCCCGGAAATAACAGAATTAACAAAGAGTTGGAAGGGACCTTGCAGGTCATCCAGTCCAGCCCCCTGGAGTGGAAGGGAGCTGGAGGTCATCCAGTCCAGGAGTCCTTTTATCATTTCAGACAAAGGGTTGTCCAATCTCTTCTTAAAAACTTTCGTGTAAGGAAGGGAGGGAGGGAGGAAGGAAGGAAGGAAGGAAGGACAGAATTAGAAGGGACCTTGACGGTCATCTAGTCCAGCCCCCTGCTCAAGGCAGGAGTCCTTATACTATTTCAGACAAACGGTTGTCCAATCTCTTTTTAAAAGGGCTCGTGGTGGCTCAGGCTGTAAGATAGCCTGTTATTAAAACACAGCAGCCTGCAATTACTGCAGGCTCGAATCCCACCAGGCCCAAGGTTGACTCAGCCTTCCATCCTTTATAAGGTAGGTAAAATGAGGAGCCAGATTGTTGGGGGGGGGCAATAAGTTGACTTTGTAAATATACAAATAGAATGAGACTACTGCCTTACACACTGTAAGCCGCCTTGAGTCTTCGGAGAAGGGCGGGATATAAATGTAAATAAATTAAAAAAAAACCTTCTTTAAAGGGAGGGAGGGAGGAAAAACAAGGGAGGGAGGGAATAACGGAAGGAAGGAAGGAAGGAAGGAAGGAAGGAAGGAAGGAAGGAAGGAAGGAAGGAAGGAAGGAAGGAAGGAATTGGAAGGGACTTTGGAGGTCATCCAGTCCAGCCCCCTGCTCAAGGCAGGAGTCCCTTCTACCATTTCAGACAAATCTCTTTTTGAAAGCCTCCAGAGTTGGAGCACAATCACAACTTCTGGAAGTGTGTGTCGTTCCATACCCTCTCTGAAACTCACCACCGGTCCCTCAGTCAAGTAAGGCAACTGACCAGCTAAACAATCTCAGATTGGTCCCACCAATCATTAACCTTGGATCAAACTCATGACGGAGGGTGCAAGTTGATCGAGAAGCTACGGTGTTAAAAAAAAGAAGACAAATACAAGTAGTCCTCGACTTACGACAGTTCATTTAGTGACTGTTCCAGGGGCACTGAAAAAAAAAAAAGTGACTTAGCACCATTTTTTTCACACTTATGTCCATCGCAGCATCCCCATCATGGTCACACAATCAAAATTCAGATGCTTTGGCCACCAGTTCCTACTTATGACGGTTTCGGCGTTCCTGCGATCACGCTGATCCGCTTTTGCGACCTTCAGACAAGCGAAGTTGACAGAGAAGACAGATTCACCTAACAGCCACATGTGACTAACATCACAAATGCAATGATTCGCTTAACAGCCATGGCAAGGAAGGTCGTAAAATTGGGGGAGGGGGTTTAAACGCGTTTAAAACAAATGTTTCACTTAGCAACGTAAATTCTGGGCCCCGCTGGGGGTGTAACTCAAGTATGTGATTTTTTTTGCAAATCTCAGCAGCTCACAAATAACTTTCTCTTGATCTGCTGGGCCTTTGTTGATAAGATTTCTCCCCAACTTTTCCTTCAGGAATTCCAGGTGGCGCTACCCAGGGTCCCTTCTTCCTATTTTTCTCCCTTCATAACAACAACCCTATAAGGTAGGCTGGTCCGAGAGAGAAGGATTAGCTCAAAGAACACCCAGGGAGCTCCTACGGCTGAGGGAAGACTGACACTTGCAAATCCCAGTATTTACAGAAAACGTGCATCAAAACTATTTATATCAGGGGTGAAATGCTCCTGGTTCAGACCGGATCGTCTGATCCGGTAACGATGGTGGCGGGTGGTTTGGAGAACTCGTAGCAAAAATCCCTGCCGACCCCCCCATGCCCGGCTGAGCCACGATGTCATCAGAGGTTTGTTTGTTTTTTTACTTTTAAAAGCATTTTTTCTTCGGCCGGAAAAAAGCTTTTAAAAGTAAAAAAAAAAAAAAAGCCTCTGATGATCGCGCGGCTCAGCTGGGATCGTCAGAAGCCTTTAAAAGCATTTTTTCTACAACCTCTTCAGCCAAAGAGGTTGTAGAAAGAATGCTTTTAAAAGTTTTAAAAAAAAAAAAGTTGGCCATGCCCACCCAGTCACATTACCCACCACCACCAAGCCTACCACAGAACCGGTAGTAACAAATTTTACATTTCACCACTGATTTATATGCTGGATAAGAAATCTGGATGTCGCAACAAATCTGAAAAAAAGGACACACTGGGGAAGTTCAGATGGTTTGCTCAAACCATCTTAATTACTCAATTTAGAGGAGGGAGGAATAGCCGTGTTACTCTGCTGGAGAAAAAGGATAGGATTAAAAGGACCTTCAATAAAATACCTGAATTACACTTTTGAAAGATCGAGGTTTTGAGACAATAAACACAGACACACAGTTATTTCACGCGTCCCCCTAAGCAGCTCATCCAGTCCTCCCTGCGAGCGAGCGAGCAAACCACGGTTTCCCTGAGACAACTGAAGCAGGAAATCATCGTCAACTGAGGCCGGAGTGGTTAGTTAGATATAGTCTGTTGAGATTTTTTTTTGGGTAGATTGTTCTGTTTGGGGTTACCCTCAGCGACCGTGGTCGGTTTTTAAGTCTTTGTTGAGGGTCTTTTTTTTATGGGTTGTGAGCTGCCCAGCCTCACAGGACGAGATAGGCAGCTGTAGAAATTGATTCAACCAACCAACCAACCAACCAACCAACCAACCAACCAACCAACCAACCAACCAACCAACCAACCAATGCACGTATTAAGAAAGGTTTAAAACTGACAAGAGGTGTTTTTTTTTGATCCAGATGGGTTTGGAAGTCCCTTTTCTTTTGGAGGCGATGGGAAGTTGTGGTTAATGATAGATAGTTTGGGGTTCGCTTTGCACCAGTAAAAGGAGACTGGGAGAAATTCATGCAGAACTCCATTGATGAAAGAACTTGATTGTGCAAACGCATAAAAGCATCCCGGGAGAGGCACACGGGTGAGAGGTGTTTGTCCCAAGAAATAAATCCACACTGTGGGGGCCTTGGTTTGCTTTTCTTGCAGATGTTTCGTTACCCAATTAGCTAACATCATCAGTGTTAAAAGGGAGTGGGGGTTTGCTCGCTTCCACTCCCTTTTTTTAGCGCTGATGATACTACCTAGTTGGGTAATAAAACGCCTGCGAGAAAACCACCGAGAGAGAACCACAAGGACCTCAACCGTTCGACCAGGGGTGAAATCCAACAGGTTCTGGAGAACCCATAGCGGAAATTTTGAGTAGTTCGGAAAACTGGCAAATACCACATCTGGCTGGTCCCAGAGTGGGGTGGGAATGGAGATTTTGCAATATCCTTCCCCCAGGAATGGGGAGGGAATGGGGATTCTTGCAGTATCCTTCCCCTACCACGCCCACCAAGCCACACCATGCCCACCAAGGCACGGCCACAGAACCGGTAGTAAAAAAAAAATTTGAATTTCACCACTGAGTTCAACCCTGAGCTACATTCTCTTCTGTTGTTACTCCACGGTTTTTCAAAATCTGGGCCATTTTTAAGAGGTGTGGCCTTCAATGCTGGCTGGGGAATTCTGGGAGTTGAAGTCCATGCCTCTTAAAAGTGGCCCAGATTTTTTTTTTTGGGGGGGGGAACTGCTTTACACCAAGGAAACAGGAAAACGGGTTTCACAACACTGCTCATCCACACACATTGTGGCTTTGGGTGGTTCTCTTCTTTTTTTAGCAAATCTATTGAAATCTGCCATGAAACAGTTCCTCATCTGGAAAGTAGAAGGAGGAGGAACTGGGCACGTGTAGATTAATGAAAAGAAGGACTAGGGGTGACAGGATAGCAGGGTTCCAGTATCTCAGGGGCTGTCCCAAAGAAGAGGGAGTCAAGCTATTCTCCAAAGCAGGGGTCTCCAACCTTGGCAACTTTAAGACTCGTGGACTTCAACTCCTAGAATTCCTCAGCCAGCAAAGCTTTGAATGTAAATCATGTGGCCACGGGGAGGCTGCCACGGTCGCTAAGTGTGAAAAACGGCCCTAAGTCACTTGCTTCAGTGCCGTTGTTAACTCCCAACGGTCACTAAATGAGCTGTTGTTAAGTGGAGCGCTACTACCTGGAGTGCTAGAATCTGGATTGGTCTTCCCTCCCGCCTATTTCTCTCTCCTTCTGAGAGAGTTTGAGGTGTCAAACTCAAGGCCCGTGGGCCGCATCCGGCCCGCAATATGGTCAGATCTGGCCATCCTGGGAGATGTCAGGGGCCAGCCTGCACAGCTTCAAGCCTGGCTAGGTGGCTCAGTGGCTAAGACGCCGAGCTTCAGGAAGGTTGGGGATTTGGCGGTTCGAATCCTTAGTATAGGTCTCCTGCGTGAGGAAGGGTTGGACTAAATGACCTCCAAGGTCCCTTCCAACTCTTGTTACTGTTAAACTAGCTTCCTGCGAAGAGGAAACATCCAGCCAGCATGGCTTCAGCCCAGTCTACCCAATGCAAAGAGGAAACACGCCAGCCGTTTGGGGACTGGCATCAAGCTGGCCACAGCCACCAAGCTGGGTCATGCTCACCCAGCTGGCCACGACCCCCCCTCCCCGAGGTCAATCACAGCCCTCAGTGAAATTGAGTTTGACACCCCCTGCTTTCAAACCTCTGCCAGGGAGAAGGGGGCTTGGGCTTCAAGGAGTCTTTTATGTCGAGGCGTTTTAATGCCGCTTTCTCCAACCTGCCCAGCACCTGCCTGGTCCCCCCATCATCCCCCTGCCAGCCCAGGCCTGAGGCTGGGAAAAGCAGTTCTGGGTGCAGGCTTGTCTGGAACCCTTACGATTTTGGCTCCAGTTCAGCTGTTACGGGGCCCTTTTGTTTTGATAATTGCAGGGTTTAGGAAAGAGAACCGGCGGTGGTGACTCACGGGGCCATGCCCGTTGGTTTTATTCTGCTCTGGAAATGATTTTTTTTTAAAAAAAAAAAGGTGAACAAAAAAACCCCCCCGCATTCAGCTCGTAGCCGTGGAAATCTCCCGATTTTGGATCGTCATGAAGGTTGTGACGTTTGCACGAATTTCCCCCCCCCCCAATTCTCTCACATGAAATTCTGCCTCCCCCCACCGCTCCCGAAATTTCCTGTTTATCGTTTTGCGGAGGTTTGGCAACAGGATTGGAAATGGCCATCAGCCTCTCTCTCTCTCTCTCTCTCTCTCTCTCTCTCTCTCTCTCCCCCCTTCCCGAATTTCGAAATCAAGAGCGGCTTTTGGTTCCACTCCGGATGGGAAAGACTGGGTCACACAGTTCTTGGTTCAGGTGTCGAAGCCGAAAGTCAGGCAGAAAAGGCAGAAAACAAGAGAGGAACATCATTTCGCGTGTGCGAAGACGGACGAGAGTAGAGGTAGTCCTCAATTTACGACCGCAATAGTATACGAAGCAAGGAAATAGATGTTGCACAACCTTGGTTGCATGTTCGCCTTAGGTTAGGCAAAAAACACCAGCAGATATGATGAGTTGCGGGCCATTTTTGAAAGGGCCGAGGCAGTGGTGAAATTCTCCCAGGTTTGCCATCGGTTCGCTGCCCGCGCACGGGCACTGTGCATTAAAATGTGTGCACGCACGCACAATGAACGCCGAATGCACGCTGCGAGTGCATGTGCAGTATGCACCAAACGCACATTACACGTGCATTGTGCACCAAACAGATGCAGGGTTTCCTGCTTTCCAGCGCATTAAAATCAGGCGGCACAGCTGATCGTCGGAAATACGAATCGGTAGCTTTTTTTAAAAAACTACCGGTTCACCCAAACTGGTAGCTTTTATCACTATCGGTTCGTCTGAACCGTTGTGGTAGCATTTCACCCCTGGGCTCGGGTCTCCTTGCCTCTTGCTTGTCAATTTCCCGCTTGTCTCAGATGCAGAACCCGCCCCTTTCCTCCCTGGCAGGGGGCCCTAAGATCTCAAACCCTTTAAACCAGGGATGTGAAACCCAAGGCCGGGGGGGGGGGCACTCTGGAAACAAGACCAGCCCACGGTGCTTCCACCAGCAAAAATGGTGCTTGGAAGGGCTGCATGCAAGCCCTCTCGAGCTCCGTTTTCACTGGCTGATGGTTGCAGGAGGCCGTTGCAGCTGAAAATGGAGCGCGGGAAACCGTTTTCACTGGCAGAGCGCTCGGCCACCCCACAGGCGCCCCCAACACGAGTAACATCGAGCTGCTACCCCCCCCCCCCGCCCCATGAGATCAAACACAACCCTTGACGCAGCTCTCAATTAAGTTTGACTCCCCTGCTTTAAACGCTGCTGTGTGTTTGGCGCTGGAAGGACACAGCCGCATCCGTTCCTTCTGCTCTGTATTACGGCCAACGGATCAGCTCTGTCCCAGGAGGTTCCCTGCTTTGGCAGTCTGGGATTCCCAGGGCTGGAGATCCACAAGATCTCGTCCGTCCGCGAGCTTCTCAAATTGAAAGCCTCGCCGGGGAAAGGACAGAAAATGCACGCTGGAATTTATCTGGCGACAAAGAGGCTTTTGGGGGGCAGGTTTGACTGCATGGATCAAGCAGGCAGGCGTATCAAAGAGAATCTATCATATTCTCCAGATTCCTTTCCTGGATTTAACCAGTACAGGTAGTCCTCGATTTTCAACAGTTCATTTATTGACCGTTCAAAGCTACAACGGCCTTGGAAAAAAGTGACTTAGGACCGTTTTCCCTAAACTTACGACCAGGGGTGAAATCTACTTACCTTCCCTACCGGTTCGGAAATGAGCGCTCTGCGCATTAACACAACTTAAGGGGATCCACCTCACCATCTAAGACAGCCCTGTCTCTTTCATTTCCTGGTTTTGGGTTTTGGTGTTTTGTTTTGGTTTTTTTAACTTGGCAAGCCTGCCTCTTTACCGAATCGGAGCCATTTCTGGAAGGCAGAAATCGTGGGACGAAAATAAAAGAACATTGCGACATCTCCAAATCGTTTTTGTCAGTGGCGCGCACACCACTGTGCAGGATGGAACAAAAGTCCAGTTTCGGTTTTGGTAATATTGATAAGGAGTTCCCGGGGTTTTCCTGGCCTACTAAATCTATCTTGCATGTGAATGTTGCTCTATTTTGATCGCCATTAAATCGCCTCGCATGAGACTTCCCTGCCCGGCAACTTTTAAGACTCATCGCTAATTATAAGAACGCATCAAGACGGTTTAGTCCAGGAAGCATCCCGCTGACCCAGCAGCCCAATGAAATCCGGGGAAGTAATTAGTGAGATCAATTAATAGCAATAATAATCTAGCAACATGAGAAATCCATTTAAAGCTTGCAAGACGGCTTCCCCCGGAGAAAGGATATTGAGAAAGTGGCTTTAACAGAGGACGGATTGGCAACTCACGCTGTTAATGATGATGATACTATAAATCTATTCGAATGAGCAACTCTATTATGGCCAATGACTCAGTCTTCCGGAGGAAACCCATCTCAATCACACCTTTCTTTAGGAGTTTGGTCTCTTGGAAAGCAACCATGGATATTGCATCAGTCCAGGTTTGACTGTTTCATGAATGAAAAATGAGTCTTGGTTGCTTGCTGCTTCATAGTTCACCATTATTATTTTTATAAATAAGTCAAGGTGGCAAACATACCTAATACTCCTTCCTCCTCCTCCTATTTTTCTCACAACAACTGTGAAGTGGGTTGGGCTGAGAGAGAAGGACTGACTCACAAGTCACCCAAATGGCTTTCATGCAGAAGGCAGGGCTAGAATTCACCACCTGGCCCTAAGTCACCAAGTCAGCTTTCGCACCTAAAGCAGGACTAGAATTCCCTGTGTCATGGGAATTGGCCCAAAGTCACCTCAGGCGGGACTAGAATTCCCTTTCTGCTGGAGACTGGCCCAAAGTCACCCAACCAGGTTTCATGCCTAAGGCGGGACTAGAATTCACTGTCTCCTGGTGATTGGCCCAAAGTCACCTAAGGTGGAACTAGAACTCCTTGTGTCCAGGAGATTGGCCCAAAGTTACCCAACCAGGTTTCATGCTTAAGGCGGGACTAGAATTCACTGTCTCCTGGTGATTGGCCCAAAGTCACCTAAGGCGGAACTAGAACTCCCTGTGTCCAGGAGATTGGCCCAAAGTCACCCAACTAGGTTTCATGCCTAAGACGGAACTAGAATTCACTGTCTCCTGGTGATTGGCCCAAAGTCACCTAAGGTGAAACTAGAACTCCCTGTGTCCAGGAGTTTGGCCCAAAGTCACCCAACCAGGTTTCATGCCTAAGGCGGGACTAGAATTCACTGTCTCCTGGTGATTGGCCCAAAGTCACCTAAGGCGGAACTAGAACGCCTTGTGTCCTGAAGATTGGCCAGATTTCAAAGCAGGACTAGAACTCACAGCTTCCTGGCGATTGTTCCAAAGTCACCTAGGAAGATTTTAGGGCTAAGATGGGACTAGAAATCGCAAGTCTCCAGGTTCCTTGCCTGGTACCTTCAGCCCCTAAGCAAGAGAAAAAGAGATTTGTGGGGAATGGTGACCTATACAGCAGTTCAAAAGGCCTAATGTACCATTAAGAAACAGAGGCTCTCTTCCAAATGCTTCATATGTTTTTTTTCCCCTTCCAGACAAAGATAATTCAGGTTTGGCTGCAGACGAAACATGGGTGAGGCAAGTCGGTTGCCTGGTTTCTGTTTGCAGGGGCACACACACACACACACACACACACACACACACACACACACACACAAAAGCACAGCACGCACAACTTCAAGCCTGTTCAGAACTGCAGCTTTCTCTCACACCTCCACCTCTTAACCCCCATCGGGAGTTGTATTTCTAGCCAAACTTGTTCTAACAAACCCTCTTCTCCTCTCTCTCTTTTTTTTTCCAGAAACCACGAAGGGCATTGCCTAGTCTCCATCATCTCATGTTCAAGGGCCACGGATGATGCTTGTCCTCCGATAAGCAGAAGACAAGAGAAGGGTCCCCCCGCCGCCCCGTATCGGAATATTTTCCTGGGAAACAAACCCCCCCCACACACACGCGCGACAGACTTTCTCGATGTAGGAAATCTAACTCTCGGTCGCAAAAAGGGGAATTGCGTGACAGCTGGACACGGCAACCGCCATAAATACGAGTCCTCTGCGAAGCGTCTGAATTCTGATCACGTGGCCACGGGGATGCTGCAACGGTTGTCAGCGTGAAAAACGGGTCCTAAGTCTCTTTTTTCAGTGTCTTCGTAACTTTAAACGGTCGCTAAACGAGCTGTTACAAGTCGAGGACTACCTGTAATAAATCTTGGTTCCCTACGAATAAAACCCTGCATCAGCCAAAGGGCTAAGAGCGATAAGTCCACAGGTCCAGCAAGGCAAGATATTTTATCACCAGTTTTGAGTTCTTAAAACCATCCAGAGATGTCCTTTATAAAAAGTAGATGGGATAGGCCAGGAGTCAGCAACCTGGGGCTCTGGAGCCGCATGTGGCTCTTTCAACCCTCTGCTGCGGCTCCCTGTCACTCAAAATACGCATCACAACCGTCAATGTGCGACACCCGCCGGCACACGATTTCTTGAGCTTTTCAACCCCTGGTAGGCCAACCAGGGATAAATCCAAGAAAAGAAAAGTTTCAGAAGAAAACAGAAGGTTTTAATTTCAACTATATATGCTAGTTTTGTGGCTGCTCAAGAAATAGTCAGGCACGGGAAGGGTTTTGTGGCTCCCGGTGTTTTCTTTTCTGTGGGAAATGGGTCCAAATGGCTCTTTTGAGTATTTAAGGTTGCAGACCCCTGGCGATAGGCTTTCCATCTTCCTGCCCAAACGGGGCATAATTTGGGCACGTTCGTGCCGCACGCTACTCCTCGGGCAGGGCTATTCAAGGGAAACAACAACAACAACAACAACAACAACAACAACGAGGGATTCTGCCCTCAGGACTTTACAGTCTAAATTTCAATTGAAAAAAACACACACACACAAAAGAAGGACGGCGCGTGGGTGGATGGAGTAAAAGAGATAATCTTCTCTAAGTAACAGGAAAGAACGTGTCTTTAGTTCAGCTACGTGGCTGGACTGATTTGTCTTTTTTCTTTTCTCCCCCCCTCCCCCCCCAAGCCTGATTGCGTGCGTTGTATTCAATTAAAAAAAAAGTTCAGGCAAAACTGTAGGAACAAAAGCGGCATCTCACACACACCACTCAGGTATTCAAGGAGAGAGAGAGAGAGAGCTGCGGGCACAGAAAAGGCATTTAAAGTACTCGGAGAATTTTGAGTGCTGGGGGGCATGTAATCTAATTATTGCCATAGCTCCATACTGTTCTGTGCGTGTCTATTCAAGACCGGCTTTTTATGGATTAGTTATTTATTAGTTTAACGCTCTTTAAGCACCTTACTGTACCGGCAATCGCAGCAGGGACAAAGGTCCAGCTTCCTGCTTAACGCAGCCTTGACCAACCCTTTCCAGGTTGGCGGACTTCAACTCCCAGGATTCCCTTGCCAGCAAAGGTTTGAATCTTGAATTCTGAAAGTTGAGGTTCATCCATTCAGCCTGGGTCAGGTGGCGAGCAAGTCCTCTACTTTTGGGTCTAGCAATAGCAATAGCCACTTGGACTTACATACCGCTTCACAGTGCTTTTCCAGCTCCTCTAAGCAGTTTACAGAGTCAGCCTCTTGCCCCCCAACCATCTGGGTCCTCATTTTACTGACCTCGGAAGGATGGAAAGCTGAGTCAACCTTGAGCTGATCAGGATCGAACTCCTGGCAATAGGGAGGGATAGCCTGCAATGCTGCATTCTAACCACTGGGAGGGAGGGAAGGAAGGAAGGAAAGGAGGGAGGGAGGGAAGAAGGAGAAAGGAAGGAAGGAAGGAAGGAAGGAAGGAAGGAAGGAAGGAAGGAAGGAAGGCTGAGTCAACCTTCAGCGGGTCAGGATTGAATTCCTGGCTCTGGGCAGTTAGCTTAAAATGCTGCATTCTAACCATTGGGAGGGGAGGGAAGGAAGGAAGGAAGGAAAATAGCAATAGTACTTTAGACTTATATACCGCTTCACAGTGCTTTCCAGCTCTCTCCAAGCAGTTTACAGAATCAACCTATTGCCCCCAATAGGGGTCCTCATTTTACCGACCTTGGAAGGACGGAAGGCTGAGTCAACTTTGAGCCGGTCAGGATCAAACTGTTGGCAGCGGGCAGAGTTATCCTGCAATGCTTCATTCCAACCACGGTGCATGGCTGGCTCAGGAATTCTGGGAGTCGAAGTCCAAAAGTCCTCAAAGGGCCATCATTCCCCACCCCTGCTCTATGCATGCATATCCTGCTGGGAAGCAATATTTAAGAATATTGGGCCTCTGTGGCTCAGACTGCTAATGCAGTCTGTTATTAACAGCAGCTGCCTGCAATTACTGCAGGTTCTAGTCCCACCAGGCCCAAGGTTGACTCAGCCTTCCATCCTTTATATGGTAGGTAAAATGAGGACCCAGATTGTTGGGGGCAATAAGTTGACTTTGTATATAAATATACAAATAGAATGAAGACTATTGCTAACATAGTGTAAGCCGCCCTGAGTCTTCGGAGAAGGGCGGGATATAAATGCAAATAAAAAAAGAAAGAAGAAGAAAGAAACAGGGAGAAAGCAACCTTGGGCCACCGGTGAAAGATGGCTGCAAGACACACAAAAATCCATCAGCTATTTTCCGGAGAGGAGAATTAAGCAGAGACAACCGGTCTGGAATCGCTGTTGACTCATCCTGTGTAATCAGCACCTCTTCGCCCAAGGCCCTGCCAGGACAGGAGATCTCAAAGCTCCCGGTTTGTGCAAAATTCTCTGCCCTTCTCCTGCCTTCAGTGAATAAGTGTCTCCAGCACCATCAACATTACACACAGGCATGCAATACATACAAACACGCTTGGAAGAGTCCGGCTAAGCAAGGGCCATTTCCACAGCAACAGAAAATTCAAGACCTTTTGTTCCAAGGGTGAGGGGTGAGAATTTCCTGCTTTAGAAAAACGGGACATCTGATCAGAAAACCAGAAATATACAGCAATAGCAATAGCGCTTAGACTTATATACCGCCTCACGGTGCTTTACAACCCCCTCTAAAGCGGTTTATAGGGTCAGCCTCTTGCCCCCAACAATCTGGGTCATTTTACCGACCTTGGAAGGATGGAAGGCTGAGTCAATCTTCAGCCAGTCAGAATCGAACTGCTGGCAGCGGGCAGAATTAGCCTGCAATACTGCATTCTAACCACTGGGAAAGGAGGAAGGAAGGAAGGAAGGAAGGAAGGAAGGAAGGGCACTTATATACTGCTTCACAGTGTTTTACAGCCCTCTCTAAGCGGTTTACAAAGTCGGCCTCTCCCCCCCAACCATCTGGATCCTCATTTTACTGACCTCAGAAGGCTGAGTCACCCTTGTGCCGGTCAGGATCGAACTGCTGGCAGTCGGCAGAGTTAGCCGGCAATACTGCAGTTCTAACCACTGCGCCGCCAGGGCTCCATATCGGCAGTCCTCAATTTACAACTATTTCTTCAGCGACCGTTCCAACAGCACTGAAAAAAGTGAGTATGTGACTGATCCCCACACTTATAACCATTTTGGCTTCCCCCAGATGAGCTGTGCTCCCCCCCTCCCCTCTTGAATCCCGACTCCTGCTAAATCCACGGCTTTAAAAAGTTTGCCGAGGAAACGTGACGCTAGGAGAAATTGCAATGGGCTACTTGAAAACTTCCTGCCGGGAGGCGGTGGGTGGGTCCCGGAGTCCTTCCTGGGCTCTGCTCTCCTTCAGGACTTTCCCCCCAAACCTTCCCACCCCGTCCTTTGCCATTGAAAAGCCACTGCCCTTGCGATGTGACTCTGCTTCTGCCAACAACCCGGCCCTCGGCCAGGAAGGCTCAACCCGTTTGGCAAGCACCCAAATTGGAAGTAGCATTCGAAGGCCGTTTTTTTGGTGTGTGTTTTTTTTTTTGAGTCAGAAAGTCCGACCCAGCATGGGTTCGAAACCGCCACAATGCTTATCCTTGTTTACAAGCACCACTGTTCCGGAGTTAAGCAATTCTTGCCTCTATCCCCGCAGGTCGTCAATAATATAAAAAACAGCCAAGGGAGAAGGAGGGGAAAAAAAGGAGGAGGAGTGGGGGGGAGGAAGAGGACAGCTTTGTATGCGCCACAAGATCCACTGCACACCAGGAAGCGTGCCAACTCTGCGGAGACGTCGGCAGAAGAACAGTAGCCCGAAGCTGGCGAGGTCTGTCTGGAGTGGCTCCTTCCAAATTCACCCACTGCATCCAGCTGGTGGGGTAAAGTCGCTCAGATGGTCAGGCGGGGGTCTTTTAAAAAAGCCCAGCCGTGGCTTAATCTTTTGTGGTCGTTTACGGCTACGAAGGAAGGACCCTTTTCATCGTTTCGGGGACCCCCCCAAAATGGTTTTTTGCTAGAACACACCTGAACGAGGCAAGGAAGGTCTCGTTGATCCAAAAATGCAACTGGAAATTCGAGCTGATTTTTTAAAATCTTTGTTCTTGTTCACCACACACACACACACACACACACACACACACACACAGAGAGAGAGGGAGAGGGAGGGAGGGAGGGAGGGAGGGAGAGGTTTAAAGCTTTGTTGGAAGAAATCGTTAAACAGATCTGTAAGGGGACGCTTCCACTAATATTAACTTTTGGGTGAAAGGTTAGATTGGATGGTCTTTAGGAACCCTTCCAACACCACCATTCTAGGATTTTTGCAAGAGGAAGCAGGGCAAAGGGTTGGAATGGGGTGATCCGAGACTGTTGTGACCTAGGCTCGCTTAGGCATAAAAGATACAATCAGTCCTAAACAAATATATTTTATTAGAACAGTTGGGAATTACTTCATTCCCAGCTTACTCCAAATTAATTTCAAATCAAGTCCTTCAGAAAAAGTCCTTCAGGGTTATCACAAACCTTTATCTTCTTTGGCACCCTGCCAAAAGCTTTTCTTGGCAAAGCCCCCTGAAGTTCAGAAACAAGAGAAGCCGACGAGAAACAAATGTAGCAACGTTGCTTTCCGACAAAGAGCCCAAGAGCCTTTGCTCCTCTTTTAAGCCTTATGGGAGGGGCCAATCATCTCCTGGCCTTACTCCTGAGTCGTCCTTTTTACTTTAGCTGCTCTTGCCTTCTGGCAGCTCTTCGCATGCGTGCACTAGGAACAGGCTCCTCCTGCTGTTCCTCTGCCTCTCTGCTGTCCGCCTCTGGAGTCCGCAAATCGCTCCCAGATGGCCCTGGCCTCATCTCTGCCTCCGACGCAGAGCCCTCCCTGGACTCCAGGACTAGCCCATGTTCCTCCACAGCCTCCTCACTGTCTGACTCCGCTGCCAGCTCCACAGATTGCTGGTGGATCACAACAGAGACTTGAGCTAAAGAAAGGGCACTAACAGTTGTCCACAACAACACGATAAGACACACATCATCACACTGAGCTACTTATCACACTAAGTTACAGCACAGTTTAGTTTTTTCTGTACTGTGGTGAAAACCCAGCCAATTATGGTTGGTTAAACCAGCTACACTTAAAACACAATGTGGCTTACAGGGCCGGGAGAAACGTATGCCTGAGAAACATTCCTTTTCCACAGCTTCCTTTCTGACCTGTGAGAATGGAGAAAGTCCCTTCCTTAAATAAAGGGAGCTGGGATTCTCCAACCTTTTTTTTTTTAGCATGGAAAAAGTCAAAGGGTTGACCACATGGAGGAAAAAGAACACCAAGAATCAATTAGCAAAGAGAGGGAGAGTCGGGGGGGGGGGGGGAAGAAGGAAGGAAAGAAGGGAGGAAGAAAAAAGAAAGAAAGAAAGAAAGAAAGAACAGAACCCCTGGTTCTGCCCACATTCAATTTGGTGTTTTAAATAAAGGAGAATATTTGTAGCTCAAGACTGAAATGAGGGGTCCTTTGCACTCTGAGCTTGATGGCTTTCCTGCAGATGTTTCATGACCCAACTAGGTAACATCATCAGTGCTAGAAGTAAGTGGGGTTGAAGGAGGAGGAAGAGGAGGAGGAGGAGAAGAACTGTGGGGTCCTTGGTGCTCTCTGAGCTTGGTGGTTTTCCTGCAGACATTTCATGACCCAACTAGGTAACATCATCAGTGCTAGAAGAGAATGAGGTTGGAGGAGGAGGACGACGGTGATGAAAACTGGAACTATGGAGTCCTTGGTGCTCTCCGAGTTTGATGGCTTTCCTGCAGACGTTTCATGACCCAACTAGGTAACATCATCAGTGCTTTCCTCTAGTGTTTTCCCAGGGTTAGCCAGCTTGATTCTGGCATGGAGGTTGCTTCCTCTATCCAGACAGAACCTGTAACTGGGCACACAGCACAAAAAGCTGGCTCCGAAGCAGATGCGGCTTCCACTACCCTGTCGTTTCCTCCCCGTACAGATCCTGCAGACGGAAGCATCTTGGTGCACTGCAGAGACCAAGCACCTTGGGCGGTTTGGGAAGCATCTCGCTCACGTTCATCCTTCTTCCTGTGAAATCAAGCCATGGGGAGGCTGAAGTGCGGGGTGGGGGTGGGAGGAGAATGTATCCTTCAGGCTGGGCAACTCTTGACGGTGTCGAGAGCAGGCAGGAAAACAAGCCCTCTTCAAAAAGAGAACAGCTGAAGCTTTTTGTGTGTGTGGGTGTGTGTGTAGAGAGATGCGCAAGCAAGGAGACCCAGGGAAGCGATCCAGCCACCGCCAGTTGATCGCAAGCACTTGTGAAAAGTAGACTTATGGACTTCCAATATTTCCTCCCAGCAGAGATGATATTCAGCCGGTTCGAACGAACCGGTAGCGGCAACTTGCAGCCGCCCGCCCAGGCACAATGCCACTTTCATTCTGTTTTTGACATCACACGCATGTGCGGACACGTGTGAGCGATGGCGCACACACGTGTGGATGGCATGCGTGCGAGCGAAGCAAGCGTGCGCGCATGCACACATTTCCGGTGCTGGGCGAACAGTATTTGAATCCCACCTCTGCCTCCCAGGCCTGGAACTACAACCATCCTTGTTCGATTTCAGGAAAAGAATCCTGTAAAAATCACTAGATTCCTTCCTGCAAGGCATCTAAAAGCAACCACAGGTAGTCCTTGACTTGCAACCATTTGTTTAGTGACTGAAATTACAGCGCCACTGAGAACAAGAAAGCGACTTCTGACCGTTTTTCACCCTTCTGACCAATGCAACATCCCCATCATGGCCACGTAATCAAAATTCTGATGCTAGGCAACTGGTTCATATTTATGATGGTTACAGTGTCCCGGGGGTCGAAGTGGTGCGGTGGCCTAGCGGTGGAGCTCTCGCCTCACAATCAGGAGGCTTGTGAGTTCGATCCTAGGTAGAGGCAGATTTTTCACTCTCTGGGCATCTGAGAAATATATCTGTTGAACAAAACTCCGCATCGGCAACAGGAAGGGCATCCGGCCAGCAAAACACTCAGCTCCATTCAGTTGCCCAGACTCCACCCCTGCAGGGGATTATGGGGTCGTTAAAAGATGATGACGACAGTGTCCCGGGGTCACGCCCGGGGTCCTTCTGACCAGCAAAGTCAATGGTGGAAACCAGATTTTCCTTCACAACTGAGTTACTAACTTAATAACTGCACGACAATGGTCATGACAAAATGGGGACAAACTCAATCACTTTGTCTTGCTCAAGCGATGGAAATTTGGGGCTCAATTGTGGTTGTAAGTCGAGGACAACCTGCAGAGGGGTGTAGGAACTCAAATATGCAAGCCAGGTTGTAAAACATGATGGCTGTCAAATGGCTTACCTCTAGTATTCCCACGGGTACGAGCCAGAAATTTTAAGGAAATCTCACCGTACTTTTTCTGGCTGAACTGCATTTTTCTAGCAACGATTTTTGGATTAAAGGGGATGATCGATTAAGATTCCGCTTCAGAGAATTTTAGAGAGGATCCTCGCTTGCTATTTTCAACCACACTCCCGGAATTCTCTCCTGTTACAACATGGGCAGTCCTCGACTGACAACAGTTCGTTGAGTGACGGTTCGAAGTTACGAAGGCACTGAAAAAAGCAACATGGCCGTTTTTCACACGTATGACCGTTGCAGCATCCCGATGGTTAACGCGATTTAAATTTGGATGCTTAACAACTGGTTCATATTTAGGACGGTTGCAGTGTCCATGGTGTGTGTGTGTGTGTGTGTGTGTGTGTGTGTGTGTGTGAGAGAGAGAGAGAGAGAGACGTGATCCTCTTTTGCAAACTTGTGACAAGCAAAGTCAAATGAGAAGTTGGATTCACTTAACAACCGTGTTACTCATTGAACAACTGCACTTAACAAACATAACGTGAAAAATGGCAAAACTCTCTCCTAACAAATGTCTTGCTTAGCAACATAAATTCTGGACTTGATAGTGGTCGTAATTCGAGAATTATATATGCCTAGAAACTCACGGGGGGGGAAAAAAATCAGAATTCAGTCCACACCGGAATTAAAGCTATTGAGAATGCCGCCGCTGCCCCAACTCTTCACCGTAAATGCTTTTGTTGGCTTAGCCACGTTGTGCAACCGAGACCCAGCATTTTCTGCAGTGCTGTGTTAGATGCGATTATATATTGTTAGAAGCTCGATTATGTTATGAACCTGAGAACGTCAGCGAGCAAATGTTCTCCAGCGACACCTTCTGCAACAGGCACAGAGCCATCTGTCCAGAGGGTTAAAGTTAATCACATTTCAATCGCAATCTTGGGTTTTGTGCCAGTACCTCTTGAGTTGGCCAACGGGTTTGCTTTATCTCAAGCCCTTCACGTCCAGATAAGGGCCACTTACGAGCCAGAATATAGGGGAAAACTTGTTTACAAGGCAGGAGGACTGAGGGAAAGAGAAAAAAAGCGGTATATACCGCCCCGCAAGACAACTAGATTTCGGGAAAATGTCCAATTTTGCTTGCCCCCTTCGCAATCATCCCCATGACCCCTAAAAGCTCGTCAAAGCAGTGCAAGCTTTCAAATCTAGGCCGAAGCTGAACGAGAATAACTGCAACAGCATAATAATAATAATAATAATAATAAGCTGCTGAAAAATAAAACATATCCATAATTTAGTCAGCAGAAAGGAAGATGAGTCTGGGAAGAGAGAAAAGGAAGAAGATTTGCCGTTAGTCCGTTTGTAATCCCGATATCTTAAGGAGGGGGGAGGGAAAGGGGGGGATTTTGAAGTATAAAACCTGTCCTGCTTTCAGCCGTAAAGGAAATGCCTTGAAGTGTGTTGCCAGAGATTTATGAAGCCTTGGAAATTAATCCTGGTATGGTAGAAATCTTCTATGTTTCCTGGTGCAATCATTTTTTCCCCCCCAGGTGACCAAGCAATTGTGTTTCTGGAAGGGTTTTTTTTTTCCCTCTTAACCTATCGCTTCAGTTCTGTTTATGGCAAACTTAGCAACCGTAAAATGTCTGGACTTCAACTCCCAGAATTCCCCCAGCCAGCAAGTCTGGATTTCAACTCCCAGAATTCCCTCAGCCAGCCTGCGGGCTGGGGGAATTCTGGGAGTTGGAAGTCCTGTTGTCTTAAAACCTGACAAGGTTGTGAAAAACCCTGATTTTACAGCATCTCCAAACTTCTAAACTCCAGAAATTTAAAAACATCGCAGTCCAAGGAATCTCTGCTCTTCCAAGATTAGATTTGGGGGTGAGGAAGGTCAAATTCATGTTCAGTTTAATTTGCCTGCAAAGGCTCCGAAGATATATATCTTCAGGAAGGGTACACATGTCCCAGAGTCACGTATGAAAGGAAATCACATGTGAGAAGTTGCAACCACGCTGAGAACGGGAATAAGATTGGGGTCGTCATCTCAAAAAGAGTTTTCAAGACTTTCTAACATCCCATGTCAGACGATGAGAAGAGTTGGTCCTGCAGGTTGAACGTTTTGAAGCAAAATGCAAGCCTGTGGCCACCCGGTCTGGTTTGAGTTGAGAATCCACAGCCATTATCATCTGATGATGTTACCTAGTTTGGTAATGAAATCTCTGCGAGAAAACTGCTAAGCTCAGGGAGCACCGAGGACAGAATAACAAGAGTTGGAAAGGGACCTTGGAGGTCTTCTAGTCCAACCCTCTGCTCAATCAGGAGACAACCCTCCCCCCCCCGGCATACCATTTCAGACAAACTGCTGGCACCGATAAAAATGACGTACGACCGTTTTTCACACTTAGGACTGTTGCCGCATCCCCCAAAGTCATCTGATCAAAATTCCGACAATTGGCAACTGGTTCATATTTATGACGGTTGCAGAGTCCCCGGGACCTGGGGGGGGGGGAAAGTGTCACGCGATCCTCTTTTTTACAATGGGGAAGCCAGCTTCACTTCACAAACCGTGTGACTCACTGAACAACCGCGGAGATTCACTTAACGACGGTGGCAAGAAAGGCTTTGATAAAACGGGGCAAAATTCCCTTGACAAATGTCTTGCTTAGCAGCAGCAATTCTGGGCTTAACGGTGGTCGTAAATCAAGGACTGTTTGTAATGGGAAACATCCGCTCCCCTCCGGTCATTCTGCCCTGGAAATCAGTTTTCTTTTTCAAACTACCTTAGGACAGGGGGTCTCCAACCTTGGTCCCTGTAAGACTTGTGGACTTCAACTCCCAGAGTTCCTCAGCCAGCTTTGCTGGCTGAGGGGCTCTGGGAGTTGAAGTCCACAAGTCTTAAAGGGACCAAGGTTGGAGACCCCCTGCCTTAGGACATCCGTCCAGAATTTCTTTTCCTGTAATTTATTACCTTTATGTGCGTGCTTTTCAATTCTCAAGTCAACAAGAACAGGCCACGGGGCCTTCTTCTATCAATTTCTCTCCCCTCCCCACCCACCCCTCCCCGGAAGACAGCTCAGCAACCCTGCCAAAAAAATCACCACCACAGTCCACAAAAGGGCAAAAACGGCAGCTGCCAGCCTTAGAAGCAAAACTGCAAAGGAAGGAAGGAGAGGACGAACAACTGCCTTAAAAACAAAAGTCCACGCAGGAGGAACCTTCCCTCGCCATGGCCGGAGAGAGAGATATCGGACGCTCCGCTCGGGATGAACTGCCTTAGAAAAAGGGGAATTTTATAATGCTGGGGAGGGAAAAGTCCTGCGGAATCTCATTGTCTCTCTTCGGAGTCCCTGGGGGTTTCTTAACTGCCTGTAACAGTGACGGCGAATCTTTTGGGCACCAAGTGCCCAAACCAGAATGCATGTGTACGGACCTGCATGTGTGTGTGTACGCGCGCTGGAGCACCGGAAACCCGAAGACCAGCTGGCTGGTGCACGCATGCCTGTTTTGTGGCCCTTTTTTGGCAGTTTTCAGGACCCAAAAATGGCCTGCAAATGGCCCAAAAACAGCCCGGAAAACAGCCCCAAAACAGCCAAACACGGCCCAAAAAATAGCCTGATAACAAACCAAAAAATGGCCTGCAAACCGGCCCCAAAAATGGTCTGCAAATGACCCCAAAACAACCTGCAAATGGGCCAAAAAAACAGCCCAGAAAATGGCCCAAAAAACAGCCAAAAATGGCCCCCCAAAAAGCCTGAAAATGGTCCAAAAACAGCCTGGAAAACAGCCCCAAAACAGCCAAACACAGCCTGAAAAATGGCCTGATAACGGCCCAAAAATGGCCTGCAAATGGCCCACAAACAGCCTGCAAATGGCCCCAACACAGCCCAGAAAATGGCCCAAACACAGCCAAAAATGGCCCCCCAAAAAGCCTGAAAATGGCCCAAAAACAGCCTGAAAATGGCCCGGAAAATGGTCTGCTTTTTGGGCATTTTTCGGCACCCAGAAGACCAGAAGGCAACGGTGCATGTGCCCTCCGAGAGGGTGCTGCGTGCCACTTCTGGCATGCGTGCCATAGGTTCGCCATCACGGGCCTATAACTGATTCGATGATGTAAAACGAAGCCCCCCAAATAGATCCGCAAGGCCATCTGAGCACACAACACACGGAAATGGGATACTATGGACATTTGCTTTATTCCCATTTATCTTCTTGATGTAACCAAGCTGGAAGGTAATTTTTCCTCCGAGGCGCCGGGTGGCCCCGACGCAATAAAAAAAAAAACAGCATCCAGAAAACAACGGGATGTATAAAAACTTAACTGAGGGTCCCCGAGTGGTGTTTCGTCTCAGACCCGTCGCAATACAGAATCTGGGGGTCTCCTAAACATGGGATCACGGGCACCATGATGCCTGGGGGGAGGGGCAGAGAGGATGTCCTTCAGTCTCACGCGCTTCTGGCGTTCTGACAATGTCTTCCAGCGATCGTGATGATTTGCGCGCACCGCGGACAAGCTGGCCGCGTCTACTTTCACGTCAAGGCTTCTCGTGAGATAGGAGGGAGAACGTCAGTCTCGGAAGCAACCTTGGTGTACATAGTCCTCAACTTACGGCCACAATTGAGCCCGTGGGAATTTACGGTTGGGGTGGATAAAAATTGTTGTGTTGGTTTTTGTTGTTGTTGTTTCAGTTTCAGTTAACTTTACTGATTAACCTACAGACCAGTGATGGCTAAGCTTTTTGCCGTCACATGCCAAAAGCGGGGGGAATGCAGGTGTGTGTGTGTCGCGAGTGTGTGTGCCCCCACTCATAATTCAATGTGGAGAGGGGGGGGCTGCGCTCCCCCTGCTTTTGGCACGTAATGGCACGGTAGGCCCATTTTTCACCCTCCCCCAGGCCCCAGAGACTTTCTTGGAGCCTGGGGAGGGCGAAAACGGCATTCCCCACCCCCGCGGAGACCCTCTGGAGCAGGGATCTCCAACCTTGGCAACTTTAAGACTTGTGGACTTCAACTCCCAGAGTTCCTCAGCCAGTTTTGCTGTCTGAGGAACACTGGGAGTTGAAGTCCACAAGTCTTAAAGTTGCCGAGGTTGGAGACCTCCTGCATTAAAGTGACTGGGATGGTCGGTGAGTCAGCAGCGGGTCAGAGGAGCCGCTGAGTGACAGAGATGATAGTGGCTCTTTAAAAATTATGATTTAAATCGAGTTGATTTAAATCAAGCCTCTTTACTAGTGATTTAAATCGTGATTTAAATCGACTTGATTTAAATCCAACCCACCCTGTTTATGATGCCAAGCGAGAAATGCGTTCAGTGAGTTTTGCCCCATTTTACAACTTTTCTTGCCACTTTTTTTTTTGTTAAGTGAACCACCGCAGTTGTCAAACTAACAACAGGGTTGCGAAGGCGAATCTGATTTCCCCGTTGACTTTGCTTGTCAAAAGGGGCACACGGTGACCGTCGTAAATACGAGTCAAGTCGCCGAGCCTCCGAATTTGGATCACGAGACCTGTGGGGGATGCTTCAACGGTCGTGTGTGGAAAAAACGGTCACCGGTCACTTTTTTTTTTCCCAGTGCTGCTGCTGTTGTAACTTTCAACGGTCACTAAACAGACTGTGGTTAAGTCGCATGCGGAATTAAGGCGAACTGCTTAAAGCGTTCAAAACAGAATGTGGGGTTTTTTTTTTATTTGCCTTCCATCATGCGGAGGAGGAGAAGGAGGGTACAAGCAACAACACACTTGGACATTATTCAAGGACACCAAAATAAACCGAAGGCACCTCTGTTTTTCTGGCTGGCCCGAGTAGGCATGCCATCTGTAAAAATAGCTGAGGTATAAAAGGAGCTGTTAAAAGCAGGACTGGCCAGGCACATATAAGACAACTGCCCTTCCTTCCTTTTTTTCCTTCCTTCCTTCTCTTCCCTTCCCCTTCCTTCCTCTTTATTTCTTCCTTCCCCTTTCCTTCCTTCCTTCTCCTCTTCCCTTCCTTTCCTTTTTTCCTTCCTTCCTTCCCTTCCTTTTTTCTTTTCTTCTTCCCTCCTTCCCCTTCCTTCCTTTTTTCCTTCCTTCCTTCCTTCCTTCTTTTTTTCCTTCTTTCCCTTCCCTTCCTTGCTACAGGGAGAATCTCCAGAGTTCATTCAAACTTTTCCCAGGTTGCATCCACAGACTCTGGGAAGAATAAAAAACAAGGAACTTCTCAATCCAGACTCTTTAATTCGTGTTTAATTCAAGTAATCCTGAGAGCTGCAAGGCTCGTGCGATATTCCTGGTTAACGGTGCCTCACTTCGACATGACTGTCTTAGCCTTCGTGCAGATCGTCCTCGGCTTACAGCCGTCTGCTTAGCGACCGTTCAAAGTTTACAACGGTACTGGAAAAAGGGACTTAGAGCCAGTCTTTGCACTTATGACCCTGGCAGCATCCTCACAATTGTCGGGGGGGGGGGGGGGGAGGCACGGTGGTGGTGGTAAAAGGTCGTAAAATTGGACACAACTCACTTAACAACCATCTTGCTTTAAACGCGGAAATTCTGGCCACAGCTGAGGTTGTAAGTTGAGGACTATCTCCGGGGTACAGCTAGGTCCGAGACGTGTCGTGTGTCCCCCCCCCGTCCCCCTTCCCGTGAAAAGTGTCCGCGCAGTCCTAACAGCTGGTTTTGCTTTCCTAGCGCAGGCTACAACTTCAGACCGCACAACAGACCATCTTTTGGTAAGTTTAGGGCCGAAGGTGAAAATGGCAGCTCTGGGGAGAGAAGAGGAGAGGGTGTGGAGGGGAGGGAAGGAGAGAAGAGGAAGGGATGGGGAGGAAAAGACAGGAAAGGGGAGGAGGGAAGAGGAGAGGGTGGAAGAGAAGGGAGAGGTGGGGAGGGAGGTGGGGTGGGGAGGAGAGGGTGGGGAGGAAAGGGGAAGATGAGAGGGTGGGGAGGGGAGAAGAGGGGGTGAAGGGGGAGGGGAGGGGGAAGAAAAGAGGGGAGGAGAGGGTGGAAGAGAAGGGGAAGAGGAGAGGAGAGGAGGAGAGAAAGCTATTTCCTGGATTGGTAACTACAAACTTCAAATGCTACTCTGGGTGTTTCGACTCCTCCCAGTGTGATGGATTGCAACCCCAGCCCCTATTCCTTCCCGTCAAGAATATACCGGCTGGGGGAATGCTGGGAATTGTCATCCAACGCCGACCCTGTTTACAACAGCTCCAAGAGACAAAAAGCCATCCTCCAGAAGAGAAGGACCAGACCGATGACTGGAGAAACGAACAACGTCTGCGGGCGGGGCAGGGGTGGTGGTAGAAGGAAGAAGCAGCAACAGCAGCAGCAAGAACAACCGTGACCTAGCTTGCCCCCCATCCTCTCTCCACCAACAGGAAGAAGGAAAAAAAAGTCACCGACCGACCGTGGCCTCTGGGAGCCCTGCGCGGAGGACGAAAGCCCCCCTCCCAAGATTCTTCCCCCCTCCCCAGGACTCACCAACCCATTAAGTCGTCTCCATATTGCCGCTGTCATGGGGGGAGCCGTACGCGGAGGTGGGCTTGCTGCCGCGGCTTCTAAGCAGGCTGCTGCTGTTTCCTTGCGAAGGAAGCAAAAGGTTACTTCCCTGTATACGATTCTAGCACCGCCTCTTCCTGCCAGCCTTTCCCCCCCCCCCCCCAGAGAGAGAGGGGGGGGAGGAGGGGGGAGAAGGTGTCCCGCTGCTGTTTTGGCAGCCACACAGGATCCACTCGGATGCTACAAGGGAGGGGATAGGAGGAGGGCGCTTTCTGCCCCCCTCCCCGTCCTGTCTCTTCTCCCCCACCCCACCCCCAGCTTGTTTCGGCAGACGAACAAGGAACAAGGAGGGCTGGCCCAGTTCCAGAAACTTAACATACCTTGTGGGCAAATAATGCAGTGAGACACAGACGCAGCTGGGAAAGGAGCAGCAGCCAGGAGCCAAGGAGAAGCTGGCATCTCTGCAGCGCCGGGCGAGCGGGGTGGCGGGGGAGACGCAGAGAGGAGGAGACGGGCGACTTTTAAAGATTATTTATTCTTTCTAAAAAGAGGAGAATGGTTTCGGAGAGGAAGAGGAAGAAGAGGAAGAGGAAGAAGAAGGAGGAGAAGAAGAAGGAGAAGAAGGAGAAGAAGAAGGAGAAGAAGAAGAAGAAGAAGAAGGGAAGGAGGAGGAGGAGGAAGAAGAGGAAGAAGAAGCAGAAGAGGAAGAAGAGGGGGAGGAGGAGGAAGAAGAAGAAGAGAAAGAGGAAGGAGGAGATACTAACTTGGGACCGTTTTTCACACTTACGACCGTTGCAGCATCCCCGTGGTCACGTGATCCAACATTCAGGTGCTTGTCAAACTGGTTCATATTTACGACGGCCGCAGAGTCCTGGGGTCAGGCGATCTCTTTCTTGCGGTCAAAAAAAGTCAATGGGGGAAGCCAGATCCACTTAACAACCGTGTCACTACCTTAATGAATGCAAGGATCCCACTTAACAACCATGGCGGAGAAAGTCGTAAAATGGGGCAAAGCTCCCTTAGCCAATGTCCCCCCCCTTAGCAACGTAACATAAATTTTGGGCTCAACTGTGGTGGTAACTCAAGGACTCCCAGTACTCTAAACAAAGGGTCTCCAACCTTGGCTACTTTCAGACTTGTGGACTTCAACTCCCAGAATCCCCCAGCCAGCAAAGACCCCTGCTCTAAACCGAATTAAGTGAAATGGATACTCTAACCGACCAAGAGACACACCGATTACAACCCCTGCAGGAGGCAAACTCCCCTCCCGGCATCAACACGACATGAAACTTTGGACGGTGGTTAAACAAATTGTCATATGTCGAGGACTACCTGTACAAGAAGCCCGTTTCTTACACACACACACACACACACACACACACACACACACACACAAACACACACGCAATTTAAGAAGGGCTAGAAAGTGGTGGTGGGAATTTATTCCCCCACCCATCCCTGTTCAGGTGCCAGGTGATGACTTTGGGGTCAACGCAATAGCAGCAACGGTCATCCTAAAACAGGGGAGGCATCGATGCTCAAGAAAACGTCATTCCCACAATTTAGATCGATCGATCGATCGATCGATCTATCTATCTATCTATCTATCTATCTATCTATCTATCTATCTATCTATCTATCTATCTATCTATCTATCTATCTATCTATCTATCTATCTATCTATCTATCTATCATCTCTCTCACCTCTATCTATCTATCTATCTATCTATCTATCATCTCTCTCACCTCTATCTATCTATCTATCTATCTATCTATCTATCTATCTATCTATCTATCTATCTATCTATCTATCATCCATCCATCCCTCTCCCTCTCTCCCTCCTCTATATCATCTATCTACCTATCTATCTATCTATCTATCTATCTATCTATCTATCTATCTATCTATCTATATATCATCCATCTCTCTATCCATACGCACACGCACACACACATATATATACACATCATTGCGTTTACTCCATAATTAACAGTTTAATTAATTACTTATGCACTTGACCGAATTTCAAGCAGCTCGATTCCCCTTTGAGATCAGCCAAACAATCAAAGACTCCCAATTCCCCAAACGGCCGCTTTTTGTATAAATACCCGCTCAACTCACTCTGAACCCAAAACTCTTTCAACCGTGAGCTCTGGTTTTGTTGTTGTTGTTGTTGCTTAATTAGTTCCACTACAATGTCCCACTGTCCGGGCGCACAATGGAGTCGTCCCAAGCCGCTTCACTTGACGTGGGTTCTGCTTGCTGTGTACTGGAGAGCTCGCAGTGGGGGGGGGGAGGGGAGGGGAGGCGAATATAAGCTGTCGAGCCACAAAAACAGAAGAAAGAGAAAAAGGAGGAGACCCTGTACTGGGAGGAAAGGGGGCATCATGTTTACGGGGGGCGGGGGGGGGCATCATGAGGAGGTAACAGAATAATAGAGTTGGAAGGGACCTTGGAGGTCCTCTAGTCCAACCCCCTGGCTCAAACAGGAGACCCTATACTCATTTTCAGACAAATGGTTGTCCAATATTTTCTTGAAAACATCCAGTGATGGAGAAAGGAGAGAAGGAAGGAAGGAAGGAAGGAAGGAAGGGAGGGAGGGAGAATAGCAGAATAACAGGGTTAGAAAGGACCTTGGAGGTCTTCTAGTCCAACCCCTTGCTCAGGCAGGAGACCCTCTACCATTTCAGACAAGTGGCTGTCCAGTTTCTTCTTAAAAGCCTCCAGCGACGGAGCCCCCGCCACTTCTGGGGGCGAGAAGTTCCACTGGTTAATTGTCCTAACTCTTGGGGTTATATAGGAACTGCTTACCATTCAATCATTTCAAATACAGGTACTCCCCAACTTACAACAGTTTTTATTTAGCGACTGTTCAGAGTTACAGCAGCACCTACAACATAAGGAACTTATGACCGTTTTTCACACTAACGACCATTGCAGCATCCCACACAGTCAAGTGATCAAAATTCAGACGCTTGGCAACTGGCTCGTATTTACGACGGTTTCAGCACCCCAGGGGCCCCCGGTCCTCTTTTTTGCGACCTTCTGACAAGCAAAGTCAATGGGGAAGCCCGATTCGCTTAACAACAGGGTGACTAAGTTAACAAGGGCAATGAATCGCTTAAGAACTGGAGGGCAAGAAAGGTCATGAAATTCTGACAAGGTGAGCCAAATTCACTGAAGAAGAAGAATAATCTTGGGCTCAAGTGTGGTCATAAGTCGAGGACTAGCTGTATAGGGCCCTATCTTCAGTGGTGGGACTCAGCCGGTTCGCACCTATTCGGGAGAACCGGTTGTTAACTTTCTAAGCAGTTCGGAGAACCAGTTATTGGAAGAAATCTCTTGTTTTTTCCCACTTTACAGGGCTAATCCTGTACGGAAGGCAGGAAGGAAACATTCTGGTGGTGTTTCTAGCCTAATCTTTATCGCCCTGTTTACAGAAACTGCCTCTTGGGTTAACCCTTGTTACAGCTAAGGCGAACATGAGTGACGTTGAGTTGGCCACACCCACATGGTCACATGACCACCAAGCTACACCTACCCAGCTGGTCATTATTTTATTTTTTTTTTATTTTTTTATTTGCATTTATATCCCGCCCTTCTCCGAAGACTCAGGGCGGTTTACACTATGTTAGCAATAGTCTTCATCCTATTTGTATATTTATATACAAAGTCAACTTATTGCCCCCAACAATCTGGATCCTCATTTTACCTACCTTATAAAGGATGGAAGGCTGAGTCAACCTTGGGCCTGGTGGGACTAGAACCTGCAGTAATTTCAAGCAGCTGCTGTTAATAACAGACTGTCTTAGCAGTCCGAGCCACCAGAGGTCCTGGTGGGATTAGGGCAGAGAACCGGTTGTTAAATTATTTGAATCCCACCACTGCCTATCTTCAGTGCTGCCTTCCTAGCTCCTTCGAAGAGACTCCTGCATCTGGACTGCCCACAAACCGAGCAAAGATAACGGTAGAAAATCCATTATTCCTCCGTTCTGTTTATTTAACGCATTTATAGCTCCCCTTTCCAGAATTATTGAGGGAGGCCAGAGAACTAATCCTAGGCAAATACTTTGTAATGACAATTTGCAGTCCCTTTTCCAGGAAGTCTACTTCCGCTCTGCAAAACCTTCCTGATCAGAAAAATCCTTTCCCAACTCTAAAGCATCTGACCAACCTTTCACCTGGAGATTGCGCTGAGAACCACTGATTCCCAGTTCGTTCCTCGGAGGCACGCCGCGAGGGATCCGACTGCAGGCGGTCCTCGACTTACAAGCCATTCGCTTAGTGACCGTCCGAAGTTGCATCAGCACTGGAAAAAATTGGAAGGTCACCCCCGAATCCAAACTTTCCGTTCCTAAGCGAGAGCTCTGCTAAGTGGATGTTGCCCTCCTGTTTTACAACTTTTCTTGCCACCGTTGTTAAGCGAATCTCACCGCGGTTGTGAAGCTAGAGAACCCGGTTGTTAAGCAAATCTGGCTTCTCCATTGATTATGCTGGTCAGAAGGTCGCAAAAGGGGATCGTGTGATCTCAGGACACTGCTACCCGTCGTAAACCGGTTGCCAAGCATCCGAATTTTGATCAAGTCACCACGGGGATGCTGCAATGGCTGTTAAGTGTGAAAAGATAAGATAGCCTTAATTTTTTTATTGTGAGCACACTGGCCCGCATTAAAAACGAAATTCTGCCTGCTCTCAAGCCAAAATATATACCCATACCCATACATAACAAACATGTACACCTGCTATATTCAAGAAAAAAGCACTTTTGGGACAACCATGACTGAGAATGGTCTTGAAAAAAAAGCACTTTTGAGAAAACCTAAGAGTTTACAAGGCTGATGTTATATGTACCAGTATATGTGTGTGTGAGTGTGTGCGTGCGCATCTCTTCTTCTTTGTGGTTTAATGACCCCATAATTCGTTGCGGGGTGGAGTCAGAGCAGCTGAATGGAGCGGAGTGTTTACTGGCCGGTTGCCCTTCTTGTTGCCAATATGGAATTTTTATTTCAGCAGATAATATTCTCATTGTGCCCAGAGAGAGAAATATCTGCCTCTACCTAGGATCAAACTCACAGCCTCCTGATTGTGAGGTGAGAGCTCCACCTCTAGGCCACCGCACCACTCATGTATGTTTGTGTGTGTGTGTGTATGTATATATATGTGTGTGTGTATATGTATGTATGTATGTATGTATGTATGTGTGTGTGTGTGTGTGTGTATATATATATATATGTGTGTATATATGTGTGTGTGTGTGTATATATATATATATATATATATATATATATATATATATATATATATATATATATATATATATAGTCTTTAGTTATTGGGTTTTCTCCGCGTAAAATTGGAAGTGTCTTGGCGGCGTTTGAAGTCTCATTCATCATCTTCAGGCTTCAGCTTCGTGCTTCTGGGAGCAAGCCTGGGAGCAAGCCACGAAGCTGAAGCCTGAAGATGACGAATGAGACTTCGTCGAAACGTCGCCAAGACACTTCCAATTTTACGCGGGAGAAAACCCGAACAACCAAAGACCTACATACAAACACCCGCGAAAACCTCAGAAAACAAATATATATAAAAGAATGAGAGACCAAATCTGGATGTTCTGCTTCGGATACCACGAAGCCCCCTCCAAAAAGTTAATGAGGAAAAGAGGTTGCGAAGAGGTTGTGTAGCGTCCCAGACAATCCTGCGGACCCTGCTCAAAAAACAACGCTTGTATGCAGTCGTAAATCACCTTTTTCAGGGCCGTTGTAACTTCGAACGGCCACTAAAGGACCCACTGTAAGTCGAGGACTATCTGTACAATGAACGGGGGAGCCCAGAAGCGGTTTAATTTATTGAATAAAGGTGATATTAAGCGAATCAAGTCATCGTCAACGAAGCCGGGGCCTGACAGAAACCAGGGCCTGACTCAGCGTCCCAGGTGCGTTTACATCCCAGGTGATAAAAATGCTGCCTGCGTGGGGGTTGTTTTTTTTTTTTACAGCAATATATTAGGTGGGTCAAAAGCTGACTCAGTAAAGAACACTTGAGCAGATGGGGAGGGGGGGAGAGAGAAATAGCTCAAGGGGAGGGGGCTTCAGTCATTAGAATCTGCTATTGAAAGTATTTCAGCCAGCAGGACACCCCCACCCATCCACCCACCCACCCAAAAAAAGGCGGAAGGGGGGGAGACAAGAAAGCATGCCCAGACTGCTTTGAGGTCCCTTCCTACTTTTGGAACACAAAAATGTGCCTTATTTGTGTTTGTCAGGTGCAGTCCCTGATAAAAAAACAATGTAAAAAGCTACTGTAGCGAAGACGCATATCTCGTGACTGTTCGAAGTTACGACGATGCTGAAAAAAGTGACTTACAACCAGCGGTGGGTTTCACATTATGTTACAACTGTTTCGCCCCGCGCACATGCTTGCTTCATGCAGATGTGCGCCTGGTTCGCATGCGTGCCTGCCTTCCACGCACGTGCCCAGACTTCCGTGCATGTGCTTTGCTCACACACGTGCCTTCCGCGCCGGCGCCCAGCCTCAAAAACGTGCCTAAATAGGATGGCATAGAGACAGGGATTTCCGCTACCGGTTCGGGCGAACCGGTCTGAACCGGCTGAATTCCACCTCTGCTTACAACCATCCTCATGTTTAACACAGTCACAGCAAAGGGGCAAAAAATTTTGATGCTTCACAACCGGCATGAATTTATGGACAGCTGCAGCATCTCCAGGGTCCTCTCCCTTTGTGACCCTTCCTCACAGGCTCGCGACAAGAAGTCACCATGGGAAGCCGGATTCGCTTAACGACTGCAATGATTCAGGTTTAAAACAGGAGGCAAAAAACGGTCGTAAAATCGGGCGCGGCTCACTTAAAGACCCCACCTTGGTTAGCCATGGAAATTCTGATGCCGATTGGGGTCGTAAGTCGAGGACAGGTGGATTTTACCATCACAATTGAAGCTCCAAATTTTTGGTTGCTAAGCGAGTTAAGTGGGTTTTGCCCCATTTTGCCACCTTGTTTGCTACGCTTGTTAAGTGAATCTCTGCACAAGTTAGTGACACGAGTGTGATGTCAATCTGGCTTCCCCACTGAGGGGAAGGTCGCAAAAGGGGGATCACATAACACACACACACACATGGACACTGCGACCTGTCATAAATAGGAACCAATGGCCAAGCATCCAAATTTGGATCACGTGAGCTCAGGGAATGCGACAACGGTTGTTAAGTGTTAAAAGCATGGCAATGCAGCAACGGTCGTTAAGTGTGAAAAATGCTTGCAAGTCCCTTTTTTCCAGTGGCGTTTTAACTGTGAACAGTCCCTAAACGAGCCTTTGTAAGCACCTGAGTTGTTTTTTTACCTGTCTTCAGGCTACTGGGAGAGTGAGCTTTGAGGAAAAATGGATAAAATGACATCCCGGCAAAAGAGAGCACAAGAGGTTTCTTTAATCTATTTATTTGCGAAGCTGGGACTGGATCCAGCCTCAAATCAATTAGCATTCTGGCTGCATAAGGGAGCAATCAGAGTAATTAAGGTAAAGACTTTCTCTCTAAAAAAAAACCCCTCTTTTTTTCCCCTCCCTCTGGGGGATTCATGCTGTACTGGGGAGTTAAAAGGCAGAGCCGTGTAAAAGAAGACTTAGCAGAAAAGTTTAAAAAAAAGCAAAAAACAGCTCAGCCACATGTTGTGTTTTTGCAGGTCATCTGGTAGAGCGAACGGATCCACAAATAGCCGAGATATGCACAACCAAAATCTACTTAAAAACGCCCTGAAAATGCCTCTTATGATTTAATCGTTTAAATATAGGGGGAAATATGGGCCGTCCTCGACTTACAACAGTTCATTTAGCGACCGTTCAAAGTTACAATCGTCATCATCTTCTTTGAATGACCCCAGAATCCCTTGCTGGGTGGAGTTTGGGCAACTGAATGGAGCTGAATGTTTACTGGCCGGATGCCCTTCCTGTCACCGATGCGGAGTTTTGTTTTCCCCAGCAGATATAGTCTCAATGGCAGTGAAAAAAGTGACTTTATGACTATCTTCCACCCTTACATCTGTAAGCATCCCCCACGGTCAAGGGATCAAAATTCAGTGTTTTTGGAAATGGACTCATATTTATGACGGTTGCAGTGTGTGGGTCAGGGGATCCCCTCTGACAACCTTCTGACGAGCGAAGTCAATGGGGGAAGCCAGATTCACTTAACAACCGGGTTACTAGCCTATCAACTGCAGAGATTCACTTAACGACAGTGGCAAGAAAGGTAGCAAAACGGGGCAAAATTCACCTAACAAACGCCCCTGCAAAGTTTCACAGAGCAGAGCTTTCATTCTTACTGCTTTGTGCGATTGTGTGAATCCTGAAGTTCTAGTAAAATTATCTTCCTTCTCTGAACAGGCACCATGAGGCTAAAATCTGTCAAACTTTTGCGTTTCGGTTCCATTTCCACCATTGTTCCAGGGCTCCCCGAGAGCTTTGAACAGGAGATCCACAAACTTAATGAATCAATTAATTAAAGAGCTTTAAAAGGCCTGGCAAATTATCTTCTAAGTGTTATCCTAAGCCTGCTTTTAAAAGCAGTTTTGCAACAAGGCAGGAAGCAGAATGTCGAAAGAGGAAGTGGCTTTGCCTTTCTCTTATTTCTCGGGTGTCAACGCGATATATTCAATTTCTTCACACCTCTAGGATCTTTTGAACTTGGAAACCACTTCTTATGAGAAGCTGGCTGTACAGGCCCTGGGAAGAAAAAAAGGTTTTTATTCTTTTATGAAGAAATATTAAAACTGCCGCTGATGAAATCAAATCCCTAGTTTAAAAAATAAATTAAAAAAAAAAGCTCACAGCTTAAACACAAAAGAGAATCAGACTGTAAAATTAAGCCTTCAACATCAGAAATTATTATTTATGAAAAGGCAGATGCCACTCAACTCACTGCCAGGAGGCTCAGAACTGGGCTGTTTGTTAAAAAGTAGGCTATGGAGGGTAGGGCTGTCCAAATGGGTGATATATAAATTTAATAAATAAAAAAAGTAACTAAGGCATCATAGCCTGCAGACATATGCACATGGACTTGGGAAAAAAGAAGCAACAGTGGCAGTGGATGATGGAAAATGTGATGGCACCAAGAACGGGCAGTGCCCCCGCTTCCCTAACACATCTGTGGTCAAAAGTCAACACTAAAAAAGAGTAACAGAGTTGGAAGGGACCTTAGAGGTCTTCTAGTCCAACTTCCTGCTCAAGGGGGAAACCCTACACCATTTCAGTCAAATGGTTTGTCCAGCCTCTTCTTAAAAACCAACTTCTGGAGGCCAGCTGTTCCACTGATTCATTGTTTTTAACGTCTCGGGAAACTTCTCCTTACTTCTAGGTTGGTTCTGTCCTTGAGAGCGAATGGGCTACTCACTGGAAAAGGAACATTTTATCACTTTAAAAAAAAAAAAAAGAAAATACCGGTAGTCCTTGACTTACGGCCACAATGGAGCCCAACATTTCTGTTGCTAAGCAAGACAACTGTTAAGCGAGTTTTGCGCCCTTTTATAACCTTTCCTGCCACAGTCGTTAAGTGAATCACTACAACTGTTAAGTTAGTAACACGGTTATAAAGTAAATCTGGGTTCCCCCTTTTGACTTTGCATGTCAGGAGGTCGCAAAAGGGCACCACGTGACCCCGGGACACTGCCACTGTCATAAAGATGAGTCAGTCACCAAACATCTGAATTTTGATCTCGTGATCACGGTCGTAAGTGTGAAAAGCGGTCTTAAATAACTTTTTCCGGTGCTGTTGTAACTTCCGATGGTCACTAAACCAATGGCTGTAAGTTGAGAACTGCCTGTAATAACCAGGCCTCACATTTCAATGAGAGGGATCTCGGAGTCCTATTGGACAACCATTTAGATATGAGCCAGCCATGTGCAGCAGCTGCCCAAAAAAGCCAACACAGTTCTAGGCCGTATCAACAGAGGGAGAGAACAGAGGGTTAAGACCACTTCATAATGCCTTGGAATATGAATATGAATATAGAATTTTATTGGCCAAGTGTGATTGGACACACAAGGAATTTGTCTTGGTGCATATGCTCTCAGTGTACATAAAAGAAAAGATACGTTCTTTTGGGAAGGCCACACATGGAATATTGCATTCAGTTTTGGTTGCCACGATGTAAAAAAGATGTGGAGACTCTAGAAAGAGTGCAGAGAAGAGCAACCAAGATGATGAGGGGACTGGAGGCTAAAACATATGAAGAACGGCTGCAGGAACTGGGTATGTCTAGTTTAATGAAAAGAAGGACTAGGGGAGACATGATAGCAGTCTTCCAATCTCTCAAGGGCTGCCCCAAAGAAGAGGGAGTCAAGCTATTCTCCAAAACACCTGAAGGCAGGACATGAAGCAACGGATGGACACTAATCAAGGAGAGAAGCAATCTAGAACTAAGGAGAAATTTCCTGACTGTGAGAACAATTAATCAGTGGAACAACTTCCCTCCAGAAGTTGTGAATGCTCCAACACTGGAAGTTTTTAAGAAGATGTTGGATAACCATTTGTCTGAAGTGGTGGAGGGTTTCCTGCCTAAGCAGGGGGTTGGACTAGAAGACCTCCAAAGTCCCTTCCAACTCTGTTATTTCTATTCCTATTCTATTCTGTTCTGTTCTATTCTATTCCTCTATTTCTATTCTACTTCCCTATTCTTATTCCATTCCATTCTAATTTCTCTATTCTATTCTATTCTATTCTATTCTATTCTATTCTATTCTATTCTATTCTATTCTATTCTATTCTATTCTATTCTATTCTATTCTATTCTATTCTACTCTACTCTACTCTACTCTACTCTACTCTACTCTACTCTACCCCTACCCTACCCTACCCTATGCAGGAAGATTCACAACTGGGCAATGAAACGGGACCACAGTATCTCATATCTACAAGTTCCTAAGCTTGCCTTTGCGCGTCGCTTCAGGGAATCTTGCAGTCAACAAACACTGCCCAGTTTACGGCTTGAATTTTGCCATTCTGGTATCTATCGATGGAAAGGATAATCTACTTTTTACAAATCTGCTTTTTATTAAAACAACAACAACAATCTAATGGTTTCTTAGAAGCGAACATGCTTTTTTTAAAAAAAAAAAAAAGCGGAAGATGCTTTAGTGCCCTAGGGGCTGTGTCCAACACAATGAAACATCGCTCTGTTACTCTGAGAAATATATTAAATCTTTACACTGTCAGCTTTATTTAAGGCTCTTGGCCCCTTTTTAATGCTTTTTCATGTACACCCCTGTTCTTTCAGGAAAGGATAATGGCAATGCTAACCTTTTATTGACAAAGAGCACTTCCCAGAGAAAAAGTACGCAGATTTATGTCGAAGGAGAATTATTAGTATAGAGAAAACAGCCTCTCATTTATCTGACAGCCTCTAGTTAGTTGGACTAAGAACACGGCTCGATTAGGAGCCAATTGACAAGCATAATTCAGCCCAATGTTTCTGTTAATAAGCGAGGCGTTTGTTAAGTGAGCTTTGCCCCATTTTACGACCTTTCTCGTCACACTTAAGTGAATCGCTGCAGGTGGTAAGTGAGAAAACACAGTTGTTAAAAGCATCAGGCTTTCCTGTTGGATTTTCCTGATCCATAGGTCGCAAAAAAGGGATCACATGACCCTGGGACACTGCAACCGTCGTAAGTATAAACCGGTTGCCAAGCGTCTGAATTTTAATCACACAATGGGGGGGGGGGCTGCTAAGGAGAGGTGCGGTGGCCTAGAGGTGGAGCTCTGGCCTCACAATCAGGAGGCTGCGAGTTCGATCCTAGCTAGAGGCGGGTATTTCTGCACACTGAGAATAAATCTGCTGAACAAAACTCTGCATTGGCAACAGGAAGGGCATCTGGCCAGTAAAACACTCTGCTAGCTCCATTCAATTGCCCAGACTCCACCCCCGCAAGGGATTATGGGGTCATTAAAAGAAGATGAGGATGGTGATGATGATCATGGGGCTGCTACAAAGGTCCTAAGTGTGAAAAATGGTCATTAAGTTGCTTTTTTTTAGTAACTTTGGTCATTAAATGACCTATAGTAAGTCAACGATTACATGTATTCAGGATTGGCTGGGGGACAGGGAGTCCCACACACCTCTAGGGGAAGTGTGAAAAGCATTAAAATGAACACAAAATTCCCCATTTCAGCCTCAGAAATAGCTATTCCTTCCCTGGGAACATTCCCACACGGAAATGGACTATTTTGTCCATAACGGAAACGGAAATGGGAGCAGCTATTCTCTGGCCCTAGGTGGGCAGGAATGCTTTCGATACGCTAGAATGGCATCGAGAAAATCGTAAATGAGATTCGGAGCAATCCGAGCGAGATGCTTTGCGAAGTCTTACCCTCGTCAAAATGTTTTTATTTGTTTGATTTCTATAGCCGCCCATCTCAAATAGTGACTCTGGGGGGTGGGGGGTGTACATCATAAACATAAAAATGAAAGAGAATTTATTTGTAGCTCGGGGTTGAATTGTGGGGTTTCTCCTCCTCCTCCCATTCTCTTTCTCCTCCACTCCGCAAACTCCAGTCGTTTCTAGCACTGATGAGGTTACCTAGTTGGGTCATAAAACGTCGGCAAGAAAACCACCCAGTTCAGAAAGCACCAAGGGCCCCCCACAAACACAACAATGCTTTTTGCACACCTGTAATCTAGAAAGCGCTGAGAGAAGAAAAAAGTAGGGATGACAAGAATAAAACAAGAGAAGCTTTGCAACCTACAATGCAGGTGTATTAGATAATATTAGAATTGTCCTCATCCTATCTTTGAACGCCCAAGGACTAGCAATAAACATGAACCAATGCTGGAATGAATAAGAGTAATCACTGTTTAGAGCCCATATGCCAAAATATTTTCTGTAAATGAGCTAGCCATTCCCAAACCCAGTTTGAAATCACTTATGAATTCTAAGTCAGCCGTTCGATGTAGAGAGATAGTTGGAGCATGCAGTAAAGCTGTGAATGGTCCCTGGCTTTATTTTAATTTAATACTCTTTGCATTGTTTTCTCGTAAGGAGGCCGTGTACCACAGACTTAAATAAAAGGAGGGGGGAAAAACGGGCCCACCCGCCTCTAGATGAATCAGACGGGGAGGCTGAGCATCTCGTGTTCTCCAAGGTCAGCTAGCAAGACAGGGTCTACCCTCCCTTTCCACCCGTAGATCTGGGGTAGAGACCACCACAACCTCACACAAGACTTTTGTGTTCGGTATTTTTACCTGTCGTTTCGTGTGCGCCGCTGCCTTTGGGAAGTCTGGTCTGCCGGGAATCGCCTTCAACCGCTTGCAGCCAGGTCAAGAAAAGTTAACTCTGCTAAGTAAGGGCTTTTTCCGCCCCATGGAAAACACACTCCCAAATTTATAGTCCAGGGTTTTTTTTTTCCCCTGCCTTAATTATAGAGTGTTTGAACAGCCTTTCCCTATCTCCTCTGACTCATACGGAGAGCTTAAAAAGCACCACAGCCATTTCATTTTTGGGGGGGGAAAGTCATGAAACGAAGAGACTGGCTTGGTTCACAGGTGGCCCTAGGTTCAGTCCTCCCCAAGGCTCTTAAAGGTTTAAAAACAAAAAAGAGGGAGAGGATATACACACAGGCAGAATAAGGGGGGAAATCTTTACCAAGGTAAATGATTTGATCTGGCAAACAGGCAGTTTCTGAAGTAAGGCACTTCCACAAGGACATGGCAGCAGTTCATTTAGCGACGGTTCAAAGTTATAACAGCACTGGAAAAAGCGACTGATCATCTGACTGTTTTTCACACCGACGACCGTGGCTGCGTCCCTGGGGGGTGGGGTGTCACGTGATCAAAATTCAGATGCTTGGCAACTGATTCCTTATTTATTGAAGGGCCGTGATGGCTCAGGCTGTTAGAAGCCTGTTATTAGAACACAGCAGCCTGCAATTACTGCAGGTTCAAGCCCGGCCCGAGGTTGACTCAGCCTTCCATCCTTTATAAGGTAGGTAAAATGAGGACCCAGATTGTTGGGGGGGCAATAAGTTGACTTTGTAAATATACAAATAGAATGAGACTATTGCCTTATACACTGTAAGCCGCCCTGAGTCTTCGGAGAAGGGCGGGGTATAAATGTAAATAAAAAAAAGATTTAAAAAAATTTATGACGGTTGCAGTGTATGTCCTTTTTTGCGATCTTCTACGAAGCAAAGTCCATGCAGAAACCAGATTCGCTTAACAACGGTGTCAGTAGCTTAACCGCAGGGATCCACTTAACAACTATGGCAAGAAAGGTTCTAAAATGGAGCCAGCTTTGCTGGCTGAGGAACTCTGGGAGTTGAAGTCCACAAGTTTTAAAGTTGCCAAGGTTGGAGACCCCTGATTTAACAAATGTCTTGCTTAGCGAGAGAAATTTTGGGCTCGGTTGTGGGTGTATCTCGAGGACTTACCCGTATTTGAGAACTTCCAAGTACTCTGTTTCCCTGAAAATAAGACCTTCCCTGATTAAAAAGCCCTCCCCTGAAAATAAACCCTCCCCCCAAAATAAACCCTCCCCGAAAATATTGAAACACATGCGCAGCGGGTCCCCGCCATTTCCTCTGGTTAGGGTTAGGGAGACAGAGCTGGAGATCAGGTAAGATGGCAAGAGGAGCCCCATCTTGCTCCATGCGCCCCAAAATGATAAGACCTCGCCGAAAATAAGGCCAAGCGCTTATTTCGGGGTTCCAAAAAAAAAATATAAGACAAGGTCTTATTTTCGGGGAAATACCTAGTCCTTGACTTGCAACCATTTGTTTAGCGACTGACGTTACAGAGGCACTGGGGGGAAAAAAGGTGTCTTACGACCACATTTATGAGCGGCACACCATCCACACGCTCACCTGATTGAAATTCAGGCATTCAGCAACCGCCACTGTATTTATGACAGGTGCAGCGCACCTTGGGACCAGGTGAGCTCCATCTGCCACTTTCCCAGTGGGCTTCCGACAAGCAAAGTCATGGGGGAGGGGAACACGGATTTGCTTAATGACCTGTGACTCATTTAACAACTGCAGCGATTCACTTAACAACCATGGTTTTAAAGAAAAAAGGTCAAAAATCCGGCCTTCCTTAGGAACAGAAATATCTGGTGTTAAGAAGCTTTCTAGGGTCTACCATATCTCAAGACCTAAAATGGACACCTAACATCAAAAACATCATCAAAAAAGCACAGCAAAGAATGTTCTTTCTGTGCCAACTCAGGAAGCTCAAACTGCCCAAGGAGCTGCTGATTCAGTTCTACAGAGGAATTATTGAGTCTGTCATTTGCACCTCTATAACTGCATGGTTTGGTTCTGCAACCCAACAAGACTGACCCAGACTTCAGAGGATCATGAGAACTGCAGAACAAAACCATGGCCACCAATCTGCCTTCCATTGAGGACCTGTATACTGCACAAGTCAGAAAGAGAGCTCTGAAAATATTTACAAACCCCTCGTATCCTGGACATAAACTGTTTCAACTCCTACCTTCAAAATAAGAGAGTTGGAAGGGATCTGGGAGGTCTTCTAGTCCAACCCGCTGCTTAGGCAGGAAACACTTCACTACAAAGATCAAACAAACTATGGAAACTTGACAAGCTAATTATTTCGTGGTGGAGCAAAACACCTGCGTGCAAATACACACTGAGGATTCAGCTATAAGAATGCACAGGTAGTCCTCGAGTTACAACGGTTCACTCAGTGACTTTTCTTAAGTCGTAAGGCCACTGAAAAAAGTGACTTATGACCATTTTTCACACTTACAACCATTGGTCCATGCGATCACAATTCAAACACTTGGTAATTGACTCATATTTATGACGGGGGCAGTGTCCCCAGGTCATGTGATCCCCCTCTGGTAACCTTCTGACCAGGAAAGTCAATGGATTCTCTTAACAACCCGTGTTGCTAACTTAGCAACACATAACAACCGAGGCAAGAAAGGTCGTAAACCAGGAGTAAAACTCGCTTGACATTGTGCCTTGCTTCACAATGGAAATGTTGGGCTCGGCTGTGGGTCATAAGCCGAGGACTCCCTGTAAAACTTAGGTCGCCGTTCTCGATCACAATCCAATCTAGAGTACAGGCAGTCCTCGACCTACGACCACAACCGAGCCCAAAATGTATACCGTTGAGTGAGACATTTGCAAAATGAGTTTTGCCCCATTTCACCACCTTTTTATGCCACTGTTTGTTCAGTGAATCACGGCGGCTGATAAATTAGGAACATGGTTGTTAAGCGAGTTCTGGCTTCCCCCCTCTTGACGTTGCTAGTCAGAAGGCCACAAAAGGAGGATCACGTGACACCCCCGCCCCCGGATGCTGCAACCGTCGTAAATGCGAGCCATGTTCTCAAGCACCCAAATGTAAAATCCCGTGACCGCAGGGAACGCTGCAATGGCCGTCAAGTCATGTTTGCCAGCGCCGTTGTAATTTTGAACGGATACTAAGTGAACTGCTGTAAGTCAAGGACTACCTTGGTGCTAAAAGAACCAAAAAAAGGCCAGCCTTGCCTCTTTCTTTTATCCCAAGTGACCTGCAGTTCTTATTCCGGTTCTATTGTGGAGCTGCAAAGCCCGATTCCGTCAAGCCACTGCAATCCTGGATAATTTATGCATCAGCATCCCAATTTCCAGGCCAAACCCAGCAATTTAGGCTCCTCAGGTGTGCCCGACAAGGTTGATGCACCAACCCGTAAGGTGAAGCGAAGCAAAAAAGGCTAAGCGGGTGGCTTTTTATTTCCATCTCAAAATATTCGGGTTCCGCGGAAGTCCCATTATATGACTGCGAAGATGCCAGACACGTGCATCCAGGTAGATGGGGAGGAGTGGGGAGGGGGGGGGGAGAGTGGATTTTCTGAACTGAAACGGTAACAGAACATTGCGTGCTGCAAAACGGAACTTTAAGGCGGATTACGCCCGAGAGAGATTGAAAGAAACTTAAGGATAAAAAACAAAACAAAAATTAAGTACCAGGAAAGAAAACGTCCTAGTTGGACTATTCAGGTAGTTTTAATTAAAACTAGATTTATAGCCAGAGGGTGTGCGCTTTGCTTTGTGAACTAAATCCCAGATGGCGCGATCTGCTTTCTTTCCGTTTCTGCCTTTTTTTTGTTTTGGAAAATAAAAAACGCGTAGTCCTCGACTTACAACACTTCACTCAAGTGACCGTTCAGAGTTACAACAGCACTGAAGAACGTGACCCGTGGCCGTTTTTCACACTTACGACCACTGCGGCGTCTCCGCAGTCATGTGATCAACTTTGATAAAGCTTGGCAACTGACTCATATTTGTGACGGTTGCAAATATTTTTTTGCGACCTTCTGACCAGCGAAGTCAAATCGGGAAGTCAGATCCGTTTAACGACCGTCTTACAAACTTAGCAAAGTGGTGATTCCCTCAACAATGGTGGCAAGCAAGGTCGTAAAAGGGGGACAAATCTCACTTAACAACTGTCTCGCTTAGCAACAGAAATGTTGCACTCAGTTGCGGCCGTAAGTCAAGCACTACTTGTATATTGAATTGGATGTTTTTAATGGTTTTTTTTTGTACTGGTTCATTGCTTTTATTGTTTTTTATCACTTTTAATCGGGGTTCGCCGCGAGACGATCGTTGACCCGCAAACATCTAAACTTTTAATCGTAATATATTTCCTGAATTGCAAGCTGCCCAGAGTCACTGACTGGAGATGGGTGACCACTGAAATTTTTTTAAAAAAACCACAAATATATAAATAAAATGGAATCGGGAGTTGCTGGCTCTATAAATACCATTTCCCTGAAAATAAAACATCCCCTGATAATAAGCCCAATCCGGCTTTTGAGTGCATGCGCTAAAATAAGCCACCTCGAAAATAAGCCCTCCCTGAAAATATTTAAATGCATGCGCAGCCGCTCCCCGCCACTTCCTCTGGTTAGGGTTAGAGAGACAAGAGCTGGAAATCAGATAAGATGGCAAGAGGAGCACCATCTCGCTCCACGCGCCCCAAAATAATAAGAAATAAGGCCAAGCGCTTATTTCAGGGTTCAAAAAAATATAAGACAGGGTCTTATTTTCGGGGAAACACAGTACGCACTTGATTTACAAGAATAAAACTGATTATTAGTCAATATGTTGAGTTAATACGTGTTGCAGGAAGGTCAATGGGAAGAGAGTTGGATTCACTGAACAATCTACGATTCAGTTAACAACCATGGCAAAAAAAGACAGTAAAATTGGGTGTGACTCACTGAGCCCCCTTGCTTAGCAGCGTGAATTCTGCCCCCAGTTGTGGTCATAAGTCAAGGACTCCCCGTGCGTCCCAACAACAAACCCCATGTGCCATTCCCTGGTGAAATAGGTCAGCAATTTAAGGGTAAGGTAAGGGTTCCCCTCGCATATATGTGCTAGTTGTTCCCGACTCTAGGGGGCGGTGCTCATCTCTGTTTCAAAGCCGAAGAGCCAGCGCTGTCCAAAGACGTCTCCGTGGTCACGTGGCCAGCATGAATCAACGCCAAAGGTGCACGGAACGCTGTTCCCTTCCCACCAAAGGTGGTCCCTATTTTTTCTACTTGCATTTTTTACATGCTTTCGAACTGCTAGGTTGGCAGAAGCTGGGACAAGGAACAGAAGCTCACCCCGTTACGCGGCACTAGGGATTCGAACCGCCGACCTTTCGATCGACAAGCTCAGCGTCTTAGGCCCTGAGCCACCGCGTCCCCTTTAATTTAAGGGACAAACATACAAAACAAAAATAAGACCAAAAAACAGTCAGAAAATGGAAGCCAAGAAGTGATTCTTGGCCCAGCAAATAAGAGTTAAGGAGGCTCCTAATGTTACCTGCACTTTTTAAGATTCTCCCCACCCACCCCTGCTTTCTCTCTTCCTTCCGAGTACTAAACAAAAAAGGAAAATGAAGAATACCAACCATTAAGAGAACCGGTCGGACCAGTCTGGTGTGGAAGAAACATTACCTCTCTTCTCCACCCTTCTGAAGAAAAGCTATAAGTGCAGGAACTTCCTTGCTTGATCAGAAAATAAAAAGAGCTGCTGGTGAAATACTCTAATAACTGATCAATGCAAAGTCCACCCACCTACCTATCCACCCATCCATCCATCCAGGAAAGGATATCGAGACAATTAGTTGTGATCCATAAATCACTGACATTTCCTGGCTCCGCTTTCTGTACTAGAGAGAGTCAGCGGTGGAAGAAAAAAAAAGCGGCAAAGGAAGAGAGAAATGGCAGCAAACATGCCAAAAACGTGGGGGCACTTTTAAAATGACGCACCGTCACCTGGTGGGTATATAAAGGAGACTTAAGTGGGGATCAAAGGTTAAAATCCATGTGAGTTTTTACAGGGTGGTAAGGTTCATGATCCTGGTTGGTTGGCTGCCTCCGTCGTTCAGGGCCTCCTGAGCTCAGGATGGGTTTTACGAGTGTGATCCCAGGATAATGAGCTCTAAGCAGAAAGAACAGATTTCTCCCATCTTCCTTCCTTCCTTTCCTTTTTCATCCATTTACTTCCTCCCTCCCTCCCTTCCCATACCTTCCTTTCCTCCCTTTCCCCTTTCCTTTCTCTCCCTCTCTTCCCATACCTTCATTTCCTTCCTTCCTTCCCTCCCCTTTCTTTTTTCATCCATTTACTTCCTTTCACTTCCTCTCCCTCTCTTCCATACCTGCATTTCCTCCCTCTTTTCTTTTCCCTTTCCTTCCTCTCCCTCTCTTCCCATACCTTCCTTTCCTTCCCTCCTTTCCTTTTTCATCCATTTACTTCCTTTCCTTTCACTTCTTCTCTCTCCCTTCATACCTTCCTTCCCTTTTTCATCCATTTACTTCCTCCCTCCATTCCCATACCTTCCTTACCTTCCTTCCTTCCTTCCCTCCTTTCCTTTCCTCCCTCCCTCTTCCCATACTCTCATTTCCTTTCTTCTTTCCCCTTTCCTTTTTCATCTATTTACTTCTTTTCCTTTTACTTCCTCTCTCTCTCTTCCCATACCTTCATATCCTTCCTTCCCTCCCCTCTTTCCCTTTTCATCCATTTACTTCCTTTTACTTCCTCTCTCTCTCCCTCTTTCCCATACCTTCATATCCTTCCTTTGTTCCTTCCCTCTTTCCTTTCCTCTCTCCCCATACCTCCCTCCCTCCCTCCATCGAAATGTCATTTTGTTTAAATCAGGGATTGGCCATATCACCAACCATATCATCACCTAAGTATCCTTAGGAGATTCAACACCCAGCTATTGTACATGTCATATCCATCTCTCCCTCTCTCTCCCTCTCTCCCTCCCTCTCTCTTTCCTCTCTCTCTTTCTCGTTCTCTCTGTAATTAGCAGATGATTCAAAGATCCTGCAGGAAAAAAGAAGAAGGGCTTCTCAAGAGAATATTTTGTTGCCCCCCCCCTTTCCTCCTCCACTTCCCAATTTTTCACATTTTATAGGAGAATGAATTGCTGGCATCATTCTATGCCTTTCTCTAGCTGCCTCCTGGCAGCCCCCACCACTCAATTGACCAGAGGTGGAGATGGATCCAAGGCCAAAAGGGCAGCCAGAGATCCCCGTCCAAGTGAGGTTTGGGGGTGCAACTGTCAAGATCAAACAGAAAAAGGGATCAAAGGCTTTGGGCAACCCCTGCAAGGCTTCGCCCCCCAAGAAATGGCAGCAGAAGCTTAAGATACCATCAAAAGCATCGGAATAACTGAGCGAGTAAAACCGCTTCTCCTCTGGGAACACGGTTTCCAGTAAAAAGAGAATTTTGTGTGGCTGCATTATATAACAGGATTTAAGCAGCGTGTATAGAAGTATTCAATGGGGGGGGGAAAGGAAGGAGTAAAATCTCCCCCACCTCATTTTTAAAGCAGCTTGAATCAACAAGTGCGAAACTAACATAGAAATAGGAAGAATTTACTGGGGTGGGGGGGAGACGAGAATTAATAAATATTCTACATGTACAGATAGTCCTCAACTTACAAGTATTCATTTAGTGACCATTCAAAGTTACAACAGCACTGGGGGGGGGAAAAAGGAACTCATGATCGGTTTTCGCTCTTAATGACTGTTGCACCTCCTTTGGTCACGTGATCAGAATTCAGCCACTTGGCAAACTGTCTCATACTTATGACCGTTGCAGCATCCCAAGGTCATGTGATCCCCTTTTGCGACCTTCTGACAGGCAAAGTCAATGGGGGGAAGCCGGATTTGCTTAATAACCAGGTTACTAAATTGAACAACTGTAGGGCGAGAAAGGCCGTAGAATGGAGCAGAACTCGTTTAATAACTGTCTTCTTTAAGCAATGGAAATATTGGGCTCGTAAGTCGAGGACTAGCTGTGTAGGGAGGGTGGGTAAATGAGAGGAGGGGAGTCCCAAATGCATTAAAATTCCAGTTGTTTAACTCGAACAGTTATGTGTGACAGCTGTTCCAGACTGTGTCTTCTTATTCTAGGTAAAGATAAAGCTTCCTTTCGCACATATGTGCTAGTTGTTCCCGACTCTAGGGGGCGGTGCTCATCTCCGTTTCAAAGCCGAAGAGCCAGCGCTGTCCGAAGACGTCTCCGTGGTCATGTGGCCGGCATGACTCAACGCCAAAGGCACGTGGAACGCTGTTCCCTTCCCACCAAAGGTGGTCCTTATTTTTCTCCTTGCATTTTTTTACCTGCTTTCGAACTGCTAGGTTGGCAGAAGCTGGGACAAGTCACGGGAGCTCACCTCCGTTACGCGGCAGCACTAGGGATTCGAACCGCCGAACCGCCGACCTTTCGATCGATAAGCGCAGCGTCTTAGCCACTGAACCACCGTGTCCTTATATGGCATCCCTTCTTTTTCAGAGGTAGCTTGAAACAAGCAAAAGGAAAAGGTTTGGGGTGGAGTGGGGTGGGGGGACACCCGTTCCGTAGCAGTCACGACTAAATGTCAGCCAAATTTAATCGTTTCTCGAGAAGCCGAGGAGAATTGCAAATGAGACGAGGGCGAAATGTTGCTTTTAAATAGATGCGGGGCTTCGAACCTGCAATTTGGCTTAAAACCAAGAAGACCAGAAAGTCTGAGACAACACACATGCACCCAGTCTCAGATGAATAAGAACAAAAGCCAAATTTGAGATTTTGGGGTGTTTAGGTGTTTTTTCCCCCTTCTCTCCCCACTATTCATTTTTGTGTGTGACTCCCCCTAACATAAGGGATGCTAAGGATATATTTAGGATGCTGTTGTACATGTCGCACTTGCACGTTAGCCGTTCTTTTTAGGCCCCGTTGCTAAGACACATGCTATAGGGAGAGGGGAATGCAGGCCTTAAGTTAAGTGCGTGTTCAGCCTGAGAAAAATAAGGAGGCGGCCGATGGAAGCTGGAAGCGGAAAACTTACGAAAGAACGGTTGCAGGAACCGGGCACGTCTAGTCTGGAGGAAAGGAGGACTAGGGGAGACGTGATGGCACTCTTCCAATATTGGAGGGGGCTGCCCCAAAGAAGGGGGGGGAATTTCCACCTACCCCCCCCCCACAAAGCACCCGAAGGCAGGACGAGAAGCAACGGATGGAAATTAATCAACCCAGAACTAAGGAGAAACTTCTTAACGCTGAGAACAATTAAGCAGTGGAACAAATGGCCTCCAGAAGTTGAGGATGCTCCAACCCTGGAGGTTTTTTTTTCCTAAGAAGAGAAAGGGTCTCCTGCTTGAGGAGGGGGTTGCACTAGAAGACCTCCAAGGTCCCTTACAGCTCTATTATTCATGGAGAGATTCAACCTAGAACAAAGGAGAAATTTCCTAACAGCGAGGACCATTAACCAGTGGAACCAGCTTGCCTGCAGAAGTCGTGGGTGCTCCATTACTGGAGGTTTTTGAGAAGAGACTGGACAGCCACCTGTCTGAAACGATACAGGGTCTCCCTGCCGGAGCAGCGAGTTGGACTAGAAGACCTCCAAGGACCCTTCCAACTCTATGTTCTCGAGCAGCTAGGAGATTCTGAGAGCAGCTCTGGTCTTAAGCCAGCAAAGGCTGGGCTGAGTCACCAATGGAAAGTTACAATGGCAGTCCTTGTACTTACAACGTCTCAGCATCTCTACCTTACATCATCATTATCATCACCACAATACAGGCACTTGAAAACCGGCACGGATTTAAGCACAGTTGGGACATCCTGGCGTCATGCGATTGCCGGCTGCGACTTTTCTAGCCAGCTTCTGACAAGTAGTCTCAATGGGGAAGCTGGTCTGCTTCGTGACCGCACGATTCGCTTAACAACTGCAGCGATTTGCTTAAACGTGGGGGGGGGGGGGGAAAGGACATAAAATTGAGTGCAACTCCCTGTTTCGCCCTCTCTTATCGTCTATATCCATGCTGGCGAACCGATGGCACACGTGCCACCTGCCATATCAGTGGGCACGTGAGCTCAGCACCGGCGCGCATGCGCACGCCAGCCAACTGATTTTCAGGCCTTTGGGGCCTACCAAATGTAGGGAAACAGGTTGTTTCCTGCCTCCAGAAGGCCTGGGGGGGGGCGGGAAAGGCCGGTTTTTCTCTCTTACTTGGCTCCAGAGCCTCTCTAGGAGTCTGGGGAGGGCAAAAATGGCTCCCCCCCCGGGAGGCCAAAAACCGCCCATTTGCCAACTTCCGATCCCACCAGAAAGCGGGCTGTTTCTGGTCCCCCCCCCTCCTCCTGGCACGCGATGGCAAAAAGGTTAGCCATCACTGGTCTATATTCTTTTCCTCTCACTTAAAATCTCCAACAATTGAGAATCCAGCAGGGCTTAATAGAGCAAAGACATACTCTTGGCTGCCACTTCTGAGTTCTTCAGGGCAAACCTTAATCTTTTGCAGGTAATGACCAAACGCTTGGTGTCTGTGTATGTTTAATTCCCCCAATAAAATATGGATTATTATGCACACAGGCTGTCGTTTTCCAAGCGGGATTCCAAAAAGCCGGTGCATAAATCCAAATCTTACTAACGTCTTAACGGCCCCGCGAAATAAAATTGTATTAGTAGAGCCAAGCTAAAGAGGACACTAATAAAAAAGGCTGGTGGCTTAATGATAAAAGAAATGGCGATGGGCAAAATACAGAAAGTAACATTAATGGTCTTAATGGCAATCTCAAAAAAAAAATCATACAAATTAAATTTCGAACAGCAAAGTCAAAATAGGAGATTAAACCCTTTCTTTTTTGAAAGCGAAACGGATCAAGTACTTCAGAACATTTCTAGGGGGAGGCAATTCACAACCTGACCTTTCATATAAATGTTTTTCTCCCCCCTCCCCGTTTGTTATACACAACAACCCTGTGAGGTAGATGGAGTTTGGGGAGCTTTGATCCCACATCAGGACCAGCTCGGCTGTTCTCAATGCCTGCTGAATGAACAACAGTAGCAGCCAGGATCTCCTGGCTCCCCAACGAGGAGATCCTCCTCGTCCCTCCCCAACATCTGGATGAAATACCACCATGAAAATCATCCTCGCCTAACTGTGAGGCTTTGAGAAAGCTACATAAAACAGACAAGTGATACCCTGCACAAAGCCAGTGTTATTTTTTTTAAAAAAGCACGGTCTTACAAACCTAATATCATTGTAAGATGCGGTTTAGGGCTTAGCGTGCTATAAGACAACACAAAAACACAAATTAGGATTTTATGAAAAGAAAACCACATCAAAAGCGGGATACGCAAGCGAAACAGTTTCAATGAAGGATAAACGACTGGAGTGCCACTTAAAACCCCATTGGCATTGACAAATCCACCATCGGTCAATTGCAAAAGGCAGCTCGACTCGGAACAGCTTACATCCTGGAAAGAAACCTTTCACACCAACCAACATCCACATCTGCCTCTCCCGGGGCCTTGGGAAGGACTCAACAGGCAGACAGAAAGTGCCAAATCCAGTCTGAACATCTGGCTGTGCAACAAATTAAAACTTAAAATGGTTCATGATTATCAAGCGAAGGGGACCAACCTGAATTTCCTGGTTCGCTAAGAGTTTTTTGGACAGCCGAGGCGTGATAAGAGATTTTGTTTTAACTAGGGTACCAAGTTTGAAATCAGGGGGTTATTTCAAGCTGGTAAAATTCCGCATATTTCAGTTTAGTAGGGAGCGCAATCTTAAAAGATAGGCGGTCAGGATGGCTGGCTTGACGCGGTCAAGGTGCAAAATTTATGCCTCACAAGGAACAGGGTTGTTTGATGGTTCAGAAAGTGAAAAACCTGATCCAGATTGAGCGTCACGGTTAAAGACTGGAGGTCAAAATCAATCCTGGCCAAAATGCAGAAATGGTTTGCTCTCAGCCACTTTCGGGGGCGTTTTCGACTTCCCATCTCTGGAATCTGCCCTGCAAGGACAAATCAGATCTGACTGGGCTGCCCTTCGGATTCATTAAACCTCAGTAATAGTTCAAGGAAGCATTTACTAGGTTGAGGGAAGATATCAGCGCCCAGGAGGGCATGACTTTCCAAATAAAAATAAGAGAAATAGCATCTTGCCGCTGAAAAGCCACACAACTTTGATCCAACTCTTTTAGGAGGGCAAAAAAGCAACTGAAAAATAAAAAAAAAATAGCATGCACAATGCAGCTGGATTTTCACCTTTTGTGACAGCAGCAAAGGACTTGAGTTAAACTGGGGTGCAATGATTGCCGCAGGTGGATTTAAGCATCAAATCTGACTTACAGGCGTTCCCTGACTTACAACAGCTTGTTTAGTGACCGTTCCAAGATTGCACTGAAAGAAAGTGACTCGGGACTGTTTTTCACACTTACGACCGCTGTACCGTCCCTGTGGCCACGTGATCAAAATTCGGATGCTTGGCAACCGACTCATATTTATGACGGTTGCCGTGTCCTTGGGGGGGGGGTGTCACGTCCCTTTTGCGACCTTCCGACAAGAAAAATCAATGGGGGGGGGGAGCCAGATTCCCTTAACAAGCGTGGCCCTAACTTAGCAACTGCAGTGATTCACTTAGCAGATGTGGCAAGGAAAGTTGCAAAACGGGGCAAAGCTCACTTAACAACTACCTCGCTTAGCCACAGAAATTTTGGGCTCAACTATCGTAAGTCGAGGACTACCTGTAATTGGGTGTCCGTCCGTTCCCCCAACATTTCTTTCTACTACCAGAAAAACTCAAAAGCGGTGGACAACTCATGGATTGCTCCCCGCTGACACACAAAAGCCAACGACGATCAGTGTGTGGGTGTGGGTGTCACTAGCAGGATGAAGACCACCCCCTGGTTTTCTAAATAGGGAGGGAGGCAATTTTCACCTACATCCACAACTCGAAGAACAGGGTGTTTTGTTTTGTTTTCCCTCCTACTGACCCACCTGGGACAATCCCCAAATCAACTGTCCCTCTAACACAATTCAAGAGATTGCGGAAGCTGCAAAGAGCAACCCACAAAAACAGGAAGCCGATGGGAGCGAGAGAGAGAGAGAAAGAAAGAGAGAGAGAGAGCGAGAGAGAGAGAGAGAGACTTATGTGCAGGGAATGAACGAGGAAAGAAAAATGGTGGGAAGGCGGCTTTTCTGCTTGGGTCTCCGCTAACACTGGGTCTGTGGGCAGCCAAGAAACATGTGTAGGAGGAAAGGCGCAGTGGATCCATATGACTTCTCCCTGCATGCGGTACCCAGAGGAAGCAACGGTAGGCATTTTCCCGAGGGTCTTAAGTTCCTCTAGCAATTTACTCAGGTCCTTTGGTAGAAGAAATCCGTGATGGGAGCAGATCGCCTCTTCTCAGAACCACCTGGAGACCCCTCGTACCTTCCAGGATTCGCCAACTGACTCCCTTATATCCTGGTTGAAGTATATATATTTATATATATATAAATCTCCAGCCTTTTTCTCCACGCTTGCTTAAGACGGAAGTTGTCACCTAATAAAAGCTGAGGACTTCTCTCACTGGGGGAAAAGCAGGTTTCACATGCATTTGTCCTCCACAGGCTACCTGTCCATCATTCTATCCCCCCAATTCTGTCCAGTGAAGAAGGCAAGAAATGAACTTCACCCTGGGTACCGTATCGGTGTTTCTCAAGCTTGGGAACTTTTAAGAGGTGTGGACTTCAATTCCCAGAATTCCCCAGTCAAACGTTCCCAAGCTATACTACTCCATTCTGCCTCTCCTATTCCCAAATCTCTAACAAGGCAAAGTAAGGGCTAAAGGACACCCCATTATTTCTATTTGCATTTGATCCTTTCATTCTTTGAGGTTTTTTTTTACGTGTCTTCTCCTTCTCCCTCTCTGCATTCTTTCTTTAAAATATGCTTCATTTGAAAACAAGGGTAAGGAAAGTTAGCAAGGAGAAAGTTAGCAAGGAGTAAGGGTTCGTGGTGGCTCAGGCTGTAAGATAGCCTGTTATTAAAACACAGCTGCCTGCAATTACTGCAGGTTCTAGTCCCACCAGGCCCAAGGTTGACTCAGCCTTCCATCCTTTATAAGGTAGGTAAAATGAGGACCCAGATTGTTGGGGGGGCAATAAGTTGACTTTGTAAATATACAAATAGAATGAGACTATTGCCTTACACACTGTAAGCCGCCCTGAGTCTTCGGAGAAGGGCGGGATATAAATGTAAATAAAAAATAATAATTCATACACGTATTTAACATGGGGGATTCATATGCCGGCTTTTTAATCCAATGATTTGTGGAAACAGGAAGAAGCACCAAGTGGTGACTCCAAGCAAGACCTGCCTGGGATGACCTGACGCGTTAAAGCGACAAGTGGGTTAACTCTGGTCCGGCTTTGGAACATTATATAAACCCAGCCGCTGAGGTTGGTAAACCACGGCTTATGGCTCAACGCAAGGCGTGAGTTCAGACGCGGTGGTTCGCCTAACAAACCCTGGCAAAACAAACTACCAGCTTACTTTTAAAAACCTGGCTACTATTACAATCGCTGTCTTACAACTGATAGGAAAATAAGGGCGCAGTTTTGCCCAACACTGGAAGAGGTATGGATTCTGCACGTAGTAGTATTTTTTGATTCCTGAAGTGAGCTATTCACAAAGGGTTATTACCATTAAAGCAGATCCAGCAGCAAGTCAGCGTTTCCAATTACATTGCGCACTGGGTGTCAAGACGGGTCAAACCTGCCCTTGGTAAAAATGTTCAACTTTTTGTATATTAAAAAGGTACCTGCACAAGGTGGGTGTTTCTGTCCTATTCCATAGTTTTTAAGGGAGGTTCCGGCCTTGGATTCAGACAAGACTTCAGCTGAATGCTGAAACTACATTGATGAGGAATCAACTTCGCTCTAGGAGAGGTTTCGCCATCTCACCTTCTTTTAACTTCCTGCACTCTTTATATGGAAGTAGATTCTCTACACAGCACGCCACAGCGCCCACCCCGTACCACTTGAAAGTAAAGCGAACCGATTGCAAAATACAACCCGCACACCAGATGCAAGATTACACACATGCATGAACCCAAGTTCCGCATTTTCAGATCCTTTTTAAATAGCCCGTGCAATTCTGAGCCAAATAATCCACCTTGAAATATTTACTTTGAAAAGGCAAAGGAACCTTCTTGACAACAGGGGTGAAGTCCAACCTTGGCAGCTTTTTAAAAGACTTGTGGACTTCAGTTCCCAGAATTCCCCAGCCAGCCAGGTTCACCATCATGGTGGCTTGACTGGGGGATTCTGGGAATTGGAAATCCACAAGTCTTTTAAAAGCCACCAAGGTTGTGGGTTCACCCTGTTCTAACCACAGTACGACTTCTTTCTGTGACAGACCCCCAAGAACTGACAACTAAGCACCTTTCTAATGCTTTAGCGTTTAGATCGCATCTCCCACAATCACTCGCCACCGGCTATTGCTAGCTTGGATCCATAGTTGAAATGTAAAACACAAGAGAATGGGGGTTACCTGCTTTGGGTTCCAGAAACCCGGCTCCCCAGCCTGCTTTCTCCTCTCGAGAGAATAAATAAGAGAGAGGAAGATCTCTGCCAATTACCTTCCACTGCATCTCCCTTGGATTCAAGAATCGTTATTCTCATACCCTCCTTGCCTCTTGGTTGCTGACCAAGGCACCCTTGCGAAGTCAGGATTGCTACATCCCACATCCTAAGCAGGGCAAGGAAATTCACCCACACAGGCTCCCCAGGCCTGCCTCCCCACCCCACATGCAAGTCGCTTTATTTACAGCCAGTTTCCCTCCCAAGTCCACAAAAATCACCTTTTGCGAAGAGAACCCCCCCCCCCACTCACCCCACCTTCAGCCTCCTCCAAAAACCTTGGCACAAATCCATTCCTCCAGATGTTTCGCCAGTCTGGCTCTGTGCCTCCTCTGAACAGATTTATTTTTTTTTAATACAGGCAGACATTTTGGAGGGGAAAAGACACACTCTTCCACCCACCCACCCACCCAAAAGCAGCAAAACCAGTTTTAAAAGCAAAAGCAAAAGCAACCATCTTCCTTCCTTTAGCACCCGCTCCCAAAGGGGTTCTTTGTGTGTGTGTGTGTGTGTGTCAGAGGGACGAAGCTAAGGAAACCCCCCCCACCCCCCCATTCATTCCCAATCCAGACACACAAATTCAGAAAACCCGGTGATGTGAAGTAGGGGGGGGAGGGGAGTGAAGTTACTCCTTGCCCATTACTCATGTATTATGTATATATACTTACACCTGTTTATGCTTACATGTTTATAGGCCACGTTCTTCCTTATGCTTGTTTCCTCATACATGCTTGACAAACAAAAAATAATAAAATAAATAAAATAAATGCAGCAAAGCCCCCCCCCCACCCACCCTCGTCCTGTTTCTCTGCCTCCATGCAACCTAGCAAGCAAGCCAGCCAGACAGGCCCTTCCTTCTCAATTGCCCTTTGCCAAGAGTGGGGGGAAGCTTTGATGGAGAGGTGGGGGTACAGAACCCCAGCTTCATCCCCTCCTTCTCCCAAATCTTAGAAGAAGCAGATCTTACTCACCCACCCAAAAAAAACACAACACCCCCCCACACACACACACGAAGGCTGCCACCTGTGCAGGGCCTGCTCCTCCATCCCGGGACTCAGCTCCAGCAACAGGAGGTTGGGGAGGGGAGGAGGGGTCCCCAACACCTCTTTTCTTTCCCCCCCCTCGTCTAGAATGGGAGGGGGGGCATTTAAACCTTCCCCATCCCCCAGCTTAGGTGGGGCAGAGGTTTCAAGCCACAATTTGCTCTGGAGGACGGGGGGGGGACCCCAAAGACCCTCCCCAATAATTGCTCTTAGCCCCCCCATCAACATTTTGCCCCCCCCCACACTCCATCTTTACCTGCTCCAGGTTCTCCGTCACGGTGGGCAGGGGGCTGCGGCCGCTGTTCGACATGGCTCCCGTTGGCAGAGGCCTGAGGGGGGCTCCCCCCAGCTGCTCAGCCGCCTTCCCCTCTTCCTGCTCCCTGGCCCAGCTGGAAGAGGTGGGGGGGGGTCTTCTTCCTCCTTCTCCTCCTCCTCTCCTTTTCCTCCTCCTCCTCCTCCTCAGGGCGAGGGGGGCGGCCAAGCCACCAGCATGGGGGAAGCTGGGCTCACTGGGCGGTCGGAAGGCACGACCACCGACCCGGCATCAGGTTCCCTTTCTAAGCCGGCCTAGGGTGCAGGGTGCCCGGCTTGCAGGATCACGCGAGGCCGGGGATGAGGCGCTAGAGACTAGGCCGCGCCGGAAGGAAAAAAAAACCCCCGGCCGTTTGAAGCGGGCCTTGGGCCGGTTGGACGTCGCCAAGCCCCGCCGGGCCTCCTTCGCAGGGCTCCGGCACCGTCTTCCTTCCTTCCTCCGCCACCGCCGGTGCCAGGACGCCACTTGCCGCCCCTCAGATTCACACAGCGGCGGCTCCCAATATGGCCGCCTCAGCCGGGCTTCGGCAACTTCCGCCGAGCTGCCGGAAACAGCCGAGTGGGCAACCATAGGCAGCAGCGGCGATGAGCTCCCGGGGACGCTTCCCACGGTTCGCGGAAAAAGCCGAAGAGGCTGAGCGGCGATCTGATTGGCTGAGGGAAGGGAAGGGGAAAAAGAAAAAAAAAAGACGAGGAAGGCGGGTATGTGGGGAGGAGAAATAAAAGGGAGGGGGGGCGGGGTGAAGGTTTGTAACTGCTTTGCGATTGGACAGAAAGTCAAGGCGGGGGAGAAGACGGGAAAATAAATAAATAAAGCACTTCCGGATATCAATGGGCACGGTATTTAAAAAAAAAAAAGAAAAGGGAAAAGCATTCGGCTGTAGTCGGAAATACCCGAACCTTCTTTTTTCTTCCTGGAGACGGAAATAGCCGAACGAGCTCGGAATTTACGGAAAGAGGCGAAGGGGGCGAGGTATTATTATTATTATTATTATTATTATTATTATTATTATTATTATTATTATTATTATTATTATTATTATTATTATTATTATTATTATTATTATTATTATTTTCCCTGCAGGTATTCTTGATCGGCGATCAGACCCCAGCATATGTCGACTTTTAAATTCTTCCCCCCCCCTCAGATTGCAGAGCTGGCCAGGACAAACCTGGTTTATTAATATTGGGTTTATTTAATGCCTGTTTTTCCCCTCTGGAAAATTACCCTGCTTAGCCTCTGTAAAAAAAGATGGAAAAGATGCCTTTTAATTGAATTTGATCTCTCTGCTTTGAGCTGAATGATTTTTAAGCGCATCTTATTCGCCTGGCTAGTATACAGCACCAGAGTTGGCCTGCCAAACCCTGCATGGCCACTAGAGGGCTGAAAACTTTGATATATATTTTTTTCGTGGTTTTTTGCTGCCCTCTAGTGGTGCCTTCTAGAGCTGATAGCTGTAATTTTTCAACTTTTGCATCCATTAATTTCCCAACCAATTTTACAGCTTGGCTACACATTATGGGAAGAACAACAGTCAAGCCCAGTAGCAATCGATTCTAGCACCCTTCTGGTGTGTGGACTTCCATTCCCACAATTCCCCTGGCCAGCTGAACTCTGTCATCCTTAAGATTTGTGGACATTTCTCCATTGTCACACATCTCACTGAAGTGACCCTGGGAAGTCTAAATTAAAAAAAAAGATTTAATTTAATTTGTATCCTGATTTTTATTATTTTTACCCATAACTCAAGGTGAGAAACATCTCGTAACACATCTTCCCCACAACAACAATCCTGTGAGGTAGGTTGGGCATAACTTTTATGAAGGATTTGCTATTAGAATAACAGTTATAGTATAAAGAAAAAAGTCAAACACGTAGAAAAAAATGAAATATACAAAAATTATCACCATGTCAGTTAATAGTTGGGTAAACTTTACATGAATTACGGCCTTACAACGTCTTCCCATGGAGTGAAGCAAGTCTTTTAGTTCTGTAGCTGTTACCATGTGAAACCAAGATTGAATGATGGCTTCTATTAACTGGGTTTTATTGCTGGGTCGCTTGTTCTGACTAACCAGTTTCTTTAGTCGGCTCCATAGATTTTCAGTTGGGTGAAGGTCTGGGCTATTCAATACCAGGCCATTCCAGCAGTGGAATAGGATTATCTTGAAACTCACCCCAAAAAAAGTGGTGATATTAGCCATCAAACCTCAAAAATACACTTTTCCCAAAAGGTTTCCACAATTTTGGCCATCTACTGTATTCTGGGCACCTTTATTTTGTCGCTTTGTCACGTCACCACAATTTGGCACAACCCCAGGTGGAGGTGTGTATTAGAAGAGATGCGCAGGAATTAGAGCCGTTTCTGCTAAGCTGGCTAAGCATGATGGGTGAAACTAGGTCTCTGAACTGATCCTCAGATTATTATCAAGTTGCCTAGTTTCCAAACAACCTGGAGCTTTCATCGGCCTCTTCCTTCACAAATGAAATAAGACATTTTCCTGTGAGATGCTTTCATGTGAGACGTTTTCTCACATGTTTTTATAAGACACGTGAGAAAACGAGGCATTCCTTGCATGGAAGTTGAATGGAATAGAGTAGAGCGGAATAGATTAAGAATAAAATAAGAATTAATTAATAGAATACCCTGTTTCCACAAAAATAAGACCCAATTGTAAAATAAGTCCTAGCATGATTCTTCAGGATGCTCAAAATATAAGACCTACGCCCAAAATAAGCCCCAGTTAAGACTGTCAGCCAGATGGATGCATTTAGTACCTTATTTCCCCTAAAAATAAGACCTAACCAGAAAATAAGCCCTAATGCGTCTAATGAAGCAAAAATTAATATAAGAACTCATCGTATTTTCAGGGAAACAGGGTAGAATAGAATAGAATAGAATAGAATAGAATAGAATAGAATAGAATATAGAAAGAATAGAATAGAATAAAAATGGCATAAGAATTAATAATAGAATAGTAAAATATAGAACAGAATAGAATAATAGAATAGCATAAGAATAGAATACAATAGGGCAATTAGGAATAGGGCACGGTGACTCAGTGGCTATGACGTTGAGCTTGTCGATCGAAAGTTTGGCAGTTCAGCGGTTCGAATCCCTAGTGCCGCGTAACAGGATGAGCTCCCGCGACTTATCCCAGCTTCTGCCAACCTAGTAGTTCGAAAGCACATAAAAAACATTCAATAAACAAACAAACAAACAAACAAACAGGGCAACCTGCAACTTATAGGAATTTTCCATATTGAGATGGCAATAGCAGATTGCGCCACTAGAGAGCAATATTTCTTATACCGTAGTACAGTCATGGCGAACCTTTTTTGGCACCGAGTGCTGAAAAGTTCATGGGGAAATGCGCGCTTGCTCCTCAGGGCTGCGCTCCGGAAAAGCCTAACTTCCGGGTTCTAGCGCGCATGCACGCCCGACAATCAGCTGGATGGTGCGCGTGCGCACACCAGTTTTCGGCACTGCCGTGTGCGCAAAGGACAACTGATCATTGCGCGTACATGCAGTTCAGAAACCCGGAAGACAAATGAGGAAGGCTGCACGTGCCGACTGGCATGGCTTCGCGTGTCACTTTGGGCATGCATGCTATAGGTTCGCCATCCCGGCCGTAGTAGATTCCATTGTACCACGTTGCTCGGTTTGCCCCATAGAGGCTGCAATTTCTCACTGTGCCATCGGATGGCGGTATTTCCTATAGAAACCATTACAACGGTGTAACAATAAAAACCTGTTGGAAAGGATCTTAGAGGTCTTCTAGTCCAGCGGTCTCCAACCTTGGTCCCTTTAAGACTTGTGGACTTCAACTCCCAGAGTCTCTCAGACAGCAAGGAACTGTCTGGCTGAGGAACTCTGGGAGTTGAAGTCCACAAGTCTTAAAGGAACCAAGGTTGGAGACCCCTGTTCTAGTCCAATCCCCTGCTCTATACCATTCTGGATAATGACTTTCCAATCTCTGATTAGAGTAGAGTAGAGTAGAATAGAATAGAATAGAATTCTTTATTGGCCAAGTATGATTGGACACACAAGGAATTTGTCTTTGGTGCATAGGCTCGCAGTGTACATAAAAAGACAAGATACATTTGTCAAGAATCGTAAGGTGCAACACTTAACAATAGTCATAGGGTACAAATAAGCAATCAAATCATATTAGGAAACAATCAATATAAGTCGTAAGGATACAAGCAACAAAGTACAGTCATAAGTGGGAGGAGATGGGTGATGGGAACGATGAGAAGATTAATAGTAGTGCAGATTTAGTGAATAGTTTGACAGCGTTGAGGGAATTATTTGTTTAGCAGAGTGATGGCATTCAGGGAAAAACTTCCAGTGAAGGATCACCTACAACTTTTGGAGGCAAGCTGTTCCACTGAACAATTATTCTCACTGTCAGGAAACAGATTGTCCTATTTTCCATCTTGACCTTGCAATACCTCATTCAGCCACGAGGGGGCACGATTCAGGCTTCCTAAGCTTGCTGGGTTTTATTAATCAGAAATAATAATAATAATAATGAACTCTGGCATAAACCAGTGCAGGTGGTTCCAGTGGTACTCGGCACACTGGGAGCTGGTCCTAAAGACCTAGGCAAGCACTTCAAAGCAGTTGGCGCTGACAAGATCACCATTGGTCAGCTGCAGGCGGCCACCTTACTGGGATCTGCTCGCATAATCCGCCGATACATCACGCAGTCCTAAACGCTTGGGAAGTGTTTGACTAGTGATCTGTGATACGAAATCCAGCATAGTTATCTCATTTGCTGTGTATACTGTCATTTTGTGTAAATAAAATAATAATAACAACTTTATTGTCATTGTACGTGCATACACAGTATACCCATTCAACGAAATTCACCCAACACCCAAAGACCATGTCCAACACACACCTCCACACAACAGACCAATTAATACTGTCGAATAGCTCACTGATGGTGGCCCTTTAGTTCATTGTTAAGTGCAATTATAGCTGTGGGATAAAAACTCTTCAGAAGACGTGTGGTCCGAGTTCTAATTGTTCTGTATCTTCTGCCAGAAGGCAACGGTCCCAAAAGATTGTAAGAAGGATGGGAAGACTCTCTGAGAATGTTATGCAACTTCCACAAACAGCGAGATGCGAAGATGTCGTCCAGGGCTGGTAGCTGGAGCAAGATGATAAAATGCTCCTAGTTCTCATGGCGTCTTTCACGCAAAAGCAGGAGATGCAATTTAGCAGAAGGAATGAAGTCTGGTTTGCAAAATGAGATAATTTCCATTTTACTCTTTTGAAAGGGAGCAGGCGGAGGCTCAGAATTTCCATCAACTTAATTAATGACCTCCTTGCCTTGTCTGTCTAAATATAGCAATCTTGATGCATAAGAAAAGTGAAACTCATAATTTGGCAAGAAATTCCTTAGGAGCAATGAAAAAAAAACAAACCCATAGAATGCTGGAAACGGACCCAACAATTACACACACAAAGCTGATCCATGAAAAATACAAAGAGAGAGAGAGAGAATGAGAGAATCAAAAAGAAAAATGAATGAGGCAAAATCGAATGAGAGAGAATAAGAGAGAGGAAGAATGAGAGAGAAAGAAAAACAGAATAGTATAGTATAGAATAGTATAGAATTTTTATTGGCCAAGTGTGATTGGACACACAAGAAATTTGTCTTGGTGCATATGGTCTCAGTGTACATAAAACAAAAGATACGTTCATCAAGGTACAACATTTACAACACAAATGATGGTCAATATATCAATATAAATCATAAGGATTGCAGCAACAAAGTTACAGTCATACAGTCATAAGTGGAAAGAGATTGGTGATGGAAAATATGAGAAGATTAATAGTAGTGTAGATTTAGTAAATAGTTTGACAGTGTTGAGGGAATTATTTGTTTAGCAGAGTGATGGCCTTCGGGAAAAAACTGTTCTTGCGTCTAGTTGTTCTGGTGTGCAGTGCTCTATAGCGTCGTTTTGAGGGTAGGAGTTGAAACAGTTTATGTCCTGGATGTGAGGGATCTGTAAATATTTTCACAGCCCTCTTCTTGATTCGTGCAGTATACAGGTCCTCCATGGAAGGCAGGTTGGTAGCCATTGTTTTTTCTGCAGTTCTAATTATCCTCTGAAGTCTGTTTCTGTCTTGTTGGGTTGCAGAACCAAACCAGACAGTTACAGAGGTGCAGATGACAGACTCAATAAAAATGAATGAGAGAAAAAGATGAGAGAATGAGAGAGAAAGAAAGAGAGAAAAACAAATGAGAGAGAGAATAAGAAAGTAAGAATGAGAGAGAGAATAAGAGAGAGAGAGAATGAGGGAGAGAAAAAAGAAAGAGAATAAGAGAGAATGAAAGAAAGAGAATGAGAGGGAAAGAATGAGAAAGAAAATAAGAGAGTGAAAAAGTAAGAATGAGACTGAGAAGAAGAAAAAAATGTGAGAGAGAAGGAGAGAGAGAAAAAGTAAGAATGAGAGAGAATGAGAATGAGAAAAAGAAAACAATGAATGAGAGAGAGAATAAGAAAGTAAGAAAGAGAGAAAAGGAGGCAGAGAAAAAGGAGAGAATAAGAATGAAAGAAAGAGCGAGTGAGAGGGAAAGAATGAGAAAGAGAAAAAGAGAGAGAAAAAGTAAGAATGAGAATGAGAGAGAATGAGAATGAGGAATGAGAAAAAAAAAAGAATGAGAGAGAGAAGAAATATTTCTTGGGTCTCTAACAAGGTTACAGAAGGCCTAATAATAAAAGAATAATTCTTGATAATGCCATATTTCGAAAAAGCCTCTCACTTTTTCTAAAATGATTTTTTTTTTAAAAAAATTGCTTAATTCCATCCGTATTTTTTCTCTCGGGGAGTTACCGATGGAGAGACACAAAAGCTGAAGAATCTGTCCGAATACATAAATAGGAAGGTTTACAACTGGGGTGAAAGGAGAGGGCTCCCATTGGCCAGAAGTGACATCATGGTTTCATTTCCCCCCCTTGGGGGGCAAAGAAGCTGGGGGGGGGAAGGGGAGGGGGGTCTTTTTATGTGTGTGCGGAGATAGGCCAGCTGGGATGAATCCACAAGGTGGGGGGGGGGATGCACACCAGCCACAGGCAACACTCAGCTTTGTTGCCCTTAAAACCCATCCTGGATGGAAATGTCCCACTCGAAGATGCTTAATGAAAAAAAAAGTGTTGTTGTTGTTGCTTTTGTTGTTGTGTGCCTTTGAGAGTCTGAAAATATAACAACAACAACAACACCCAGTTAACCCATCGCAACAAGCTGTCCTTTCCTACAGAAGCGTTTTAATCTTTCAAGCAAGGTTTAAAACTTAGGAAGAACGGTTGGAGGAACTGGATAGGTGTAGTCTAGGGAAAAGAAGGGCTAAGGTGGGGGGTGGGATGCCGGCACTCATGCACACGCTGGAACCCGGAAGAGGAACGGGCAACAGCTGGCTTGCCCAGAGAGGCGGTTCTGTGCGCCACTTCCGACACGCGTGGCATAGGTTTGCCATCATGGGGTATAGGGTTTCCTGCTTGAGCAAGCGGGCTGGACTAGAAGACCTCCAAGATCCCTTCCAGTTCTGATATTCTATATTCTAAGAATAGAATAGAATAGAATAGAATAGAATAGAATAGAATAGAATAGAATAGAATAGAATAGAATAGAATTTATTGGCCAAGTGTGATTGGACACACAAGGAATTTGTCTTGGTGCATATGCTCTCAGTGTACATAAAAGAAAAGATACCTTCATCAAGGTACAACATTTACAACACAATTGATGGTCAGTATATCAATATAAATCAAAAAGATTGCCAGCAACAAAGTTACAGTCATACAGTCATAAGCGGGAAGAGATGGGTGATGGGAACAATGAGAAGATTAATAGTAGCGCAGATTTAGTAAATAGTCTGACAGTGTTGAAGGAATTATTTGTTTAGCAGAGTGATGGCCTTCAGGGAAAAAACTGTTCTTGTGTCTAGTTCTTCTGGTGTGCAGTGCTCTATAGCGTCGTTTTGAGGGTAGGAGTTGAAACAGTTTATGTCCAGGATGTGAGGGGTTTGTAGATATTTTCACAGCCCTCTTTTTGACTCCTGCAGTATACAGGTCCTCCATGGAAGGCAGGTTGGTAGCCATTGTTTTTTCTGCAGTTCTGATTACTCTTTGAAGTCTGTGTCTTTCTTGTTGGGATGCAGAACCAAACCAGACAGTTCTAGAGGTGCAAATGACAGACTCAGTAATTCCTCTGTAGAACTGAATCAGCAGCTCCTTGGGCAGTTTGAGCTTTCTGAGTTGGCGCATTGCATTCATCAGAATAACTTTCCTCCCTGTTTATCAGGGAAGCCACAGTTGGTTTCGTTGACCTGTTTCAGCTTTGTGGACTAAACCATGAGAAACACCCTGGATTAGGATAACATATTTATCTAGGCCCGCCTTATTCCCACGATGGTCACCTCGAGGCCTCCAGGAAGCTCTGAACACAACAACTCAAACTTCATAGGGCATCCTAGCTATTATGGTAGACTATTGGGGGCTATGGAGGCTCCATTCCAAATAACCTTGCTTCCGTAGATCAACGCCCCGTGAAATTCTGCATCTTTCAACCAAGCCTTTCTAAATACAGGTAGTCCTCGACTTACAACAAATTGTTTAGTGACCGAAGTTTTAACAGCATTGGAAAAAAAAAGTGACTTGGGACCATTTATATTTGTAGCTCAGGGTTGAACCAGGATTAGGATCGTTTTTTCACATTTACGACCGTTTGCAGCATCCCCATGGCCACGTGATCACTTGGCAACTGACTCATATTTATGATGGTTGCAGCGTCCCGGAGAGGTCGTGTAATCCAAGTCAATGGGGGAAGCCAGATTCACTTAACAACCATGTTGCTCATTTAATAACTGCAAGTGATTCACTTAACAACTGTGGCAAGAAAGGTCCCAAAACTCACTTAACAAAGGTCTCACTTAGCAACAGGAATTTTGGACCCCATTGTGGTCATAAGTCGAGGACTACCTGTAATCTTGACGGAAAGTTGAAGTCCACTTCACCCGTGTAATTGAATTCTGGCTCTTCCTTTTGCTGCGTTAAGTCTGCTGGCCCCCATACGAATGAAAATAAAAACTTTTATTTTATCCTTGATGGCGTGGAATTCTCCGATGAGGGTCTGTTTTAAAATCATTTTAACCAGTCCGCAAATACAAACCCAGTTCAAAGCAAAAAGGCCTCAAATTCAACCTGTGGTTCTTAAAAGCGACTCAGGAAACCCAACCGTGGCGAGATGGATTTCAAATTTTCGCCACCGTGACAAAAGAATACGCAATGTTTGAAACCCTTAGGAATACAACACAATTCCTCCCCCCAAAAATGACTGAAGGCTGGCATCTGGAGGAGCTTTCTCATTTTAAACTCTGCGGGCAGCATCCGCTCCCCAAAACCTGTTTTGTGTTCGAGCGTGTTTGTGTGCGGGCAAGGTATAAACAACACCCCTGTAGGTGGTTCGACGGGTTTTTGTGCAGTTAGTAAAGGGGATTATTAGAGACAAAAGCCCAGCTCCTCCCTTCCCGCGGGGTATTGTGAGCGTGTGTGAAAAGGACGAGATCACGTTGGTTGGAGATCGATCGATCCCATTGGCGGGATCGCTCATCCACAGGAATTTTCTGGGAAGCTTCCAGACCGAGACATGGCCAATTTTGGAGAGGTTCTTCTTAAAAATGAAGCATAAATAGGCAGGTGTTAAATACCTTCCTTCGGGGGGACCTGCAGCAGGAAGGGGACAGCCCCAAGGATGTTAGCTGGTGCTGGGCATTGGCAGACCCCAACCCAATTCAGGCTGAGAGCAGTAAACATTGGGGAGGTTCCACCATGGGTGAAAACGGGGGTCCCTTTCTTTTTTTGGGGGGGTGGGGGCTAACAAATGAGGAAGTTAAGATGGCTGCGTTTTGGTTAATCCAGCCCTGATGGCTACCTGTTTTTTTAAAAAAAGGGGGTACAGAGAGGAGGGGAAGGGTTGTTTGAGCCAAAATCTGGGAGAAGAAAACCACAAATTTTTATTGTTAGAATGGTATAGGGTGGGATATATACGTAGGATGCCGTGTCCTGCAATGGTTTGCCCACATTCAGTGGGACCAGGAGGGGCTGGAAAAATACGGAAAAGTTTGGCGGAAGGAAGGAAGGGACAGAAAGAAAGGAAAAGAAAGGGAGGGAGGAGAGGAGGAAGGAAAAAAGGAAGAGATACAGGAAGGGAAAGAAAGAAATGAGGAGGAAAAGAGAAGAGGGAGGGAGGGAGGGAGGAAAAGAAAGAAAAAAGAAAGAAAGAAAGAAGTGGAAGGAAAGAGGGAGGGAGGGAAGAAGGGAAAGAGAGGAGGAAGGAAAGAGGGAGAGAGGGATAAAGGAAGGGAAAGAAAGAAGGAAAAGAGAAGAGGGAGGGACAGAGAAAGGAAGGAAGGAAGGAAGGAAGGAAGGAAGGAAGGAAGGAAGGAAGGAAGGAAGGAAGGAAAGAAGGAGAATGGGGGAGAAAGAAAGAAAACACGACTTGTGTTTGTTTTTTTCTCCGAAAGCCAAAGTGACAAATCAATGGAGCTTCTTCCTGCAACATGTAATTAAACGATGGAATTTGTAGTCACAGGATGTGGGAGGGCGAGCGGTAGAGGTGATGGTTTCAGAAACAGGATTCCCAACCACTCCTTCATGCAGCGCAAAGTTTTGCCCTGACCAGAGACCGGCCCTGGGCCGGGACAGTCTGCCTGAGGGCTTCCAAGGACCGGGGCAGTCTACCTGAGGGCTCACAAATTCTCATGCAGTGGTGGCTTGGCCTCTTTGCCAGCCCAGATTCTCAGTGTCATGCTGCCAAGGGTGAGTATACACAGGGCCGGGCAGAGAACTGTGTGTGTGTGAGAGAGAGAGACAAGTGCATGACACACGCCCAAGATGACACACACACACACATGCACGCCATTCCAATGACCAATGTATAGACTCACCCCGTTGTGGGCGGCTGTGGAGTTGAGTCACACTGCAAATTTGGGTCTGAGGTTGAGCGAATGCAAAAATTCCCCCCAGCCAGCCCCAGACAAAGGAAAAACAGAGAGGGCAGATGGATGGGGTGTGTGTGTGTGTGTGTGTTTTCAAAACAACAACAACAACACACAATGTGTGTATGTGTGTGTGTGCGTATTTGTACATTTCCCCTATTTCTCCCATTTTATCCCCCCCACTCTCTCTAAAGATTGTCCTGGCCCTCTAAACCAGATTGTCTTGCAGGGGATTAACAGCTCTCAAAAGGCATCCGTTGTTGTTTTTTTTACACCTTTTGGACTGTGAGATTCCCATAACCACCGACCTGTGTTTAGCGACGGAAATTCGGGTCCCTCTTATGGGGCCGTAAGTCGAGGACTCTCGGTGTCCATCTCTCTACAACCCGAGGGAGGTGTTCTTGCCAAGGTGTTGCCTTCAAAAGAAGAGAAAATGCTTTTCAGGGGATGGGAAAACAGCCATGCTATCGTTCTTTTTATATTGGGGCATACAAAATTTTTATAAAGCAGTTTTCCATAAAGAGAAGGGTAGTTAAAGGTATGATCTGGAAGAGATGAAAATAACTGCAATCCATTGTTAAGACAAATAAAGTTATAGTAACACACCACTTTTTTAAAAGAAAAGATGCCCATTTATGCTACTTTTTAAAAGTTCAACTATCTCCCGCTTGTATATTTTTTCATGCTTTTGGTTTCAGCTTTTATTTCTCTTCTTTCCTTTTTCTTTTTGTATATTCAATTAATAAAATTCTTAAAACTTATCTCTTATTGATAATGGCAATAATAATAATAATATAGCCTGTTGAGGAAAATCAGACCCCAGGAAAAGGAGTTCCAAATTTTTCCCTACCCCATTTATTCTCATAACCCCATATAATGCCTTAGAAAGAGAGTATCATAAAATATGAATATCAAGATATTCAACTGTTGTGCAAAAATAGGGCAAGTAAGTCTCTTTTGCACTATTAGTGATATTTATAAGAATTACCTTTGAGGATTATGATTAATATTGAATTAAATATCGAATTAATATTGAATGGAATACCACATTCATATTGAATGAAATATCACATCAATGTTGAATTAAATATCAAATCAATATCAAGATTTCCAATGGTTGTTAAAAAAAACAGGGCAAGTTAAGTACTGTTATCTGCTCCTTTGTTCACATAACTCCGGGACACTGCAACCGTCATAAATATGAGTCAGTTGCCATCTGAATTTTGATCACGTGGCTGTAGGGATACTGCAGTGGTCATAAGTGTGAAAAATGGTCGTAACCTTGGTTCAACTCTGAGCTACATATATTCTCCTTTAAGTAGTCCTAAATCACGTTTTTTCTCTGCCGTTATATCATTTATAATGATTACCTTTATTAATAATTAGGATTATTAGGATTATTATTAATATTTAACTAAGTACCGGTATCAACTTTTATTTATAAAATGTCTTTGCCACCTATCTTGGATCCAGATTACTGAGGACAATGTACTGATTTTGTAAACCGCTTAGAGAGGGCTGACAAACACCGTGACGCAGGATTTAAGCCTAAGTGCTACTGCTATCTCACCAAAGAATGAAGCATCAAACCAACAGTATTAACTATCAAATTAATATTGAATGAAGTATCAAATTAAATGGATTCAATATTACCCGGGCTCAATGACCATCACTGCCTTTGAGCTAAAGTTCAAAAGGCAAGATGATGGATGGATGGATGGATTTACTAACCCAATTTATACGGCGTGTAATAAAATACGATACCATCTAAAAAAAGGAATAGAACAGAACAGAACAGAATAGAATAGAATATATATTATTTATTTATTTATTTATTCATATAAATAAATAAATAAATAATATCTACTCCATATGGAATGGAGTAGAATAGAGTAGAATAAGAATAAGAATAAGAATAGAATAGAATATATATGGAATGGAGTGGAGTGGAGTAGAGTAGAGAAGAATAAGAATAAGAATAGAATAGTTGGAAGGGACCTTGAAGGTCCTCTATTCCAACCCCCTGCTTGGTTAGGAAACCCTACACCACTTCAGACAAATGGTTGTCCAATCTCTTAAAAACTTCCAACGTTGGAGGAATATAGAATAACAGAGTTGGAAGGGACCTTATAGGTCATCTAGTCCAACCCCCTGCCCAAGCAGGAGACCCGACACCATTTCCAACCAATGGCAGTCCGGTCTCTTCTTGAAAGCTTCCAGGGATGAAGCTCCCACAACTTCCGAAGGCAACTTCTGTTCCATTGGCCGAGTCATAACAGTAGCAACAACAACATCAGTTGACTGCGTTTCATGTTTAATGAATAAAAGAGATAACAATAACAAATAATAATAATAATAAATTAAAAATTTAAAAGGTTTAAAAAAATCTAATAATAATTATGAATTGGAAAAAAAAGAATGCAGAGGCTGTAATAATGAGAGTGCATTGGGTGCAGGCTGGAAAAATGCCCGGGGGGGGGACCCCCCTCCGCCCCCCGCGTTTGCAATGGGGGTCTCCCCGCGCCGCCCGCGTCCCTATGAATGGAACCACCTGCCGGGTCACGTGCCGCCCCGTGACGTCACCCTCCCCGGGAGAGCCGGGCCGCCTTCTGATTGGCGGACGATGAGGTCACCCTGCCAGCAGCCTTTCCCCGGCTCTCCCCCCTCCCTCCCTCCCTCCCCGCCCGTCCTGCTTTCCCCAGCCGGAGCCTCGCGCCCGCCCCGAGCAGGGAAAAAGGGGAGGGGGGCTTTTTTTTCTTTTTGCAAAACACAACACCCCACCACACCAAAACACACCACCAACAAGACGCGGCAGGCGGTTGGAAAAAGGGGATCCCGGGATCCCCGCCTTGCAAAGGCTTGCAAAGGCAAAAGGGGATCCTTTTGGAAGCCCGGGGATCCAGGACGCGCGATCCTCTCGGCTTTTCTTCCCGATTTTCGGCTGGAGGATGTGATGCAGGTGAGTGCAAAAAGAAACACCTGGGGAAGGGGAGAGGGGAAGAAGGGCGGGGGGGGGCTGCGTGGGAGGGGAAAAAGGGGACCCGTCTCCCCTCTCCCCACTTTTACCTCTTTGCAAAGGTTGGGGGGGGTGCGATTTGGGCAGAAGATGCTCACACAAATTGCGCTTAGACAATTTGTGTTGTTTGCGTGCTGGACCTGGTGAGAGGGGGGGGAGGAAGAAGCGCAAGCGAGGTGTCTAACGGTGGAAAGTGTTCCCCCCCCCACCCAACGCCCCTATCCCCAAGCATTTGCCCCCCACCCAACGCCCCTCTATCCCCTGGGTGCTGTTTTGCATTAAGGGGGGGGGAGGATTTGTGGTGGGAAGGAAGAGAATAGAAAGGGGGGGTTCCCTTTGCCCAGTTTTGGGGGTGCAGAGGGTGGGGTGGGGGTCTTCCAAGGCTGCACCCCCGCGGCCACCAAGCAAGGTAGCCGGGTAGAGAAAGGTGAGTAGGGGGATGGGGGGTACAGGATAGGAAAATGCTTGCTCTTTCTCCCCAGGATGGGGCTGCGCAGTGGGTGAATTGTGGTGGCTCTCTTGGGTGCGTGGGAGACGAGGATGGGGACGAGACGGGGGTGGGAGAAGGATGCACAGCCGATTTAGGGAAGGATGGGAGGGAGGGGAGGGATCTGTTTTGCATTCTAGGTATTTAAAAAACAAAACAAAAAAAGGAGGGGGGGGGCTCATGACCACTGCTCATGACACCCGAAGTTATTTTTAAGCGAGTGATGCCACCCAGGGTGGCTTGCAAAGGTGGGTGCTGCTGCTGCTGTTGTGTGTGTGTGTGTGTGTGTGTGTGTTGGGAGGGGGGGAGACGTCTGCATGTGTGCCAATCCACATACAAGGGGGGGGGGAGGTTGGCGTGGAGAAAGAGGTTGGGTGAAACAAAGGGACCCCCGGGGTGGCTGAGCTCCACATTATTAATTTTAATTAAATTTTTAATTCGGTGCAGGAATTTTAATCAAGTGTGTGTGTGTGTGTGTGTGTGTGTCTGGGGGGGGTGTCTGTTTAAAATCGCCCCCCCTCCCCTCCTTCAAAAAGCGCAGGTTTTTTTGGGTGCAAAAGGCAAGATAGACGTTAAGTTGAATATCAGCATCCCCACGAAAGGGAGACCCGGTTGGTTCGCTGATGTTTTTGTTGTTTTGGTTTTTGACAGTTGCACAATGTTTGTAGATTAAGAGGCTGCAAAAAGAGAGAGGAAGAGAGAGTTGCGTGTGTGGCTCGGGTGTGTGTAGACACACTTGGGGGTTATTGAAGCTGTAGAGTGAATAATGCCAGGACGGTAGGCAGTTTACAGTGGTTTTTTTTTTTTTAAAAGATTTATATGTCACTTTTGCAAGAAAGAAACCTCAAATTTGGGTCAGAGCTGTTGAATTGAGGTGTATGTGTGGTTTTTTTTAAAGTGACTTGGCTGCGCCATCCATTAGCAAGCAGGGTTGTCCTAGCCTCAGTTTTTCCACCTGCGTAATGGGTATCACATTCACATTGTTGATGCTGACATGCAACAAAATCTCCTGGGGGCGGGATTAAGATCATAGATTTTCAAAACTCTGCCTAGGGGATTCTGGGAGTTGAACTTGAGGTTTTGCTTATGTAAAGCAGGAACTTTTTTTCTTTTCTGCTAAGCTGGTTTATTGAAACAACTGCTGGGTTGCGTCTTTCTCGCAATTAGATGCGTGTCTTTGCATCCCACCTGGGTTCTAGTGTTCTCAGTCTAGAGCAGTATTTTCCAACCTTGGCAGGTTTAAGATGGGTGGACTTCAACTCCCAGAATCCCCCAGCCAGCCTGCTTTAAGATGGGTGGACTTCAGCTCCCAGAATCCCCCAACCAGCATGCTTTAAGATGGGTGGACTTCAACTCCCAGAATCCCCCAACCAGCATGCTTTAAGATGGGTGGACTTCAACTCCCCAGAATTCCCCAGCCAGCATGCTTTAAGATGGGTGGACTTCAATTCCCAGAATCCCCCAACCAGCATGCTTTAAGATGGGTGGACTTCAACTCCCCAGAATCCCCCAGCCAGCCTGCTTTAAGATGGGTGGACTTCAACTCCCAGAATTCCCCAGCCAGCCTGCTTTAAGATCTTTTTCCTTTGAATGGTGATTTGGAACAACCTGTGCCCAATGACCTCACGATACACAATTTCCCGAATCGCGTTTGCATATCTTGGCAGGCAATCGTGTGTGATATCATTGCAGGAGGACCCTCATTTTTGCCTCATTCTGGTTTGTTGGGACGCAACTTGGCTTATTAAAATAGGCGACATCCTTGCCTCTTAATATACCTTAGGGAGTCCTTGTTAGGTGGAAGATGTTTTACTGGCTGTTCCGAGTTTTTCCTCTGGGCAAAACAGCACAAATAAAACCTGCTGGTTTTTAACAAGCCAGTCCAGAGACTGCGTTTCTGATTGGCGAACGCCAGGGCTTGTCTCCATGGCATGCTCCGCAAAGCTGCCTCGGCTGGATCATTGGCAAACCCAGAGGACTAAGAACTGGCCACGAGTGGGCAGTGGGACCGATTTCCACCCTTCTTATCTATCCCCCACCAGGTCAGCGTGGAGCAATTCCCACCAATATTTCATCCTTGGCCGATGGAGATCTTTAAGCAGGTTTTTCCCTCAAACTTGACAACTTTTAAGATGGGAGGATTTCAACTCCCAACAACTAACACCTATCTGAAAGCATGCTGGCTGGGGGATTCTGGGAGTCGAAGTCCACCCTTCTTAAAGCAGGCTGGCTGGGGAATTCTGGGAGTTGAAGTCCCCCCATCCTTAAATAGACTGGGGGATTCTGGGAGCTGAAGTCCACCCATCTTAAAGCTTGCTGGCTGGGGGATTCTGGGAGTTGAAGTCCACCCATCTTAAAGCAGGCTGGTTGGGGGATTCTGGGAGTGGAAGTCCACCCATCTTAAAGCAGGCTGGCTGAGGGATTCTGGGAGTTGAAGTCCATCCATCTTAAAGCATGCTGGCTGAGGGATTCTGGGAGTTGAAGTCCATCCATCTTAAAGCATGCTGGCTGGGGGATTCTGGGAGTGGAAGTCCACCCATCTTAAAGCAGGCTGGCTGGGGAATTCTGGGAGTGGAAGTCCACCCATCTTAAAGCAGGCTGGCTGAGGGATTCTTGGAGTTGAAGTCCACCCATCTTAAAGCAGGCTGGCTGGGGGATTCTGGGAGTGGAAGTCCACCCATCTTAAAGCATGCTGGCTGGGGAATTCTGGGAGTGGAAGTCCACCCATCTTAAAGCATGCTGGCTGGGGGATTCTGGGAGTGGAAGTCCACCCATCTTAAAGCATGCTGGCTGGGGGATTCTGGGAGTTGAAGTCCACCCATCTTAAAGCATGCTGGCTAGGGAATTCTGGGAGTTGAAGTCCCCCCATCCTTAAATAGACTGGAGGATTCTGGGAGCTGAAGTCCACCCATCTTAAAGCTTGCTGTCTGGGGGATTCTGGGAGTTGAAGTCCACCCATCTTAAAGCATGCTGGCTGGGGGATTCTGGGAGCTGAAGTCCACCCATCTTAAAGCATGCTGGCTGGGGGATTCTGGGAGTTGAAGTCCACCCATCTTAAAGCATGCTGGCTGGGGAATTCTGGGAGTTGAAGTCCCCCCATCCTTAAATAGACTGGAGGATTCTGGGAGCTGAAGTCCACCCATCTTAAAGCTTGCTGTCTGGGGGATTCTGGGAGTTGAAGTCCACCCATCTTAAAGCATGCTGGCTGGGGAATTCTGGGAGCTGAAGTCCACCCATCTTAAAGCATGCTGGCTGGGGGATTCTGGGAGTTGAAGTCCACCCATCTTAAAGCATGCTGGCTGAGGGATTCTGGGAGTTGAAGTCCACCCATCTTAAAGCATTCTGGCTGGGGGATTCTGGGAGTTGAAGTCCACCCATCTTAAAGCTTGCTGGCTGGGGGATTCTGGGAGCTGAAGTCCACCCTTCTTAAAGCTTGCTGGCTGGGGGATTCTGGGAGTTGAAGTCCACCCCTCTTAAAATAACCAAGATGGGAAAAACCCTGGCCTGCAAACAGCCCATTTTTTTTTTAAGTCCAGGGAAATCCTTGGCTCTTTCTCCACCCTGGCTGGTCTCTCGCTGCCCGTCTCCTCCTCCTCCTCCTCCTCGCCCACCCTGCTTCCCTCCAGAAAGTTGCCCGGCGTGTCCAGGGCCAAACGGTGAGCTCATCCTCGGGGTGAAACCCAAGTAGCCCAATGTCCTCTTCGTCATGCCAGGCTCTGAGCTCAGGTTGGTATTTTTAGAGGCATCGTCCCAACTTTCTCTCGCTGAAAGGAAGAGAAATTACCTTAAGGGGACCTAGCCGGCTGTGGACCGGTCAGAAAGGTAAGCCCTGGAGAGGAAAAGTGCCCACAGGTGTGTGTGTGTGTCTGTGTTTTGTGTGAGCAAAGCATTTCTTTAAAAAAATCTGTTTATTTATTTTATTTATTTGCATTTATATCTCACCCTTCTCCGAAGACTCAGGGCGGCTTACATTATGTCAAGCAATAGTCTTCATCCATTTGTATATTATATACAAAGTCAACTTATTGCCCCCCCAACAATCTGGGTCCTCATTTTACCTACCTTATAAAGGATGGAAGGCTGAGTCAACCTTGGGCCTGGTGGGACTTGAACCTGCAGTAATTGCAAGCAGCTGCTGTTAATAACAGACTGTCTTACCAGTCTGAGCCACCAGAGGCTAATCGACAAGTCTGCCCTGGAGTGTGCCAAAACACGCGTGTGCAAAAGAAGCTGCCTCGTTGTGCATAGATTCACAAGGTAGGAGCAGTCAACAGATCCTGGAGCAATTAGGGGCTGGTTTTCCCCCCCCCCCAAATTCCTCCCTCGCCACACCCCTGCGAGGTAGGCCGCAGAGATTCAGGGCTGAGAACGGGGAATTCGATGGGACCCATTCAGTGGCTTGTTACAGAAGCAAAATTCATCTGTGCACGTCCCAACAGGGAAATCCCCCCCCGCCCCTCCCCAAGAGAATTTGCACACCTGTGTGGATCTATTCATCGCCAAGAGCTGAGCTCGTGCTGGTTGTGGCGTGCATGGAAAAATCAGACTTGGTGGGCATCATCGGTCATTTGTGCCCGTCGGTCGGATCGGCACAGAAAAAGCAGCGTGCCAAGGAATTTCGCGGTAGATTTGAGTGTGCAACCGTTCCAGGGCGGGTTGTGGTTTGCTGGGATGAATTGTGATTAAGTCATGGAGAAGTTATGAGCAAAATATACAGGGAATTCTCAATTGAGAAGAGTTTGTTTAGTGACCAAAGTCACCTCGGCACTGGAAAAAAAAAGGGACTTACGACCGTTTTGCACACTTACGACCGTTTTGCACACTTACGACCGTTGCAGCATCCCCAATGGTCACCTGATCAACATTAAAATGCTTGGCAGCTGCCTCGTATTTATGACGGTTGTGGCTCACGGGATCCCCATTTGTGACCTTCTGACGCGTCCAGTCAACCGGGAAGGGGGATTCACTTAATGACCGTGGAACGAGCGTTAACGGCTGCAGGGATTGCTTAATAAGCGTGGCGAGAACCGTTCGGAAAATGGGGCAAAAAACAAAACAAAACACCTCACTTAGCAAATGTTTCACTGAACGGCAGAAATTTGGGGCTCCATTGTGGCCGTAACTCAAGGGCTGGCTGCCCCCCAAAAAATCTGGATTGCAATCCGAATTTAGGTCGTGTTTTGTGGGGGTGAGAGAGAAGCAGAAGTTTGCCATCTTTACTGGAGCATTGTCTCCTGCAGAAGGGAGGGTGTCAAATGTGTTCAAATCCGGAGAAAGTTGTTGTTGTTGTTGTTGTTGTTATTATTTTAAAAAAGAAAAAGATTGGTTCGAATTCTGCAAAGGTGGAAGATTTCAGGATTTCTTGGACATTTGTGCTAGGGACAGACAAGGGATTTGGAAAAGGAACTTGCAAAAAAAAATAAAAATAAATGCAAAACTCAACTCAGTCCGAGCAATTGTAAAAAAACAAACCAACCAAAACTCTTCTCTATCCCGGCCTCAGTCTCCAGGACCCTGAAATGGGCGTAAGGCTCTCTGAGCTATATTGTAAACATGTGCTCCTCCTCCTCCTCCTCCTCCTCCCTGTGTTTTGCTGCATGGCCAGGAGCACCTGTGAGACAGAACACGATCCGGCTTAAGACAGCTGGAAACCTGACCAGGGCGCCTTGCCAAAAAGCCGGGCTGGCCCATAAAAAGAAGTTTGCCTAAATGCATCGAAATGTGATTGGATTACGGCTGCGTGGCTTTGGGCTGAGGGCATCGAGGGTGGCAGCCATGCGGGAAGCATCAAGTAAATAAAAGGGCCGAGAGGCTTCAGGGTTTTGAAATCACAGCAGGAGATATTGAACTAGGGGTATTAATGGTGTAGATGAACTTCCTTCCTTCCTTCCCAATCTTTTCCTTCCTTCCTTCCTTCCTCCCTCCCTCCCTCCCTCCCTCCCTCCCTCCCTCCCACTTTTTCTTCCCTTCCTTCCTTCCTTCCTTCCTTCCTTCCTCCCTCCCTCCCTCCCTCCCTCCCTCCCTCTTAGAATACAGTATTGCAGGTGAACTCTGCCCACAGCCAGCAATTCAATCTTGACCGGCTCAAGGTTGACTCAGCCTTACATCGTTCTGAGGCCGGTAAAATGAGGGCCCAGATTGTTGGGGGGCAAGAGGCTGACTCTGTAAACCGCTTAGAGAGGGCTGTAAAGCACTGTGAAGCAATATGTATCAATATCAATATGTGATATCCTCCCTTCCTTTCCTTCCTAGTGGTCAGAATGCAGTATTGCAGGCTAATTCTGCCCACAGCCAGGAAGTTCGATCCTGACCGGCTCAAGGTTGACTCAGCTTTCCGTCCTTCCGAGGTCGGTAAAATGAGGACCTGGATTGTTGGGGCGCAAGAGGCTGACTCTGTAAACCGCTTAGAGAGGGCTAGAAAGCATTGTGAAGCGGTATATAAGTCTAAGTGCTCTTGCTACTGCTATAAGCACGCTAGGAATTTGAGGTGGGACTGGAGAGCATCATCATAATAAAGGCCTTTTCCCTTCCCCACAGCTCAGCTTTCCCAATGCCACCCTCGCCCCTCGAAGAGCGGATCGGGGTGCTGCAGAGGCCCAAAACTTTAGCCCTGCGCCTCACCCACAGCTTCGTCACCCACGGCAGTGGCGGGGAGAAGCCGCTGTCCCCGTCGGCCCCCATCCGAGCGGGCAGCCAGGACCCCTGCGAAGCCATCCGCCGAAGCAGCGTCCTTCTCCCTGGCCATTCTCACACCCTCGACCTCAAGTCTCAGGGACGAGGGTCCGAGCGTGGCTTGGCCTGGCCGACGGACCCTAAGCAGGGCGAGAAGAAAGGGGTGCTGAGCCCGCAGCTGAAGGCGCTCCTGCCCCAGGCCAAGCTCAAGAAGCGGGGTCTGAAGGAGAATGCCAACCCTTTGGGGGACGGGTCCCCCAGCTCGACACTCTCCAGCCCCGCCACCACCATGCACCCCTTAAAATGCGGCTGCTGGGGCTGCTGGCGACTTATGCGCTGCGAGGAGGCCGGAGCCAAATCCAGCCTGCGCTCTTTGGGCTGCTTCTCCAGCCGATCCAGCCTGCGCTCCTTGGGCTGCCCCGGCTGCAGCCCGCAGTCCATGAAGAAACTGGGGTGCTTCTCCTGCGCCCCCGTGGCCCTGCGTTCCCTCGCCTGCCTGGCGTGCAACCTCTCGGTCAAATCGGCCAGCTCCTCCTGCAGCTTCTGCAGCAGCGATCCCATCGTGGCCTACGACCCCCGGGTGGGGTCCTCGCCGGCGCCCAGCTGCTACGGTGGAGACGAAGAAGACGACGACGACGAAGATGATGACTACACCGTCCGCAACATCTGGCCCGACGAGCTGGCCAAGAAGATGCACAAGTCGCCCCTGCCGCCGTCGCAGCCACCGTGGAGCCAGCCGCAATCCTCCCCCTTGATCCTGGACTGTCGCAACCTGGTGGAGTTCACCAAGACTCAGCTGCAGGGCGCCATGCGCTTTGGAGTCACCGACGCGCCGGGACGGCGGCGGTTCCAGCAAGGGAAACTGGCCGTGTTGGATTTCCTCTCTTCAAGGGGCGCCTGTGACGGCCGGGACTCCTCGCGGCAGTGCCTGTGGTCCAAGGAAGGTTCTGGTTGTGGGGGGGTCCTGGAATCCCCACCGGCTAGCCCCCCCAAGCCACCCAAAACCCAGCCCATGCAGGGCCTGCATCTGGTCCTGGATTTGGTGCACAGAGACGAGCAAGGACTTGGAAAGAGAGGTAAGGAGGAGAAACCTAGACGGCGGAACACTTTTGCGTTTAAAACAAAGTTTAAGCAAAGGGGTCCAAGATAGGGTTTGATGGTGGCTGTTAACTTGGAGGGAGGGAGGAAGGGAGGGGAAAAAATGCCAGGGCCAGCAGACAAGAATGCTAAATGGAGCCTCTCAGTTCAGGACCAGTCTACCTTAAAATGCAGCTATCTCCGATTGTGTGGGAGCAAGTTTTGCACCTGTCATTTTTCCCCTAAACTACAACTCCCAGCATGCCTTGGTACCCAGTCCGTACTAGGAAGCTAGGATTGAACCGGGATGAAGCTTGTCCTCCTTGTAGCCTGACATAATGGGCAAAGCATCTTTTATCCTTGTCCCCCCACCCCACCCCGTTTCCAATCTAGAGGAGCATTTCATCGGGGGTGTGTGTGTGTGTGTCTCCAAACTTGACCTGACTTGCGGACTTCAACTCCCAGAATTCCCCAGCGAGTATTTTTTTTAAACTTTATGACTGTGTTGCTTCTTCACAGAATTACGGATCTCAGTTGCAGTTGGTAAGCGTCCACCAGGAGGCAGTATGTGACCGGTTTTGTCCTATATAATCCCACGCTGCCTCCTAGTGGTCAGTCTTAAGTAAGAACACACACAACACAGCCAGGAATTAGTTCAGCTGGCTGGGGAATTCTGGGAATTGAAGTCCACAAGTCTTAAAGGGGCCAGGTTTGGAGACACACCCCACCCCCCCCGGGTATTACATAGCAGGATTGGGAAGGAAGGTGGGGGGGGGAAGCACCTTTATCTCCCGTGCCCCCCACCCCTCCCGTTTTGCCGTGCAAAGCGTTCTCATTCGAATGCCACGTCTCCGTCGTGCCCCATGGGCGGGAATGCCATCCTCACGTTTTGTGTTTTGGCCGCAGGCAATCCGATCGGATCGGACGCCCCGGAGATCTCAGACGAAGTGGGCTCCCCGCTGACCCCCGACTTGGAGAACGCTGAGCTGAGCCCCATCCTCCCGTTCCTCTACTTGGGCAACGAGAGGGACGCCCAAAACTTGGAGATTTTGTTGCACCTCAACGTCGGCCACGTTCTCAACGTCACCACCCACCTGCCTCTGTACCACGCTGACAGCGGGCGCCTCCATTACAAGCGGTTACCGGCCACCGACAACAACCGACAGGACCTGCGGCAATATTTTGAGGAGGCGTTTGAGTTCATCGGTACGAGCTGAATCTTGACCCAAGATTGCGGGGGTGGGGGCATCAAGTGGGAAATGCCGTCAGGAAATCCTCATGCCCAGCCCCTCCCCAATTCTTTGCAGGAAACATTTCAGGCCTCAGTGGGGCAGGGAAACTCAAACTAGGGCACCAGGAAAAGAAAATTTGGAGGGAGTTCCGTTAGTCCTCGAAATACAGTTCATTTAGCTACAGTTTGAAGCTGCAACGGTGCTGAAAAAAGTTGCCTTACGACCGTTTTTCACACTTACGACCGTTGCAGCATCCCGGTGGTCACGTGATCAAAATCCAGCCACTTGACAACTGACTCACATTTATGACGGTTGCAGTGTCCCGGAGTTGCGACCGTCTGACAAGCAAACTCAACGGGGAAATCAGATTCATTTAACAAATGTGTTGCTATCTTTCAACAATTGCAGCGATTCGCTTAAAAAATGTGTGAAGAAAGGCTGTTAAAGCATGCACAATTCAATTAACGTATGTCTCACTTAGCAACAGAAGTTTTGGGCTCCATTGTGGTCGTAAGTCAAGATCTACCTGTAGTCCTTCCTTTTCAAGACAGCGTTGAGTTCGAGTCATGCAGATAGTCCTTAATTTACGGCAACAGGGTCTTGGAAGTTCCATTGTTAAGTGATGCCGCTCAGTGTATACAGGTAGTCCTCAACGTACGACCACAAGTGAGGCCAAAATTTGTGCAGTCATGCCAGCCGCATGTGCGTGGAAGTGTCTTCAGACGAGGCTGGGTCCCCTTGGCTAGGAAAACGAGACTAGCACCACCTGAGCTGGGCAACACTGGCCAGGGGAAGCTTTTGTTTTAGCTTAGAGGAGAGGTCGCCAAACTTGGCCCCTTTTAGGCTTGTGGACTTCAATTCCCAGAATTCCCCAGCCAGCCAATCCAGTTTCTGGCTCTTTGTTGGGCATGTACTTACTTAGAATGACCACCGGGAGGCAGTGTGGGATTCTATAGGACAGTTTTTTTTTTTTATTTGCATTTATATCCCGCCTTTCTCCAAAGACTCAGGGCGGCTTACACTATGTCAGGCAAGTCTTCATCCAATTGTATACTATATACAAAGTCAACTTATTGCCCCCCAACAATCTGGGTCCTCATTTTACCTACCTTATAAAGGATGGAAGGCTGAGTCAACCTTGGGCCTGGTGGGACTTGAACCTGCAGTAATTGCAGGCAGTTGCTGTTAATAACAGACTGCATTAGCCTGATGAGCCACCAGAGGACAGTGATGGCTAACTCTTTTTCTTTTTGGCGACACTGCGCGCACACCGGCACCCATAATGCAATGCGAAGGGGGGGGCTGTGCGTGGATGCACAACCCCCCCCACTCCCGTGCATGCACACACAACCCCCCACACCTCCGTTTTGGGCCTAGTAGGCCTCCCTGCAGCCTCCTGGGCCCAAAAATGGCCCTTGCACAACCACCCCGCTCCCCCGCTCATACACACGTGACCCCCATCCCCTGCACATGCATGCATGACCCCCACAGATGCATGCGTGTCTCCCACCATGCGCCCCGCCACCCTGGATCCTAAAAATCAGCTGGCCGGCAGGAGGCGTGCGTGCATGCGCAGTGGAGCTGAGCTGGGCGATGGCTTGCGGGTTCTGCGTGCCAGCTGTAGGTTCTCGACACCACAGCTATAGGATAAAAACGGTCACATACTGCCTCCTAGTGGCCACTTACCAACTGCAACTGAGACTAGCAATCTTGACACTAAACAAGTCATAGTTTAAAAAAAAAAGCTGGCTGGGGAATTCTGGGAGTTGAAATCCACCAAGTCTTAAGAGTGGCCAAGTTCCGTCTGCCTCTTAACGTTGCCGTTTCTCTCCCCAACTCTAGAGGAGGCCCACCAGAGCGGCAAGGGAGTCCTTGTCCACTGCCAGGCCGGGGTCTCGCGCTCGGCCACCATCGTCATCGCCTACCTGATGAAGCACACCTTGATGACCATGGGCGACGCCTACAAGTACGTCAAGGGACGCCGGCCCGTCATCTCCCCCAACCTGAACTTCATGGGGCAACTTTTGCAGTTTGAAACGGACCTCAACGCCGGCGTCACGCCCCGCATCCTCACCCCTAAGCTGGCTGGCGTGGAGACGGAGGTGTGAACTGGGATGGAGCACCACCGGGTGATCTCCGTCAACTCTCAGGGCTTGGGGGGGGGAAAAGGGAGGGGGCGTGCGTGCAATAAGGGGTAGGGAGGCAGCAGGAGGGTGCAGCCCCCCTCCCCCCACCGAGACGGTCAAAGCGGCAAGCTGACTGCCAAATCCAGAACCTCGTAGAAATCAAAATTCCCTCCCCCTCAACCTCCCCCCCCTACACCCCAGGGCAGTTCCAATCCAATCTCCTCTCTGCCTTTGCGCAGCACATCCTTGAAGCTGTGTCTCCATGCACAAGGCGGTTGTCGCTTGGTTTTGTGGGTCCGGGTGGCACAAACGTAAGCTGTGGCGGTTTCGACCGCCCACTGTGGTTTTTTCCAAGCCTTGGCATCAGGGCGGGAAGAGAATGGGGAGTGATTGGCATGGGGCTGTTGTGCGCCAGGTTAATTTATTGGGTGTGTGGGCGTGCATGTGTGTGTGTGTGTGTGTGTAAATTAGAGGGAGCTATTCCTTACCACTGCCTTTTTTTTTCTTGAAAGAAAAGCTCCAGTTTACGTCCTCTATATGCTGTGGACAGCAGTATATCCCGATTCCTTGTGCATTTGCCAATCTGTGTTTGTGCATCTATAATAAGGAAGAGGGAGGGTTTGATGGTGGGTGGGTGGGGTTTAAATGGGGTGGAGGGGAGGGGGTGAGGGTGGAACGCATTCCCCACACTGGGTACTGCAGACTTTCCTTCTGGGCTGACAAAAAAAAACCAACCACCACCACCCTAGCTGCAAATCTTTTCTCCCCCACTTAAGGGGGGGCAACCAGGTCTCTGCCCCCCACCCTCGTTTCTGATCCTGTCTCTTGATTTGCAAACCGAACTAATTTTGCAAAATAAGATTTTTGCAAGAGGGCCAGAGGCTACCAATCGCTGCAGGCTTCTTAAAGCAGCTTTTTCCTGCAAAGGGGGGGTGTGTGGAAAAAAAATAAGAGGCAGCTGCTTTCATAAGAATGCAAGTGGCATTAATGTTGCCCTTCCAGGTGCAGATCTAAAACCTCGCATGGCTTCCGACTACGTGGACTGAGGATTTAAAGGAGTTGGGGGGGGAGGGGAAAGATGAGAAACAGGAGCCCCTCCCCTCCCTCTGAGCAGTTAAAAGCAGCCCACCAGCCCACTTCAGGGTCTGTCTGGAAAATGAAGCATTGTTTAAAAAAAAAAAAAGAGGGCAGGGATGTTTAAACTTAGAAAAACGGCTAGGGGGTGGCTATTGTCACAGCCAGTGACAATAGAGGCTGCTATCTTAATAGGGGGAGGGGGGGGCGGGAAGAAGGCAATTTTATGATCCATGGACTTCAACTCCCAGAATTCCTGAGCCGGCCATGCTGAGGAATTCTGGGAGTTGAAATCCACAGGCTCAGTTAAAGTTGCAATACACATAAATGCATATTTTTTATCGGAGGGGGTGGGGTGGGGTTTCCGTCTTAAAACCCACCCATCCCAAAAGCGGGGAGCGCAAAGAGCTGGCCGTAGGCCCTGTGGTTTTCAATGGTCTTCCAATTTCTCATTTCTCTCCGGCCTGTCACCAGCTTACAACCTGCCATAAATGAGGGGTGGGGGAATGGTGGGAAATGCGGTTTTTAGAAATTGGGGAGGGGACAATGCAACTGAGGAGTGGGCAGCAGGCAGGTCCTCTCATTACCTCCGCTCATTCATTCACCACGCCGAAAGGGAAAACAAAATATGCCACAACAACTGTGATAAAAAATAATAATAATCATCACCTTTGTAGTTTCCATGTTTGTCTCTCTCTTTGAAAAAGTGTCTTAGGTGATTTGGGTTTGTTGTTTGGTGGTTGTTGTTTTTTTGCACTGTTCCTTTTCTTGTTGTTGGAAAAGTCTGATCTCTTTATTATTTTTATTCTGAACACTGCCAGCGGCAAGATTTTACAGACCCTGTGAATGCCCAGGATGGGGTATACGGGCAGTCCTCGACTTACAACTGTCCGTTTTAATGACCGCTCAAATTTACAACAGCACGGGGAGGGAGGGGGGGAAGCGACTTACGATGACCAGTTTTCACATTTTACGACAGTTGCAGCATCCCCCCCCCCCGGGAGGGTGTCACGTGATCAAAATTTGGGCACTTGGTCCAAGTCGCTGGGGGAAGCCAGATTTCCTTTGTGACTGTAGCATTCACTTAAGAACTGTAGAGATTCATTTACCGACTGTAGCTAAAAAAAAAAAAAGTCAACTCACTGAACAACGATCTCACATAGCGTCTGGCTCGATTGTGGTCGTAAGTCAAGGACTACCTGTAACGTTGGTTAGGATGAAACTCGGGGAAGGGAGGGGGGGGGACAAACTTATCTTTTGCTGCAGAAACTTCTGTGAAGCTCATCGGTGTGCGAAAACTTTTTTTTTTTCCAGCACACCGGATTTGTTTGTTATGAAAAATTGGGGAGGGGTTTGACACAAAAAAAAAGGGGGGGGGAGAAATTGAATAGATTTAGGGGGGAGAGCAAGGATACAAGTTCCAGAATCCGCAACCTGTCCCGATTGAGCAGGGTCTGCGATTTTAAAAGTCTTGCACACTTCAGAATGCCATCAAAAACCTGAGTTTGTAAACTTCTTTTGCTAAGCAAATCAGTATTTCTTTCCCCCCAAATATTTTGAAAACCTGATTGGTTTATAAAAAATGAAAAAAAGGGACAATGTGGGAAACGGCGGCTAAATTGGGAAACACGGGATTCTTTTTCTGAAAAAGACTTCAGAAAAACAAACAAAACCCACCTTTCAATACACACGGCGCCCAATGCAAAGCTTAAACGGCTGATTTTTGTATCTGCATGTGTGTACACACACCCAGCCTCCGTAAAAACTCTACTGTGCTCCTGGCTTTGCTTCAATGCGCCCTCCCCCTGCCCCCTCCCCGATCCGAGCAACACCCCTTCCATGTAGCAGTTGTGATGGTGGTGGTGGGTAGCGAGTTCAATTTCTCCTCTATTTCTCTCTTTTTAGACTATTTTGTACTTTAAAAAAAAAAACCTGTCTCTATTGCAGTTTCGGTTCCTCCTCCTGCCTGCTGGTTGTTGTTTTGTTTTGTTTTTCTCTCTCTCTCTCTGGACCTTGCTTTTGTTATTTATTGGGCTGTAAAAGGCCTCCCCTTAATTTATTAAATGTGATTTCTGCTTTTTGTAATAAGAGTCTCTTTTGAAGGGAGGGGAGGGCGGCGGGGAGGGAGGGGGTGCAAGGGGACAGGAAAGAAGAACGGGGTTTGATAAAATGACATTTCACAGAAGGACAAAGGCTATTCTGACTTCTGTTCCATCCACTCGCAAAGTCCAATATTTTTTGACAAGGCTTGGGAGGGAGGGGGCGGGGCGGGGGGTTTTGCACGTGCGAGATTTAATTCGCCCTAGGACAGAGGTCTGCAAACTTGGCTCTTTTAAGACTTGTGGACTTCAGCTCCCAGAGTTCCTCAGCCAGCAAAAAGCTGGCTGATGAACTCTGGGAGTTGAAGTCCACAAGTCTTAAAAAGAGCCAAGTTTGCAGACCGCTGCCCTAGAAGAATTGCTATTTCCACTTTTATGTGAGGAAGGCATGGCAATGCAGAAAAGGAGTAAACATGGCATTTTGCAACATATGCCCGCCCTCCTCCCAGCCCCGTTATGTTTTTTCGGGATCAGGTAGACCCCAGAAGCAAATATACCGAGAATTCAAAATTGCTATACCGAGAGGAGTCTTGTCTAGGATTTGGTCTTCTCTCTGGCGGGACCCTTTTTAACAAGTCACAGGCGCCCTCGAGTGGTGGATTCTGAAACTGCAAGCAATCCAAAAGGGAGAGGGGAAGGTGGGGGGGGGTTTATTGTAATTAGCAGCGGCACTAATTACAATATTAGTTAGTTAATTAATTAATTAGTGGTTTTATTGTAATTAGCAGCGGCACTAACGATCCCTGGAATAGTAATGATCCCTGGAATAGGCCAGGACACCAGCTGATCTTCCTCTAACTTTTAAGATTCAACTCAAGTTTATATGAACCTGTTTTCGTCTACTACAACGAGAATGTCCATCCACCTTCGAATAAAGGAGGGAAATTTTTGCTTTTTTCCTCTTTTCTTCTCCGAGTCGTACCTGTGGAACGGCCCCCCCGCCTGACAACCTGGATAATAAAAAGGCACACACAAAAAAAGAGAACTGCTGCTACTTCTTCGCACGCTGGTTTTCAAAGCTTAGCTGAACACGCCATCAAGCGGCTCGCGAGCCAGATGCAAAACAATCGAGCAACCAGCAAGGGGGATTATTGTTCAGCGACAATTTAGGGATCTGGCCGCCTCTTTCTTTGCTCGAGAATTCTAACAGAAGAGGGTTTTTTTTTTCTTTTTCCCTGCAGGAGTACAAGCGAAGTGGAACACGGAACTCAAAATGTACATGAGACAGATAAGATAGATAAGGAGACCGCTCTAGAACATAAAATATAATTTTTTACTGCTCCCTGTGGTTTAGGAATCTTGTTTATAAAGGCCCCGGCTGATTATTTGTAAATCCTTCCGGTTAAATCAGGAAGCCAAAGTCATGGGAGGGAGGGTGTGTGTGTGTGTTTCCCTTTAATTGCAGAGAAACACAGCGTTGGCGATGAAAAAAATTGATCTTCCCGGCTGCAAAAAAAGGCAGTCCCAGCAATGAGTATATATACCGTATTATGTCTTTACTTATTTCTTGCTGCAGCTTTTGTGGGGACAGACGTAAAAAAAACAAAAACGTACAAAAATAATAATGAAAAACGGCGAAGGGTCCAACTGCAACTCAAAAAAAAAGTTTTCCCCCTGAGTTTCTTTTTTTTTGTTGTTTCTTTTTTCATAAACCGACCCTGAAATAAAGGGAAGCCAGTGGTAAAAAGCCTCCCGTCTCGACTCGCTGATTTAGCGGCCACTCCGTTCTCCGTTGCGGTGTGGAATTTTGCTGGTGAGAAAAGAAAGAAAGAAAGAAAGAAAAAGAAAAAAAAGAAGGCTGGGGCCTGAGAGAAATCAAGAGTCGCTTCTGCGGAAAAACTTGAAAATATAAAAAGCAGAATTAAAGAGTTGCAAAATGTCGGCGGAGTTAGCTCAGAATCTGTTCGGTTCTCCAGCAAGGGAGATGGGGAGCGATAGCGTTGAGGGTGTGGCTTCCAAGGAGGGGGTGGAGCCTCCTTCCCTCAAGCCCCGCCCCTAGACGCCTGCCTGGTGGTCCACAGAATTTGGTCTCTTTAAAACCCTTTCTCGTGGCAGCCCGGTAGGATGGAGAGCCCGTCACTTCCTCGGGGCCTGGGCCGAGGGCTGGCACCGGTTCTCCCAGACTTCGCGGATGGTACGCCGGACTTCGCGGGGCATCTGCAGCGTCTCGGCGTGGCACTGGAGGATGTGTTGCTTGACGGTGGCAAGGCAGATGCGCCGCAACGGGTACTCACAAACCATGCACACCAAGTGACCGGTGGAGGCGTCGAAGTCCACCAGGAACCGAGCGCGCCACGAGGGGTTGAAGCCTTTCCCGAGGGCGGTGGAGGCCTCCTTGCCAGCAGGGGCACCCCGTTTGGCCGCTCCCCGAACTGTCCCACAGTCTTTGGGGCGGCTGTCGGTGGAGCTGCCCAGCGGGCAACGGGGGGAGAGGGTGTCCTGGCTTGGGTGGAGGTGACTTCCGGTGTCCCTGGAGTGAAGCCGCAGCAGGGAGACGGAGCAGTCGCGATCTGGGGAAGAGAGGCAAAGGCGCGCATCATCGGTCAGGATAGCGTAGAGGTAGTCCTCGACTTACAACCGTCTGTTTGGCGACCGTTTGAAGTTACAAAGGCCCTGAAAAAAAAGGACTCGCGGCCATTTTTCACACTCAACGACCGTTGCAGCATCCCCGTGTTCACTTGATCAAAATTTGGATGCTTGGCAATTGACTCATACTTACGACGGTTGCAGCGTTCTGGGGTCACGTGATCCCTTTTTGGTGACCTTCTGACAAAGTCAACTGGGAAAGCCAGATTCGCTTTAAGAACCGGGCTACTAACTTATCAAACTGCAGTGATTCACTTAACAACGGTGGCAAGAAAGGTTGTAAAATGGAGGCAGAACTCACTTAACGAATGTCTCATCTATGTGACAGACGTTTGGGGCCCACAAACAAGTAATCCTTTTTGTCTTGAGCTGGGGGGGGGGCGGTTTGGACTAGAAGACCTCCAAGGTTCCTTCCAACTCCGTTAATTTAATGCTTTAAAAAAGTAAAAAAAAAAAAAAAGGTTCCCAAGCTCGCACGCCACAGCTGATTCCCCTCCCCCGCTGTTCTACTTACCTTCCCAAGCCTCCTTTTGGCGCACTTCAGATTTCACCACTGCCACCACTGCTCCTGCACCCCCCCAAGGGAGCAAAAATGGGCTGCGGAGGGACAGTACCGCACACACACCCCATGCCCCAATTTGGGCCTAGTAGACCTTCCTGCACTTACCTGGGAGCCAAAAAGCGGAAGCATGGGGACTCCTGGAAGAGGCGGAGCGGGCCCAGCCAGCAATATAACAACCGGTTTACCTGAACCGGCTGAATCCCACCCACTGGACAAGTCCAATCCAGACTCCCCTTTTAAAACTCAGTAACTTTAAGTCAATGATGTGGAGGTTTTAGCTTTTTATTCCCCGCTGAAGGAACGGGGGGACGACGACGACGACGACGATGAAACAGGGGATCCACACCCCAATTGTCAAAAAAACCTTCCCGATTCACTAACATTTTGACACAAAGCGTGATAGGGAAGTACCTATAATGAAGGCAGAGCGCTGACGTGGCTTTTACGCACAATTTGACATCACCCTCTGCAACTAAAAGCAAGGAGATTTGAGAGATAACAGGGATGTTCCCCTTCACACAACCCAGAATTAAAAACTCTGGGATTCCTTTCCGCCTGTTAGGGACCACAGGCTGAAAGTCAACGACCAGTCTATTTTTATTTTTTTTTAATCTATTGACTTCTCAGATTGCTATACTACATTCAAAGACTCCGAGTGATCCAATATTTGAGGGTGCTGCCCCAGAGAAGAGGGGTCAACCTATTTCCCCAAGCACCTGAAGGCGGGAAAGGAAGCAATGGGTAGAAACTTAAAAAGGGAGAGAAGCAACCTGGAATTAAGGAGGAATTTCCTGACGGTGAGAACTATTAACCGGTGGAACTGCTTGCTTCCAGAAGTTGTGAGCGCTCCGTCACTGGCGGTTTTTAAGAAGAGACTGGACAGCCATTTGTCCAGAATCGTATAGGGTCTCTTGCTTGAGCAAGGAGATGGACTAGAAGACCTCCAAGGCCCCTTCCAACTCTTGTGATTCTGTTTGCAATGGCCGCTGTTCTTTGTAGCAACAGCCAGTCTCTGAAATCAGGAATGGACTGCCTTAAGAAACAACAACAACAAGGGAGTGAAATATTTGACTTTCTCCCCCTGTATTTGTGAATGTCCCAGATGGCTGAAGCCTCCGTAACACAGCTGGATGGGCAAGTTCTGGCCGGATCCAGCTGCTGTGTGTTTCAGGCGACTATAATTTTAATGGGAAGTGCTCACATTTTCCAAAATCTGTCCCCAGGGATGGGAGTTAGCAATACAAGGATGGCCAGCAAAGTGGAGTTAAATGTTGGTTTACCTCCTCTTTCCCGTCTACACGGATGTTAATTTCTGCTCGATAAACCAGAATTCTCTGCAAACTTATCTAGTTCCTCTGCAATTGATTTCCTCCCCCCCCTAAAACAATGAGGACTGGGGTCTTAAAAAAAAAAGATGAAGAAGAGAAACAGGCACCAGTTCTTAATTGGTTTCAGTGCTAACGTTCAAAACCCACATTGGCCGACGGACCACATAGGGATTTTGACTCCTTAGAAAGGAATCTTTTCACTGGACAATATTAGTGATCTCCACTGCTGATCCCTTCCCTACCCAATGAAACACAGCCTAAACAAAGACCTACTATTTCAGATAAACAAAAATTCATGCTTACCCACTGTTTTCTTCCTTGTGTTAGCCTTTGCTCCGGTCCCTGGTGATGGTTCTACGACCGAAAAGCATCAGTTGTCATTGTAGGATACGCACAACCCAAATACTCAGCTTCCTGTCCATCCCCTCCCCCACTCCCACGGCAAGTCGTTTTCTGCAGCTTTGGGGAGCAAATTGTTCTGACCTAGGCTTCCTTAGAAATTAAACAGCACTAACTTAGTCCCGGCAAACCTCTTTAATTCATAAGGCTGTAAATTACTTTCATTTACAGTCGGCAAGGCTTGATAAACAGTCTTTCGGAGGAAGGTTATCAACACCCACCTATCACACGTTGGAACGCTGCCAGAGAGCTAATTTCCAGAGGAAGGGCAAGGCCAAACTTGGCACAGAGTCACAAACAGAATTTTCAAATCTTGAATTGGCCGGATGAACTAATTGCTTCCTGCAAAAGCTCACCTCCCGTTCGTTCCTCTTTTATGTCTTATGGGAGGGGCCAATCATCCCCAAGCCTTACTCCCAAGTCGACCCTGTTTCCTTAATTGTTCCCGTTTCCTGGCAGCTTTGTGCATGCGTACACTGGGAATAGGCTCTCGCTGTTCTTCTGCCTCGCTGATATCAGACTCCGGAGGCAGCAAAGAACTACCAGATGGCCTTGGCCCCCTCTCTGCCTCCGATGCAGAGCCCTCATCCGAACCTTCCCCAGACTCCAGGACTGGCCCACGTTCCTCCCCAAACTCCTCACTGTCCGAATCTGCTGCTAGCTCTGCTGGCTGGCCACAACACAAATATCAAGCCAAACACCAAAAGAATGCAGCCTCTTTGGTTACAGGCAGTCCTCAACTTACGACCATCTGTTTAGAAGCCGTTTGGTGCTTGAAAAAAGTGACATATGATCCGTTCTTGGACTTACGACCACTGCAGCGTCCCAGTCGTCAGGCGATCACAATCTGGGCGCAATCCATCTTAGAAACCCAATCGGGGATTGGATAACCTGTTGTTAAGTGAGGCATCTCAGGGCGGCGCGCAATTTGACGACCTCCTTCAGCTGTGGTCATTAAGCGAATCATCAATCACTAAACAAGTCACCACACAGATCACGACTGGCAACCTTCCCAGGCTGGCTTCCGACAAGCAAAGTCAGTGGGGAAGTTTCCGCACTGTGAACATGCGGTGACTCGTTTGTGACGATTCACTTAATGACTGCAGCAAACAAGTTGTGGGTCATGTGATGCCTCACTTAACAACAGATTTCCCGATCCCAACTTGGGGTCTCTCAAGTAGAGGGCCACCTGTCTTTCTTTAAAGGTTGGTGACAAAACCACAGCAGAGGTAAAAAGAATTCACCTGAACTGAATCAGATAGTCCTCGACTTACAACAGTTCACTTAGTGACTGTCCAAAGTTACAACAGCACGGAAAAAAATGACCAATGACCCTTTTTCACATTTACAACCATTGCAACACCCCGAAGGTCACGGGATCAAAATTCAGACACTTGGCAATTGACTCATATTTAGGACGGTCGCAGTGCCCTGGGGTCACGTGATCCCCTTTTGCGACCGTCTGACAAGCAAAGTCAGTGGAGAAGCCAGATTCGCTTAACGACCGTGTTCACTGACTTAAGAACTGCAGCGATTCACTACTGTGGCAAGGAAGGTCGTAAAATGGGGCAAAACTCACTTTTTTTTTTTTTTTATTTACATTTATATCCCGCCCTTCTCCGAAGACTCAGGGCGGCTTACAGTGTGTAAGGCAATAGTCTCATTCTATTTGTATATTTACAAAGTCAACTTATTGCCCCCCCAACAATCTGAGTCCTCATTTTACCTACCTTATAAAGGATGGAAGGCTGAGTCAACCTTGGGCCTGGTGGGACTAGAACCTGCAGTAATTGCAGGCTGCTGTGTTCTAATAACAGGCTATCTTACAGCCTGAGCCACCATGGCCCCATTGTAACTTAACAAATGTCTTGCTTAGCAACATAAAGTTTGGGCTCAGTTTATTTATTTATTTATTTATTTCGATTTTTATACCGCCCTTCTCCCGAAGGACTCAGGGCGGTGTACCGCCAAGTAAAAATACTATATAAACATTAAAAGAGATTAAAAAACATATTATAATGTGGCCGAAATATTAAAACAATTTAAAATCTTAAAATATAAATAACCCCAATAAAATTTCAATCCAGTCCCGCTTGAATAAATAGGTGCGTCAGGACTATTTTATTTGGCCAAATGTGATTAAACACACGAGGAATTTATATCTGGCACAGAAGCACTCAGTGTACATGCAAAGCAACATAATAATAGTAATAATAAAAATCAGTTGACTGAGTTTCATGTTTAATGAATAAAGTATATAATGATGATGTTTCATAATAATATTCATTATTTTATTTTTTTATAATTTATTTTATATTTATATTTTTGAATATTCATATATTCATGAGTTTTATGTTTAATGAATAAAGTATATAATGATGATGTTTCATAATCATAATATACATTATTTTATTTATTTTTTATAAGTTATTATTTTATATTTATATATTTGAATATTCATATCATATTCATGAGTTTCATGTTTAATGAATAAAAGTTAATAATGATGATGTTTCATTATCATAACATTATTTTATTTTTTAATAATTTATTATTTTATATTTATTTTATATTTTAATATTATTCATATCATATTCATAATGAGTTTCATGTTTAATGAATAAAGTACAATAATGTTTAATGAATAAAAGAGATAATAAAAAAACATGAAACTCAAGTCAACTGAACATTTAAAAATGTACCAGTCAATATTTGTGATACATTTTTAAATGTTCAGTTGACTGAGTTTCATGTTTAATGAATAAAAGTTAACAACAACAACAACAACAATAATAATAATAATATCACCAGATATCAAGATTTGAGAATCGAATTGCAGAGACTCTGACATAAACCAGTGCAGGTGGTTCCAGTGGTACTCGGCACTCTGGGAGCTCTGCCTAAAGACCTAGGCAAGCACTTCAAAGCAATTGGCGCTGACAAGATCACCATTGGTCAGCTGCAGAAGGCCACCTTACTGGGATCTGCTCACATAATCCGCTGATACATCATGCAGTCTTAAACACTTGGGAAGTGTTCGACTAGTGATCTGTGATACGAAATCCAGCATAGTTATCTCGTTTGCTGTGTATATTGTCATTTTGTGTATAATAATATACCACCAATAAAACGGAGAATAAAGATAAGGTTAAATAATAATATTACAGCCACACCACATGGATTAATAGACATTAGGCAGAGAATTAAGAAGTTCAGCAGAGTAACAAGAAAAACACAGACTTCAGAGGATAATTAGAACTGCAGAAAAAATAATGGCTACCAACTTGCCTTCCATTGAGGACCTGTATACTGCGCGAATCAAGAAGAGGGCCGTGAAAATATTTGCAGATCCCTCGCATCCTGGACATAAACTGTTTCAACTCCTACCCTCAAAACGACGCTATAGAGCACTGCACACCAGAACAACTAGACACAAGAACAGTTTTTTCCCCGAAGGCCATCACTCTGCTAAACAAATAATTCCATCAACACTGTCAAACTATTTACTGAATCTGCACTACTATTAATCGTTTCATAGTTCCCATCACCAATCTCTTTCCACTTATGACTGTATGACTATAACTTGTTGCTGGCAATCCTTATGATTTATATTGATATATTGATCATCAATTGTGTTGTAAATGTTGTACCTTGATGAACGTATCTTTTCTTTTATGTACACTGAGAGCATATGCACCAAGACAAATTCCTTGTGTGTCCAATCACACTTGGCCAATAAAATTCTATTCTATTCTATTCTATTCTAATGGCACGAGGGGGAAAAAATCAACGAAAAAATGGGATAAAACTTCGCAGAGCTAAGAAAACAATTCTCCAGGGACAGAAACAGGAGCCAGGGACAGCAACTCCGACTAAACAATCTCTTTTTAACGTAAAACAAAAAAAAAACAACAACAAAAAACCAAAAACAATTTTCCATGCAAGATACTGGATATTGCTGAGTGACCTTGGTCTGGTGCAGCAGTTTATAGATAAAAAAACACCTTTCCGGTCTGTGCCAAGCCTGGAATTGCGTCAATATTTCCAGACTCTTCAAAAAAAAACAAAAAACACAGATCTGCACCCACCTGGCTGAGAACGGCAGTAGAGCTTTAGGGTGAATCCAGCCGGAAAGGAGCCATCGGTGAAAATCCGGATTTCAGCTGGAGCTGAACCGGGAAGTCCGCATTCTGACAGCCACTCCTTTCCTAGAGAGCAAAAGGAGTGCGAAAAATTGAAACGCGTTTTATTATGATTCTCACACATGTAAGGCCGACGGAGTCCTCTTAAAGAGTGGAATAATAATAATAATAATAATAATATTTTAATTTGTATACCGCCCTTCTCCCGAAGGACTCAGGGCGGTGAACAACCAAATAAAATACAAAAAACAAAACACATACAATATTAAGAACAACCCTTAAAAAACTTATTCAATTGGCCAAAAATTTAAAATAAAATTACACCCTATAAAATTACAGAAATTTAAAACCCATTTAAATCAAATTAATTTTTATTTATTAATTTTTTTTTTAAATCAAGCCAGGGCTGTTAATGGTGCTTAGTCTACTGATGGGAGATACAGGTAGTCAGGTAGATTTAACTTCAGTTCGTTTAGCGACCCTTCGAAGTTACGACACTGGAAAAAGGGAGTTATGGCCGTTTTTCACATTTACAACCGTTGTGGCATCCCCATGGTCCTGGGATCAAAAATTTAGAGGCTTGGACGCTGACTCATATTTACGACGGGGGCAGCGTCCCGTGATCCCCTTTTGTGACCTTCTGACAAGCAAAGTCAACGGGGGGAGCCAGATTCACTTAATGACCTTGTGACTTAACTTCACCACTGCCGTGATTCGCTTAACAACGGTGGCAAGGAAGGTCGTAAAATGGGGAAAACTTACTTAACAAGGAATGTTTCACTTAGCAAGAGAAATTTTGGGCTGAAATGGCAGGATGTAAATCTAATCAACATAAGATTTTGTTGGTTAGGTTGTTATTATTTTATTCTTGAACTGTTAACTAGATACTCTGAGTATTTTTAATTGTCCTGGTCTTTGACTTATATAATCAATAAAACAATAAGCCTAATGAACTCTAATCCATAAAAGTTACAATTTTATTCAAGCCCTGATTACATTTCCAAGCCACATAAAAAAATCAATGAAGGACATTTTCATGGCTTCCTCCAGAACCTTGAGGACTAGAAACACCCAGACACAGAGTCCCAAAGGTATTTTTTTCAGGAGGCAACTGGACTGTCTTGTTTTTTTTTCTTCTGAAGGTATTTCGCTTCTCAAGAAGCTTCTTCAGCTCTGACAGGAAGGTGGGGAAGGGACGGTAAGGAGTTCAACAAGATGCAGGAAAGGGGCTGTGAACTGCACACAAAGAGGAAAGCTAACTTGAGTATGAAACTCCGCCAAGTTGTGTGACTGGCATACATTTTGCAAAGTAACACCCAAGCCTTTTATTTAGTACACACTTATTTTGCAAAATGTCTTTTGCTAAAAGCTAGAGGCCAACAAGCAAAACATCCAAAATTGCCATCTCTATAGAATCAAAAAACGAGGAACGCGGGGGCTCAGTGGCTAAGATGCTGAGCTTGTCGATTGAAAGGTCGGCAGGTCAGCGGTTTGAATCCCTAATGCTGCCGCGTAACGGGGTGAGCTCCCGTGACTTGTCCCAGCTTCTGCCAACCTAGCAGTTCGAAAGCAGGTAAAAAAATGCAAGGAGAAAAATAAGGGACCACCTTTGGTGGGAAGGGAACAGCGTTCCGTGCGCCTTTGGCGTTGAGTCATGCCGTCCACATGACCACGGAGACGTCTTCGGACAGCGCTGGCTCTTCGGCTTTGAAACGGAAATGAGCACCGCCCCCTAGAGTCAGGAACGACTAGCACGTATGTGTGAGGGTGTTGTGCCTCGTCCGCTTTCCCCGCAGCCGGGGCCTTCTTATCTGCTTCCGAACGCTGAGGAATGTCCTAGCATGCCTCCCGGCCCCAGCCCTGGCTCCATGCCCAGACAGGCTGAGGGAGAAGAAGCGCCTCCAGCCCCCAGCTCTGGCTCCATGCCCAGGCAAACGGAGCAACTAGACCCCCCCCTCCCCCACAGCATGTGAGCCTGAGGAAGGTCAATTACCAACAGCTGCAGACTGGAGTGACCCTCGCTTCAGGAGAATTGATAAGCAGCATCAACAGAAGGAAGGGAGGGGCAGGCCTGGATAAGTGCTGAGTCATGGAGCCACACCCCATGGCCTATATAAAGGATCTGCTTTCTGGCATTCTCTGAGTCAGGCAAAGTCTACCTTATCTTGCTGAAATCACTTTCTGGTCTCCTGCCTGCCTTGATAACTTTGCTAGGACTTTGGCAGAGCTGCAGAGGCACGCCTGATTCGGATTTCCCTGACCCGGCCGTCAGCGGAGGAGTGGGACACGACAGAGGGGAACCTTCACCTATAGAATCAGAATCTCCCAAAACATGGACAGCTTTCAAGCTTCCCTTTGCTTCATAAGGGCTAGAAACTTGAGTTTTGATGGTTGGAGGAAGACATCCTGAATTTGTTGAACAAATTGCTTTTTTTGTCATTAAAACAGATCTCAACACACAAAAATGGTGGTGGGGGGGGAGATGAGACAGAGAGGAAGGGAAAAGCGACACTCAACAACTGGTTCCAAGGCCAACCCCGTGTTACCTGCGGCCTCCATGGGCTCCTGGCCCCTCGATTCCTTGGCGGGCGGCCTCTGTCGAACCGAAAGTCGCCGCTCGGCTTCCAAGCGCAACCCCTCTGCTGCGAAGAGAAAAAGACGAGAAAAGCGCAGGGAGTTCAATTGTGGGTCTCAAATGGTGTTTGTGCAGCTTCGTGAGGGGAGGAAGAACCTGGTTTCCTTTCGCGACAAAAGGAAGACGAGAGACCCACAAAAGACAACCGTTAAGGAAGCAACAGCGTTAGCACGGACCACAAAACACAACTGAGTATCAAGGCATTTCGGAGGTTTTCGTGACTTGGTTCAGTGGCGCTTTGCTAAACTCGGGTAAAAGGTTCTACAGGTAGCCCTCGACTTTACAAAGCTGTTCGTTTAGCGACCGTCTGAAGTTACGCCGCCACTGGAAAAAAAACGATTTGCGACTGTTTCTCACACGACCCATTGGGGCATCCTTGTGGTCAGGTGATCATGCTTGGCAACGGACTCATATTTATGACCGTTGCAGTGTTCCGGGGGAGGGGTAGGACGAGAACGGCCCTGTGACTAAATTCAGAGCTGCCGTTGATTCGCTTAACAACGGCGGCAAGGAAGGTCGTGAAAGGGGGAGAAATCCACTGAACTGTCTCGTTTAGTAACAGAAATGTTGGGGGGGTTCAATGGCGGTCGTAAGTCAAGGACTACCTGTGCTTGTGTGAGTTGCCAGAAGGAAGCAGGATGGGGGTCTTTTTGGAAAAGGACAGGATTTAATACTGCTAATACTTTGGGGGGGGGGAAGGGGCTTCATTCATACAGCTGTCGTCTTTTGAGGGGGAGTGTTGAGTAACTGTGTTACTAACTTAATGGGATGTGGTGATTTACTTAACAACTGTGTGAAGAACGATCATCAAAATGGGGTAAAACTGGGATTGAAACATTCAGCAAACGATTGGCTGCCCGGTTGCTGGGGACGTGTGGCCTACAGCAACATGGTGGGGGGTGGCTTTTTGGCCTCCCCAGGCTCCGGAGGCTTTTCTGGAGCCTCCGGGAAGGCGGAAACAGCCTCCCCTGGGCACTAGAGGCCCTCCAGAGGCTGGAAACGGGCCCATTTCCGGACATCCGGTAGACCCGTTTTTCGCCCTTCCAGCAGTGGTGGGTTTCAAATTTTTTTACTAACGGTTCTGTGGGTGTGGCATGGCTTGGTGGGCATGGCAGGGAAAGGATACTGTAAAATCTCCATTCCCACCGATTAGCTGGGACTTGGGAGGCAGGGAGTAGATGGGGCCGGGGCCAGTCAGAATTTTTACTACTGGTTCTCCAAACTACAAAATTTCCACTACCGGTTCTCCAGAACTGGTTAGAACCTGCTGAAACCCACCTCTGCCTTCCTGAGCATCCAAAACGGGCCACGTTGAGACTCCTGGGAGGAGCGGAGTGGGGTGGGCGGGGTCAGCCAGTCCTTGGAACAACCGGTTCAGCGAACCAGATTAAAATTAACATCCGGTTCGCCCGAACCGGCTAAATCCCATCCCTGGGTGAAACTTCCTTAACCATTGTCTCGCTTAGCAAAAAGGGCTCAATTGTGGGTTGTAAACCGAGGATTACCTGCATTCAGCCGGGGTTGATGTCTTGCACCAACCTGGCTAGGGAAGAAGAGCAGGAGGGAAGTTGGGTGAATGACAGCGGGTGAACTACAGCTCCCAGAAGGTCTCTTGAGAGCTTAGCCTGCAGCAAAGGACGCTGGGATATATCACTGAGGAGCCTTAGATCTTTGACAGATCTACCTTATCTGCCTTCCGAGATCAGAATGGAACCCTTGCAGCCATTAGGCAGGGAGGAATTTTGACAGCCCGTCACAAAACACACTCACAACACAAATTCCCGGCGCAGTGTGATTGCTCATGACAAGAGTGGGTGCAGCTGGTTTGAAAACGCTCACTTCCCAGGTGACAAGACTTGGAGACAGGACCGTGTTTAAAGAACACCAGCAATCCTTGACTTACGACATTCGTTGGGGGATACAAGGGCGTTGGGAAAAAAAGGGGGGACTCACACTTACAACCCTCAGGACATCAAGGGATGGCCATCTGTGACCTTCCCAGCCAGGTTTCGACGAGCAAATTCGATGGAGGGGGTGGGCATGAGGGCTAACTAGATTTGCTTAATGACCGCTTGAAAACCGTTAACAAATGCAGTGATTTTGCTTAACAACTGGGGCGAAAAAAAACAAAAAACCCGGGCATGGCTTCCGTTTGCCTGACTAAACAACTCCCTTGCTTAAGCCGCGGAAATCTTAGTCCCAACTGTGGTCGCAAGTCAAGGACCACTGGGGTCCGTCCACTGGAGGCTCTGAAAAGGATGATCTAGGCCAAAGGTGTCAAACTCAAGGCCCGGGGGCCGGATGTGGCCCGCAGGGTGCTTAGATCTGGCCCGCAGGGCCACCCTGGAAATAGTGAAGGACCAACCCGCGCTGCCTCTGCTAGAAACGGAGCTCTGTTTGCGCTGGCAGAGGAATGCAGGAAGCTGGCGTGGCTGAAAACGGGGTCCATGTGCCCCCCACCCCCCGAGCTCCATTTTCGCCAGCAGAGCGCTTGGGCCATCACAAGCAACCCCCGACACAAGTTGACATCAAACTGGCCATGCCCACCCCGGCCCCACCAGGTCGAACACAACCCTGAAGCAGCCCTCCGTGAAATCGAGTTTGACACCCCTGCTCTAGGCACCTCCTGGCATCTCCGGGACCTAGCACTCACCGCGGCGTGCTTGGACGGGCCCGCGCTTCCGTCTCACGGGCTGTTCCTCCGTATCAAGGAGGACTTCGATCTCGGCAGGCTGCTTGTTCTCGCCGGGACCGCCTGGGGTGGGGAAGGGCCAGAAAGGGAATCAGAAGCTGCCGGGTGCAGCACACCAGGCACCCGGTCGGCCGTTCCGATATCCGCGAGGGTTCACGCAACGCCAGCAGAGAAGGGAGAGGTTTACCTGCGGGTGGCGAATCTAGGGCGGGCAGCACAACCCCTTCGCTCCAGCCTTCCAGGATGTTGCGTTTCTCCTCCAGGGTGAAGTCCAGCGAGTGGGCGTGTTGCTGCAGGATGTGCTGACGGGCCGCCGCGGGGCCGGAGGTGGCTAAGATGCCCCCACACACCATGCACACCAGTCGGCCATTGTCTGGATCGTCTGCTACCAAGTATTCCTGCTTCCAGGAGACGCTGAGCTCATCCTGGCCGGCAGACTCTGAAAATGGGTATTGTCCTGCGGGGGAGGGAGGGGGTGTGGGAGAGAATGAGGTTTTTATTGAAAAGGAACCTGCAAACTCACACCTAGAGAAAGTTCTACAACTCAAGATTGTCTCTCTAAGCATTAGAAGAACTTCTGATGCCCCAGACAGCATGAAAGTTAGGAAAAAGGCCTGGTCTATGGTGAAAACCAGGAGACAATGAGTTCTAATTCCACCATAGGCATGAAAGCCGGCTGGGTGACTTTGGGCCAATCACCAGGAGATGGTGAGTTCCAGTTCCAGTTAGCATGAAAGCCGGCTGGGTGACTTTGGGCCAATCACGAGGAGACGGTGAGTTCTAGTTCCACCTTAGCCATGAAAGTCGGATGGGTGACTTTGGGCCAGTCCCTCTTTCAGCCCATCCCACCTCACAGGGTTGTTGTGGCCAAAAGAGGGAGGGAGGATTATGTATGTTTGCCACCTTGAGTTACTTACTTACATACTTTACTTAAGTAATGAACATTTGACCCAACCCCTGTATTGTTCCTTCTTGCCAAAGAGTTACGACACACGCCAGGGCTTCTCAACCTTGCCCTAAATCCTAAAGGTGTCTCTCACTTTGGATCAGACCGCTCGCTTCCCTTCTTAAAACCTCGGTGCTTATAAAATCGTCATCCCAAATGCCTTGTTTCTGCCCAGGAAACAACCGTCGGGTTGTGTTCCCACTGCTTCCCCAGTGCCAGCCATGCCCCCTGCTTGCGAGAAATGTCCCCGACCTTTGTCCACGGGGTTTACAAGGGCTCCACCCGGCTTCCCCGAGGGGCGGCGGAGGAGACGATAATCAGTGGCCATCTTCTCCTTCTCCCTGAAGCGTGAGATGGCCGAAGAGACCTCGCTGTAGTCCGTCAAGGGGGTCTCTGCCTTCAGCGCCATGGGGGCGCCCCAAATCCCAACTGCGGAAGAGACAGAAATAATATCAGAGAGAGAGAAAGGAAGCTGACTTAAAACAATTTGTTCAGCGACCGCTCGGAAGTTACAACGGCGCTGAAGAGAGTGACTTACGGACATTTTTCACACTTATGACCGTCATGGCATCCCCGTGGTTGCCTGATTGACATTCAGATGCTTGGCCACTGACTCATATTTATGACGGGGTCACGTGATCCCCTTCCAGTTTTCCATCCCTGGAGGCTTTCAAGAAGAGATTGGACGGCCATTTGTCAGAAATGGTGTAGGGTCTCCTGCTTGGGCAAGGGGTTGGATTAGATGACCTCCAAGGTCCCTTCCAACTCTCTGTAAAAGTCAATGGGGGGAGCCCGATTCACTTAACATCTGCGTGAATAACTCGACAACGGCAGTGACTCACTTAACGACCGGGCAAGGAAGCCTGTAAAACTGGGGCGAAACTCAACTCAACTGTCTTGCTCGGAAACAAGGTACACTTTTCACAGGCGGTCCTCAACTTACAACAGTTCGTTTAGTGACCTGAAAAAAAGCGACTTAGGACTGTTTTTCAAACTTATGGCCGTCGCAGCACCGTCGTAAACACGAATCAAATTGCCAAGCGGCCGGATTTTTGATCAAGTGGCCCAGGGAATGCTGCAACGGTTGTTTAGGTCTGAAAAAGAGCCGCAAGTTACTTTTTTCAGGGCGGCTGTAACTTCGCTGAACGGTCACTAAACGAGGACCGCCTGTATACAAGGGAGGCTTAGGCAGAGAAACAGACCATGAGCAGATTACCTTTTGCAGGTTTTACTACAAACCAACCAGCAGCTAACTATGAAAAAGAAGCAGTTTGTTTGTCATTTTTTAGCCAGATCTAGGCTGTTCTTAAGCTCAGCCTCCGATTAACAAACCACAATCCATGCGTTATCGAACAGCTGAAGTTCTTCTCAATAAACATTAAAAGGTTTAACGCACTCATATCCCGGGTTGCTGCTGCCAAGGTCCCAAGTTTTGGGAGTTTTAACACACACACACACACAGACAGAAGTAAAGGGCTTTCGTAATAGACAAAGCAGATTTCAGGATGAATCAAGGCCTGTCGAGAGCGGCCAAGGACCTCCGGAGTCTCTTAGGATAACAACTAGATAACAGCATCGGTCTTACCCACACACAAGAGGCCGGACCAGATAATCCAATTCTAGTTTATTGCAAATCTACGTTAGGGTGTTCTTGTGAGTTTAGCGTCTCCCTTGAGCTTCTTGGCTCTGTTATCCAGCTGAGGCCTCTTATCTGACCGTTCCCTACGCAGCATCATTTTATCCAATCCCTAAGGTCATTACCAAAACCGTAACACCTGGCTATCTACCAGCATGTATTCAAGAAAGCTTCCAGACATTAAATAGATCTGCTTTTTTCCCCCCTTCTAGGCTTTTGTCATAGATGTTGGGCATCCTTTAATGGCCATTAAAAGATGCCATCAAATGCATCTTTTAATGCGGCGGGGGGTGGGGGGAGGTGTCTCCTAACTTAGCCACTTTAAGAAAGGGGTGAAATGCTACCTGTTCGGGCATTTCTGGTAGTGATAAAAAACTGGAAGTGATAAAAAAGCTAACGGTTTGGGCGAACCGGTAGTTAAAAAAAGCTGCCACTTCCTCCAAACAGACATTTCTGACAAATAATAATAATAATAATAATAATAATAATAATAATAATAATAATAATAATAATAATAATAGTAATAATAGTAATAATAATAATAATATTTTAATTTTTATACCGCCATTCTCCCGAAGGACTCAGGGCGGTGCACAGCCAGATAAAATCAACAATCAATAAATACAATATAAATAAAAAACAGTACTAAAAAACATATTAAATTTGGCCCCTGAATTAAAATACATAAACCATAAAACCCATTTAAAATTACAAATATTAAAACTAATTCTATGCCAGTCCTGCGCGGAAACCCTGCTTTCTAGCAAACCTAAATTGCGCACCACAGCCGATCTCCACCCTCGCTGTTCTACTTACTGCCTCCTTTTGGTACGCACTGTGCATGTGCACACAGTGTGTGTTTGGCGCGCAGAGCGGCCAGCGAACCAGTAGCAAACCGGTTTGGATTTTACCACTGCTTTAAGGCTTGTGGACTTCAAGTCCCAGAATTCCCCAGCCAGCACAGTGGTATTCTGGGAGTTGAAGTCCATAAGTCTTAACACTGTCAAGTTTCGAGATTCCCCTACTGTAGAAATTCAACTGACTAGCTGGAAGAAATTTGTACTTATAATGTCCTAAGGCAGTTTTCTTACCTTACCAACCGTGGATCTGTGGAATTCAGCATCCAGAATTTCTCAGCCAGCCATGCTGGGCTGGGGAATTCTTTTTTTTTTTATTATTATTATTTTGTCACAACATTATATACAAGCACATACAATGAAAGGAAACAATAGGACAGGAACGGTAGGCACTTTTGTGCACTTATGTAGGCAAAGCTGGCTGAGGAATTCTAGGAGTTGAAATCCACAAGTCTTAAAGCCCACAAGTCTTGAAGTTGCTAAGGTTGGAGACCCCTGCTCTAGAAGACTCTAGGTTGGGAAAAGTTATCTGATTTAAGAAGGGTAGTTACTAGCTATGGATGTACCCAAGAACCCAGTCCTCACCCAAGAACCCAACCCTCTTGACATACAACCACAATTGAGCCCATAAATTAGCTTGTTCCCAAGCAACAGAGTTATTGAGCTTTGCCCCGTTTTACGGCCTTTCTTGCCACCATTCAGTGAATTGCTGCAGCTGTTAAGTCGGTCATGTGGTTGTTAAATGAATCTGGCTTCCCCCCCTTCACTTTGTTTGTCAGAAGGTCGCAAAAGGGGATGGGATACTGCAGCCGTCATAAATACGAACCAGTGGCCAAGCCTCTGAATTTTGTTCACATGACCATGGAACAAGTCATAAGTGTGAAAAAGGATCGTAAGTCGACTTGCAACTTCGGTCATTGAATGAATGGCTGTAAATCGGTAGGACGACTACCGGTATTTAAATGTAGAAACTAAAGAGGGGAAGGATCAAGGCGAGAAGAGAATCAGGGTCTAACAAAAAAAACCAAAACAACCACCTTGCAATATGTTTTTGAAAGAAGCTACCAATTTCTGCTCTCCCCCCCCCACTTTTGCATTCCTCAACTTCAAAGGTTGGTTTTTTTACTTTGAAAAGACAAAGGCGGCTTTTGTGTTTTGAACATGGAAACTAAAAAAGGAGAAAAATCTTAGGACCAAATGGAGTGAAACGGAACCTGAGGCGGGGGGGGGGGGGAGCCCAAGTGTGTATTTATTTAGTTATTCAATTAATTTATACAGCTGCTCTTCTCAACAACTCCTCCCCAAGCTGTGCATTGTTTTTTTTTTCCATAAGAGGTTCGGAAGGAATGTGAGCGGAGGGAGAGGGGGGGAGAGAGAGGAAGAGCGAAAGAGAGGGGGGAGAGAGACAGAGAGAGGGAGGGAGAGGGAGGGGGGAGGGAGGAAAGAGAGAGAGGGAGGGAGGGAGAGAGAGAGACTAAGCTCAAAGGATCAACTGTGTTCACACAACCCACTAAAACTAAACCACAGTTATTGTGTTCCCCCAAGATGTCACGCTCCAAACAAAGAAACCATATTCATCTGAAAGTAAGATCTTGGGCGCGGTGGCCTAGAGGTGGAGCTCTCGCCTCACAATCAGGAGGCTTGTGAGTTCGATCCTAGGAAGAGGCAGGTATTTCTCTCTTCTGGGCACCATGAGAATATATATCTGCTGAAGAAAACTCCGCCCTGGCGACAGGAAGGGCATCTGGCCAGTAAACACTGTTGTAGCTCATTCAGTTGCCCAGATTCCCAGGCAAGGGATTATGGGGTCGTTAAAGACGATGATCTGAAAGTAGAAGCTATCATCCACCCAACCCCAGAAAGGCCTAACTAGGTTAACACAACTCACAAACCAGCCACACCCCTCCTTTTAGCTTTCTTTAAGGTACTTGTATTCCTAATCTGCTTTTTAAGGTGCTGCTTTTGATAGGTTGCACTTTTTTTCCCCTTCTGTGTAAAGACGGATGCAAAAAAAAGAAGAAGAAGGAATTAAGCAGTTTTGCTTTCTCACTGTTGCTTGTCACCTTCTTGCCACTTTTCTTCTTTTTTACATGTTGAAATAAGCTTTTTTTGTTTGTTATTTTTGACTTTTCGTCGCAAGGCCTAGTTCATTTTGAGCCTTAGCTTTCCTTCGCTTCATCTTTGCAGGCTCCGGCTATTTGCCGATATTCTGTTTGAAGGCAATGCTCTTCTTGGGGAAAATCCCATTTTTTTAAAAAAAAGTAAAAAAATAATAATTAAAAAGCCCCATTTCTAATCATTGTTTTTCGTCTGCAGGATTTTTTTAATAGCATAAATAAAAGCATTCTCCCTCGAAGGTTAAAAATAATGGGATGCAAAATAGTGTATCTATCATTCAGATTCTAGTTAGATAGCAACACGAGTTGTCAGGGTTTGGCCTAAGTTATAAGTCTAAGCTGGTACAATATGTAATGAAATTTGGAAATAGCCTGTCCTGGTTTTCTTCTAAGGAGCATTTTGTTACCCAGAAGTCTCCCAACCACGCACTAACTAGCTTGACTAACTAAGCTAGTCCCTAATTAGCTTCTGAATGGAGACCTGGTCAGCCAGGTGCCACCAATTTACGAGACTTTTTAGCAAAAACACCTGAATTCAAAATTTCTTACCTAGAATAGAATAGAATAGAATTTATTGGCCAAGTGTGATTGGACACACAAGGAATTTGTTTTGGTGCATACGCTCTCAGTGTACATAAAAGAAAATGTATCTTCATCAAGGTACAACACTTACAACGCTTAATGATAGTCATAGGGTACAAACTTAACACTTAATGATACAACAATTTTCTTACCTACAACAAAGGCTTCCCTGGATTGGGCGATGAGAAAGACTCGGCTCCAGAAACCACTCAGCACAGACTAAAACAAAGGATATTAAGCAAAATCAGAGAGAGGGGAAGAAGAAGAAAAAAAAAAGATGATTTAATCAGTTGGCCGCCCCTTGAGGGCAAACATTCCTAAAGGGAAGCTTATTTTGTTAATAAAGGCAGAAGAATTTCACTTTCTGTCTCGGAGGAAGAAACCTTTCTGCTCCTAAAAACACAAGCCTCATCTCCCAGGTTGTTTAAATTCATCCCCCCCCCCACACACACAATCTCAGTAGACAAAACCTGTTTACACACACAGAGCCATCTTTCGGCCCCTGTTTTTCTATTTTCCCTTGCATTCCAAATTAGTGAATCACTAAATTCACTGCGTGCCCCCCCCAAAAAAAACACCCACCCACACACACCACCAGATAGAGTGTGTGTGTGTGTGTGTGTGTGTATATACATACACACATATATATACATACACACACACATACATATACATGCATACATACATATACATAGACACACATCAAATTCTCTCTTATTTTTCTGAGCTCCATTCTGGGGCTTTTAAGCAACCAGGGCCAAGGACCCTTTCAGCTTAGATTCTCACTCAGCCTCCTAAACATGGGACCATCCCCTCCCCACCCTTTGCCTCCCCCCACCCACAAATATTCTTCATTTGCCTCCTCCCCAAACGGGTCCCCCAACCTCCCCTCCCATCTTTTCAAAGCCCTTCTCCAGCATCCTCCTCTTGCCCACCTCCTCTTCCAGAAAACCCACTTTTGAGGGGTGTGTGTGTGTGTGTGTGTGGCTTTCCCCACACATCCCCCTCCCCACGTGGGGATGAGCAGCCTCCACCCACCCACCAAGCCAGGGAAGCTGCTTTATTTGAGTGCCCCCCCCCCGTTTTCCTCCCTGGTTGCATTTGAATGGGGTGGGTGGGGGAAAGACCTGGGAAGGAGGGAGGGAGACCCCTCCCCCTCTGGCCCCCTCCCCCCCCCATCCGCAAAAACCAAGTAATTCGGGCACCTGCATGGGATTGCCTGCCCCCTCCCCACTTTTTTTCTTTTGGCCAAAGCAGCAAATTGGGGAGGGGTTTTTTTGGGAGGGGGATGCAGGAGGAGCAGTTTTTAGCTCCCCACCTGTAAATGGGGGGGGGAGGAGAAGAGACACCCGCCCCTTCCTCAAATTTGGGGGTTGCTTTATAAGGGGAGGAGATAAAAAGCCCCCCCTCTCTTCCCCAAAAGGCCTTTTTTTTGGGGGGGATATTTTTTTGGGGGGGCTACTTCAGCCCCTTCCCTGCCTCAGGTGAGTCATGGGGGGGTTAATATCACCCCCCCCACCCCCTAGAGGGGGAATAGCAGCCCCTCCCCCACACCGTGGGGCTTCCCAGGTTTCCCCTGCCCCCAGGCGTTGGGGGAGGCAGGGGCTGGAGACCCCCACCCCCCACCCCGAGAGCTCCCACCTGGCTGCGCAGCTGCTGGGCCTCCTCGGCGCTTCTGCGGCTGCTGCGGCCCCCGCCGCGCATCATAGAGCATGGCGGCTCCCAGCCCCATAGAGCGGCCCCCCTCGGCCGGACCACTCCCGCTCCCTGGCTGCTCTATGGTCCCATTGTCCGAAGGGCCTTCCCTCTCCCCGGAGAGGTAGCCGGAACTTCCGGAGAGAATGGGGGGGGTGTTTGTGTGAGGTGCCACGTGCCCGTCTAGCCCTCCTCCGCGTCTCTATGGAAGCGGCGCGTATGCGGCGCCGGAGGAGAGGCAGGACATTTCCGGTGGTGACGTCACGTGAGTTTGAGGTGGGGGGGCTGCTCTATTTAGCTCTTGGCTCTCCGTGTTCGGGGCCTGGTCCCGTCCGGCCAATCGCCAGCCGCGCGGCGGCTTCTTTCTCCGCCCCTTTTTCCTGGCGCAAGGCCAATCGGCGACAAGGGACCGGGTGGGTGGGTGGGGGGCGTGGACGAGAGCGGCTTGCAAAGGCAGAGGCAGCTGCCACCTGTCGGTAAAGCGGCGGAACTGCAGGGGAAAACCAATCCCTGGTGGGCAAAAATAGCAGCAAAAGAAGCGAATGGGGGCCAAAAGTCCCACCTCGAGTCTTTTTTTAAAAAAAATATTATTATTATTATTAGAGAAGAAGACCCTCAATCTTAGGAGTGGTGGGGCAGGGGAGGGGGGGAGAGAAAACACCACCACCACCATTCAATGTGGTATAGAAAGCAAACTACCTGCTTCCAAGTTTTGCAGGTAGACTGCTCCTGAACGGGGAGGTTCTGCCCCGACCGTTCTGCATTTTATTTCAATGCCAGCCTTGAGCGCCCCCAGAATGAGCCAATTCCTTCAACGGGGCCAAGTTAATTCTGGGGAAGGGGTGGCTCAAAAGGGGTCGGTCCCCCCTACCCTCTTTCCCAGCCTGGCCTCCTCTGTTGTTTTGACAGCTGCAAAGGGGGCGCATGGGGTGAGCTTTAACCCGTGGAACTTCAACCCCCTTTTGCCCAGCCATCGAAACCCCCCCCCCGCCCCGCTTTGCAGCAGAGATTTAACATGAACAGAATTGGAAGGGACCTTGCAGGTCATCTAGTCCAACCCGCTGCCCAAGCAGGAGACCCTACATCTGCCTCTACCTAGCATCGAACTCGCAATTTCTTGATTGTGAGGCAGGAGCTCCACCTCTGCTCCAGCTCCTTGATGGGGGCATTAATGAGCTCCCCCTGGGTGTCCTCCAATACACGTGGTCTCCTGCAAAGACCACCCCCCCCGGCTGGGCTGCTGCTGGCGGGGGGGGGGGAAGAGCCCCCAGCAGCCTCCCTCCACCTTTCCTAGACTTGCAACTGGGGGCCACCAGCTTCTCCCGCTGACTCTGCTTGCACGGGGAGGAGGATGGGCCTTGTAGTCCCCCATCGTCGGAGATGGCTCTTGATCCGCGCTGGGTCTCTCCCCAGAGAGAGAGCGAGCTCCTGCTTTGAGGATTTTGGGGGGGAGGACACGTCTGAACGTGTGTGCACGCGCCTGGCTAGGTGGCTCAGTGGCTGAGACGCTGAGCGTGTCGCTCAGAAAGGATGGGCGGTGCGGGCGGTTCGAATCCCTAGGGCGGGTCTCCTGCCCGAGCAGCGGGTTGGACTAGACGACCTCCGAGGTCCCTTCGAACTCTTGTGGACCGTTTTGTCTAAATCTCCCGCTCCGTTGCAAAGCGACGAGGGAATGGATACCTACCTACCTACCCCTGGAAAAGGGGGCAGGGGCCACACACCCTGCATCTCCCCCCACCAAAAAACAAAACAAAATTTTGCACACATTTGCACAATCTATCGCGTGCAAAATATAACAGTGCACACGCGTGCACGATTTATCAACGGGGGGGGGAGAGAAGAGGAGGTTTTCGCGAGCCTGCAAATAAATTCATCTATTATTATTATTATTTTATTGGATTTCTTTCCTCCCCCCAATCCCAGCTCCCTCTCCGGCTCCCCTTCCCCCCACCCCCAGCCCCCACCCCAGCTTGCAGAAATAGGTCTGCGTCCCCTTTAAATTTACCCAGGAGCCTTGCAAAAGGAGCCCCAGGGGCCCCGGGGGGAAAAGGTTTCCCCACCCTGGCTAAGCCGGAGAGCCTGCTCGTTTTTGCCTTCGCTCGGCCCGCAGGCGGAGGGAAGGAAAAGTGGGGTTTTGGGGGGGGGGAGAGAGAGAGAGAGAGACCCGCTTTGCAAAGCGCGGCTGGCCAGGTGGAGGGTTGGGGGCCCCCCCCGATTGCAATCCTCGGGCTCCGGATCGATTGCAGAATTATTGCATGATTATTTATTTATTTATTGCATGATTATTATTATTATTATTTTGGGGGAGAGGAATTGCATGCAATTGCAACCGAGCGAGATCGAGGGAAAGGAGGAGGAGGAGGAGGAGTGGGGGGGGGGAGGAGAAGATCTGTGCAAAAGGGAGGTCTTTAAAAAAAAAAAAGAGGAGGGGGGAGGCGGACGGAGCGAGCCGAGGGGCAGGCATGGAGCCCCCCCACCTCTCCATCAAACAGGAACCCCTGGATTCAGGTGAGAACAAAAGGGAGCCCTTTGCAAACCGCCCCCCTCCTCCTCCTCCTCTTCTCCTTTCCATCAATCCATCCTCCACTCCTCCACCCACCCCCTTCACCCACCGCCCCAGTTTTCTCCATCCACGCCACCTGCTGGCCCTGGTTGCATGGAAAGTGGGCCCCCCCTCCCCCATTTGCCCCATATCCTCTCTCCCCCTCCCCCGTTGTCTTTCCCTACCCCCCCTTCCCTTGGAAAGAGGGTGCCCCATTCAAAACAGCTGCAAAGAGGAGGGGGAGCTTTGTGGGGGGGGAGGAGAAAGGATGGGAGAAGGGGAAAGGAGGGGGCAGCCCCCTTCCCAAGGAGGGGGGTGATGAGAGGGAGAGAAAAAGAGAGGGAGACACAACAACAACCACCACAACCCACTTAAGTTGCATCGCCTTCTCCCCCTCCCAGGCCTCTTCACCTGGCCAGCCCCCTCTCCGGCTTGGCTATTGAGGGGGGTGGGGAGCTTGGTGCATGGAGGACCCCCTTCCTCCTCCTTGGACCCTCTGGAAGGAGGGAAGCCCCCACCCCAAATGTTTTACTGCCCCCCCAGCTCTGGATTTTTTCCACAAACTTTCGGAGTTGTGCCACTTTGTGTTGCCTTCCTTCAGCTGTCAGATTGCAGGGTTGGGTCAATCTGGGGTGGGATGTTTAAGGACATCCCCCCCCCCCAATCTTGCCTTTGGGGTAGAGCATCAATTCTCTGCCCCTCGGGACTGTGGGGCGAGTGCCTCCTTCAGTGGTGGGGGGTGTATGTGTCTCCCTGGTTTGATTGTTGCCTTCTAAAAGAAGGGAGGCTCCTTCACTGGCTGGTCTTGGAGGGAGATGTAACGGAGTCAGAAGGGACCTCGGAGGACATCTAGTCCAACCCCCTGCTCACGCAGGAGACCTGCAGTAGGGATTCGAACCACCGAATGGCCGACCTTTCTGATCGACAAGCTCAGCGTCTTAGCCACTGAGCCACCTAGTCAACCACTGGGACACAAACACACACACACACACACAATCGGAAGATGTCCACTGGGAGAGATACCCACCCACCCACAAACACTGGGAGAGAAATCCAACCGCACAACGAACACACACATTCACGCAACGAACACACACAAACACACATTCACGCTGTGGGTGTCCACTGGGGCACCCACTCGCAAACGCTGGGAGAAGAGATCCATCCATACAACAAGCACAAAAGACACACTCACTCCAAAGAGGTTCATTGGGAGAGACAGACACCCACCCACACAGAAACTCAACAAACACAAGTTGGCTCAGGGGCTAAGACGCGGAGCTTGTTGATCAGAAAAGTCGGCAGTTCGGCAGTTCGAATCCCTAGTACGGCGTGAGCAGGGGGTTGGACTAGATGACCTACAAGGTCCCTTCCAGCTCCGTTACTGTTACACTCACTCTGAAGATGACCAACTAGGAGACACAAGCACACATACACACAAACACACCCCACAAATTCACGGACTCATTCTCTGGGCCACAGCTTGGCCTTGGGGCCAAGAAGCATTGCAAAGGCAGCAGTGGGGTGGGGGAGATATTTGGGGAAGGGGGTGGTGGTTATCCTGGCAAAGGCCCCTCTTTGTTTGGATCATCCGCCCCCAAAGTCCATTCATTGGCTTTGAGAGCCTTGCCTGTAAAGAACGGATGAGTTCAGGTAGTCCTTGACTTACGACCCGACGGAGCCCTGGGTTTTTGTTGCTAAGCGAGAGTTTGGCCCCGTTTTACGTCCTTCCTTGTCACAGGAAACTAGATTTGCAAAATCCGTTGGAACGACGGCCGCGACGTGCTTCACTGTGCCAAAAAAGGTGACAAAATCAGGCGAAACAACAGCCTTGTTTAACAGCCTGAATTCTGCTCCCAATCCTGGTCGTAAGTCGGCCAGACTACCTGTTAACGGGCGGGTAAAACTCAAGCCTTCGTATCTTTTATCTCGCCAGGAGATTCCACCTGTCCGGATTCACAACACAGCGGCGAGTCAAGTTCCGGATGTCACTTGCGTTCCGCCGGTAACGGTTTCCTACGAGGGATTACCAAAAAGGATCCCATGTCCCTCTTGGCCGGAGGACGCAAATACTCGGACCATTGCGAAGCTCGCGCTTCCAGGCCGGGCAAAAGCCGGATTCCCGGGCGAGACCACCGGCGGTATTACCACGAGCACTGGCGGGCCGAATACTTGATGGATTTCAACGCGGCTCGGCATGGCATGATCTGCATGGTGTGCGGGAGCTCGCTGGCCACGCTGAAGCTGAGTACCATCAAGAGACACATCCGGCAAAAACACGCCTACTCGCTCACCTGGAGCGCCCAGGAGAAAGAGGTCATCATGAACAGTTGGGATGCCCACCTGGGCTTGGAGATGGAGACGGACGGGGCACGCGAGTCTGGCAAAGGGCCCGGTGCGGCCCCTGGGGATCACGGTAGGCTGGGTGTCTTTCGGGGCAGGATTCTAGATTCCGGTGGGTGCGGGGGTGTGTGTGTTTTGGCCTGGAGTGGAACGCCCCCAAAGTCCATTCATTGGAGTTTAATGCAGAAAATAACCTGCAGAGAGAAATCATGGAGATTTTGAAATTTGAAAAATCACATTTCTGATCTTTAAGGGGCAAATTTCTGATCTTTAATGTCTAACCTTTAATGTCTAATTTCTAAATCTATCTTAATTTCTTTGATCTAATTTCTGTTGTCTAATTTCTGTTTTAATTTCTAGTATTTATCTAATATCAGTTTGGTGCAGTGCTAAGAGCACCAGGCTAGAAAGCGGGAAAGGGTGAGTTCTAGAGCCACCTTAAAAAAAGGAAAGCTGGTTGGGAAGAAGGCGATGGCAAACCACGCTTGAAGCCTTGCCAAGAAAACTGCAGGGATATGTCCCGGCAATCAAGTCAAGTCAAAATTGACTTGAAAGCACACACATGCGCTCAATCTCTCTCTCTCCCTCCCTCCCTCTCTCCCTCTCTCCATCTTTATTCATCCATCCATCCATATCTCTTACCTATCTCATCTTTCTCTCTCCCTCCCTTTCTCCCTTTCTCTCTCGTCTCCATCCACCCACCCACCCATCCATCTATATCTCTTACCTATCTCGTCTCTCTGTCTCTCTCCCTCCCTCTCTCCCTTTCTCTCTCTCTGTCTTCATCCATCCATCCATCCATCCATCCATCCATCCATCCATCCCTCTTATCTATCTCATTTCTCTTTCTCTCTCCAGCTCTCCCTTTCTCTCTCTCCGTCTTCATCCATCCATCCATCCATCCATCCATCTCTCCTATCTATCTCGTCTATGTCTGTCTGTACATCTATCTATCTATCTATCTATCTATCTATCTATCTATCTATCTATCTATCTATCTATCATCTATCTATATCTGCCTGTCTATCTGTATCTATCTGTCTGTCTGTCTCTCTATCATCTATCAATGTATCTATGTATGTATGTATGTATGTATGTATGTATGTATGTATGTATCTATCTATCTATCTATCTATCTATCTATCTATCTATCTATCTATCTATCTATCTATCTATCTATCTATCTATCTCTATATCTGCCTGTCTGTCTGTCTCTCTCTCTCTCTAATCTCCTATCTATATCTCCTATCTATCTCGTCCGCTGTCTGTCTGTCTCTCTATCTTTCTATCTTTCTTTCTCCATCCATCCATTCCATCCATCCATCTATCATTCATTCTTTCTATCATCTAACATCTCCTGCCCTCCCTGTCCGTCTATCATATAGCTGTCTACGTTATACACAGACAGTTAGTTCATGGTTTCTTGAACAAGCTGTCTTCTTGATGTTCCATTCTTTTATTTTAATTCATTAAAAAATGTCAGCCACCTTTTCAGGCGACGGTTTTATGACTGAAACGGTAACCTGTAAAGGTGGGGGCGGGGCAGAACCTGGATTTCCAGAGTTGTTCCGAAGAGGTGGGATTGCAGAATATTTCTTTTTATTTTCCTACCTATTTCAGTATTTAAAGGCCGCTGTTAAGTATTGAATATTTGGCAGCATATTCAAAAATAACGTCTGGGTGGGTGGGTGGAGGGAGCCTCCCGCCGCTGCCGGTTCGTCCAAACCAGGACGAACCGGTAAAA